>NW_017728949.1:37351715-37359906 GCF_001723895.1 Crocodylus porosus
CAAGGGGTGAGGTGCATGCAGGGGAAAATGCAAAATTAAAGGAGCTGCCAAGCACTCTACTTCTGCCATTAATTCAGTAGGTCCCTACCGAAGAGGAAAGCTGTGATAGTGGGGGGACTTTACTACTTTTCTTTGTCATTTCTTAGGCTTTTTGGTGTCATTTTTCAGGCCAGATGCAGATTTTTTGCAATTTTGCAGAAATCTATCAGGGAGAGAGTCTTCACTGGCTGGACTGGCTGTAGGGGGACCCCTGCCTATTTCTGTGCTGGGTCACCCAGGACGGTTGGTTTGCCTCTGGGATCTTTGGGGTTTCCCACTGCCCTTCTTGGACCTCCCTTACTGGTGCTGGTGTTTTCTCTAGTTTCTGGGGTTTTCTCACGGTTTTCTCTTTGGAGGTTTTGCTTTTCAGTTTCTCTTTTTTCCTTCTCTATTCTTTCACTCTCCTCAGTCAGCTGTTTTTCTTTCACCCCTTTTCCAAATGCTTCAACTATTTCTTTCAGGAAGAGGGGTTCTCTCCTTCTGTTCTTTCCCTTTCCTTTCTGTTACTGCTAAGGGGGAAAAGGGGAATTTACTGAATCCACCCTTCCTTTTTTGTTGCTATCACACCCAGGGTGATGGCAGTGGGGAGAGAGGTGTTGTACCCCTCCTAGGTTCCCAGGTCTGCTTTTCAGTGTTACCCTGGTTCTCCAGGCCCTGTCCATATCTTAAATCCACCCTGGATTTCTTCAAATTCCCCTACTTTTTCATAATATCTCTTGAGCCAGAAAATCACATCCTCTTCCTTTATTTGAGCAGAGTGCATCTGGATTATAATCAGCTTCTCTGTTCTCCTTCCTCCTCCCAGGAATTCAAATACTTTCAGCTGGGGGTTTTCTTTAGCTGTTTCCAGCAGCTGCCAGAACTCTGTTCTGTTCTTAGGCTTGCAGAAGCCTATTTCAAGCTCCACCCTTTTCTGTATGCAAAATAGGTCATTCAAATGATCCAGATTTACTTTGAGCAGGTTTCTCATGATCTTGGTCAGAAAGTTTCTTCTCCCTACATTTGGTTTCTCTTTACTCCAGTGTCCATCCTTTATCCAGACTCTCATCAGGAAGCCTTTCCTGTTGTCCTCCATGCTTGGTTTGCCTCCACATCCCAGGGTCCAGAGACTCTGGATTTGGGGTTCTCACTTCCTCCCCCCCCCCCCCAATAATGTTGGGATTATATCAAGATTCTGTTTCTTAACACTTGATTTTAGCCCACAAGAGACCAAGAAGCAATACACAAGTACTTTGAAGCAACAGCTGAACAGAACTAGTAGAGCTGTGTGAAATTTCACCACCAGTTTTATTTCGAGGCTGTTTTGACTCATTCGGAGGCTGAAACAGAAAAATGGAAATGAAACAGATATCGTTGAATCAGCCTTGACACAAAATGAGGCAAGCTGAAATGTTTCACTATTTCAAGGCTGTTTCAACATTTCCCACACCTTGCTGGGGTCATTTGACCCCAGTACTCTTTCCTGCCATGGAGGGGGTTGGACTTGATGATCTGCTCAGGTCCCTTCCGACCCTACAAATTATGAAACTATGAATTTTGCCCATAGGCTATAATGGGGAAGGTTGAAACAGCCTATAACTTTGTCATTTCTGGCCTGATTTGGATGAAACTTGCAAGAATGCTAGCCCCTTCTGAGGGCATGAAGCCTGCTATGTTTCAAGGAGATAGGTGCAAGGGGTTTGGGGAAACTGCACCCCAAAATCTGGAAAGCAAAACTCATGTCACGTGTATGTTAAGCCACAGTGGGGTCAAAACTGCAGGCATGCCAGCCCCTGCTGAGGCCACAAATGACAAAGTTATAGGCTGTTTTGACCTCCCTCATTATATCCTGTGGGCAAAATGTTGAAACAGAGTCAAAACGGTGAAACTGTTTCGACTGAATGGAATGGAACAGCTGTTTCAAATTGAAACAATATTTGAAACGGAACGCTGTTCTGTCAAAACATTGAAACTGGTAGAAACCATTTACCTGCAGGAGAAGCAAGGCCAGAAGGGCATGGAGAAGAGCCATGCTTTTGTGCAATTAAAACCAGCAGGTGACATCATAGGGACGCACTGGCTGGCAAAGATAAAAGTGGCCGCCAGCAAGGGGGTGGGGAGAGCGAGTGAGGAGGTGGAGGCTCTCCGTGCCGGCAAAGGACAGAGCCAGCAAGCATGGGGAACGCCTAGACAACGGGCAGCAGCTCGAGCAGTAAGTTTCCCTCACACCAAGGGGACCAAGGCAGAGCCCCAAGAGGGGAGGAGCATCAGGGGTAATTTCCTCTTTGTACTTCTGAAGAAGTTCAGTGGCGGAGGTTCCAGGCAACGGAGCCATCAGGACAGCGACCCGGAAGAACAGGCTGAGACCAACCCCAGGGAGGCAGAAGGTTTTCCACCCAGCCACTCCCAGGTACCAGATCAGGGAGCTGGGCTGAGAGCGAAAAGGGGAGAGAGACCCCGTAGGACCAGCACTGGGGGAGTACTGCCAAGCACAGACAGGACTCCGGGAAGAACCAGCTGGTAGAACACCAGATGGGAAGACTCTTTGGGGGTTCTCTTTTTTCTTTTCTTTTCATCATTTTGTTTTTTTACCCCTGCTTGACAGGGGAACCCGTGGCGATCCCAGGAATAGAGCCTAGAATTTCAGATTCTCAGGATGCCAGCTGGTACCCCTTTTAGGGAAAAAAACCCAAAATGTGGGTTTGCATTTTAAAAAATAAATTACTAGTAAGGACATTTGCTTCTTGCATGCTTTAGTTGTAAAAAAATCATCATTTTGCAGGAAGTTAGACCTTATTAAGGCAATGAAAGTACCTTTTAATATCCATTTTAACTAGTGGGGAGGACTAAGGACAGAAGTGAGATCCAGTCAGTGGACAGACTGTAGATATGACCAGCAGATCACGATAGTGACTACTTGGATTTTTTCCAATGGTGCAGTCATGCAAACAGGGTAGCTACTCCACAGCAGCTGAGGGTCCTAATCATACCAAGGATCAATGTGGATAATATATAGAGGTTATTCATGCTGTATACAGTTAGCACAATTTAGATTTACTGAGAAGTTCCAGTTCATACTTCTTTTTCAGTATAGTCTTAACTCAAAAATATATGTGTCTCTTGCTGCATTTTAGTGCCCATAATGTAAACAAAGAGCATAGATACTGGTTTAGGTTACTGAAAAAAAATTTTATTGTAGTTTAATTTTTACTGATTTGGTTGTATCTTTCATTATTCTTACCTTTGCAAGGGAGACTAAATTCATGCTGTGAGAGAATCCCTGCTGCATCCTGGAAAATATGCCAATATGATTGTATAAATTGAGCATTAATACATTTTGGCTTAATTTTATTTAGTTCAATTTGCTTCCCATATTTCACCTCTTTTAAATGATCTTTTTTGCTTCTCTCAGAAAATAGCTCACTGGTTGCTAAGTAACTGTAGCAGTATTCCTATGGATGTGCAGTAAGCATAGCTGCTTCATATGATGGTCTTTGTTTAATTTTTAAATAAAATAATTTCAGTTTTGAACATAACTGTGACCTGAAATAAGCTGCTTTCTCTTGCCCCAAATGCCTCCATCCATCCCACATAACAGCTGGTTCAGAGGTTTCTATCAATTGATGCTCACAGAAGGATAGTTTAAGTAATCAAGCTGTCATATACATTTCAGGAATCTGGCAGATATCTGTTACACCCATCCCCTACTTTTACAAAAAGATAATTGATAGATTTCCCTCTAGTTTCATCAAGCATAATGGAAAATATAATCCAAATCCCTAAAATGCAAATCGATGCATTCATGCTGACTTTCATAATAAATACACCAAAATTATGTGGTTGCCTATCCTGTCTTAACCACTAGACTACAGTCTCCCCCAGAGTCATTAGATCTAGGGAATCTTGACACTAAATGTTTCCCTCATGTCACAAATAGTCACATTGTTTATCAGCAAATGTGTTGTGTCCCATTTTAAGGCAGTCTATATGGAGGACAACAGTGTACAGTTGTTGCATTACATTACATGAAAAAGGGCTGCAATGACCCCCATGAAGCCTTAGAGTTAGAATGCTACTGATTATACATAGAGGGAAAAATTAACAAGTAATATTGTCAATAGATCTCTTGAGTACATTTTAACAACCCTTGCAGCTGTAGGACACTGACAGTCCTCATTCCCTTGTGGCAGGTAGGGTATTTTGACATCTTTAGGAAATATGCCTTTTAGTTGTGTAGCACAGTTGATTGTCTGGTTTAGGAATAGGTTATATGAGGACTTAAATGGGATGGTTTGGATGATCCTGCTTTGAGAAGGGGACTAAACTAGATCACAGGTGACCAACGTGAAATATGGATACCAAAAGTGTCATGGGCAGCCTCTCTGTGCTTCTTGCTTGCAATCATGTATGTATAGGGCTTTCTCTTAACTTAGTACAACAATGGCATAATTTAAACAGCTTAAAATATTTTTGTTATAAATAATATTTAAGAGTAAATTTGGACATCACATTAATATTTGCTGCAGTTGTTACTGGAGTTGGTATTATGGTTGTTTTAAGGGTTTATTTTTTAAATTTAGTGGGAGATGTCCCATTAAATACAGGCTTCCACAGTTGATTTTAGTGATTGTTTGCAGGAGATTGATTTTTTCTGTGTTTGCAGAGAATGAAAGATCCTGCCTATATAATCTCCAAAAAGGTCACATCTTGACTTAATAAACTTGTTGTTCAAGAACATAAACCTTGTTCTTGAAGACATAACTTTAACATTTACTGAGGGACTGGATGCCACAAAGCCTTGCTAATTAGCTACAGAGCCTTTTGTGTTTAGGGTTTCAGCTCAGCTCAGTAGGAATTTAAAATTGTGAAGGTTTTTTAGATAAATTTGCTGAGCAAGAGCCCACTATTCCCATAAATACTATCTCTGATGACTTACGACCTATGCATTCCTCTCTTTTGACAAAGAATAGGTATTGATGGAGACTATAAAAAATTCTGAACTAGCAAATGATTTCTGGGGGTGAAAATGGCAGGCTCATAATGAACTAGGAGTAGAGAAAGAAATTTGCTGAAGAATGATGTACAGGCAGGAAGCCTAGTAGGCGCTACATTTGGAGTAGGCCAAAACTGGCATGCATTGAAGTCAAATTCAGGTCTGGAAAGAACGTGAAGGAAAGAGTGGATGGGAATATTCTAGCACATGGCAACAAAATGATTCAACAGAGGATCTTTACATCTCTAGACCACGTGAGAGACATTAGAATAAGCCTACAAGGGAAATAAGGCTTATTAAGTGTTATGTGGCTTTGGCCATCTTAATTCCTATCAATTATGGGATTTAGCCTCTGAAAAATATGTTTACACATAAAATACTATTCTATAAAACCTTACATAAAGTCGGTGGCCTTAACTTCTAGAGACTGGAGGACAGGGAGAGGAACCACCATAGTGTCACTTCATCATCAGCAGCATGAACTATTTATACCGGGGCGGGCAAAATACGGCCCACGGGCCAGATTCAGGATGACTGGGGAGGGGCCATGTAGCCAGAAAGCTGAACCAAGAGATGCCTGAAGAAAAATGTCATGGATTCAGAACCAGCAGACTTGTAAAGCAATAGGAGCATGAAGAGAGCTTCTTCAGACAAACTGCCCTAGAAATAGATTCCAAAGAAGAGGCTTCTGTTCTTCAAAGACCTTTTAATGATAGGTTTAGGCTAGCAACCACTGTGGCTGGCCTACAGGTGTTGTGCAGGAAGTGCAATTATTATATAAGAAACATAATACATAGGCCACCACTGAGATACTGTGTTACAGAATACCTTGAAGTGGGTTGTTGTTCCACAGCACTGGAATGTCATATCTATTACACCACCTAATGGATATTTGGTGGTTTCAAACAAGATCTTTTGTTTGGATCGTAGCTTTTGCTCCCACAGTGTACACTCATTACCATATTTTTAACAACCGGCAAACTTAGAAGGAAGGCTGAATACTGCCTGGACTAGGGAAGCTGAACTTCTTTAATACTTAAAGAAGGTCCTGTCTCCAAATCAGGCTTAGAGCATGCTGATAGGAGGCATGTGAAGTTCACTTTTTTTTTATTGTCCTGGAGATAACTGGCAGGATGAGCTTCATTCATCAGGATTGTGAAGCTAACTTCTTTCATCAGTAGTATATCCACATATATTGCATGAATTGAAGTTTATGGCTATATTCAAATTATGTGCTAATATGCAAATAAATATGTAAAACAGTGTACATAAAATGCTACACACAGACATGCAGTTGCACAAAATTTGGAAGCTTTGACAAATGACATCTGATAACGGTGGCCAAGATCATTTCTTTCCCACAGTACCCACTGGAACTAGTAATGATGACCTGTCCATCACTTTTTGTAACACTGATTGGTATCAGGTGACTGGGATCAAAATACACAACTCAGTTTCTCTACTGAGTCCTGTGTATATGACACCATTATTCTACGCAACAGTGTAGAGCAGTGGTGTATACTATGTACCTCACATGCTTTTACTGCAGTAATCTATACATCTTTAGATTAAAGTAATGGGAAGAGAAGTAGGGGGGAATGGATTTATGTTGAACCTCCTTTGCATCAGGGAAGGTCACTGCACTTAGAAGAGCCAAGAGGCATATAGAGAAAACTTTAAGTGAAATTCTCCAAAGCCATGCAGAAGTCAAACAGTTTAGTAGGTTCCACATTCACCACGAGAGATGAGCCTGCCAGAAATCAGCAACTGAACCACACACTCTGGTAGGACAGCTGCAACCCACAGCCTCTGTTACTTCCGATCCAGACTACAGACTCTGCCCTGCTGAAACCAAAAGAAATGGCCATTAATTGACTTGGGCTGAAACTAATGCTGTCTAGGAGGGTCTAAGGATTGAGAGAGTCTAAGAGATTGTAGGTAGTCTAAGGGATTCATTGTGAAAGATCATGAAGGGTTGGCATTCTGCTCTGGTCCTGAGGAGTCCAGGTACAAATGAATATGCATGTACTTCTGATATCATGCTGTAGAAGACTGAGGAGTCCTCTCCATAATAAGGAGAGAAGTGAATATTATGCATTTATGACCCAGAGTTTCCAACTCTTCTGAATTCCTTGCAGGTAAAGGAATGTTCAGGTTGGACTCGAGCTAGTGTCCAAATGGTGCAAGTAGGAAAGTAGTGGGGCAGAACTGATGTGGAGTAGAAGAGTTAAATTGATTAGGGGAAGAGATAATGGAGGATATGGACAATAAGGGCACAGCTAATGGGGGTCCAAAATGATGGACTAGATGGGAGATGACAGGAAAAACCGGTGAGGCATATATGGGGTCTTGGCATGGGCAAAACTGATATGGGGAATGGAGCTGATGCAGGGAGGTGGGAAGAAAGTATATTTCAGGGATGAATAGAGAATGGATTGGGCAAATGAAAGCGTGTTAAGAACTCCTGCAACACTAAAGGGCCAAAACCTCCCTTCTCAATAAATTTAGGAAAGTGGGTAACACTTCTAGTCACATACACACAGAGGCTAGGGACAGACATTACACATAAACCAGTTTAAGTGATCACAAATTGATTTAAACCTGTAACAGAAGAAGATGTTCAGTGCACATAAATCAGTTTGAAAATGGCTGAAACCAGTTTGAGATACTTCTGGTTGAATGTAGTATTAGGCTTAACTGATTTGGGTCAAACCAGTTTGTTCAATGTCTGTCCCAGACCCTTTGCTGGTTTAAGATAAACCAGACTCCCACAGAATTCTGGCATGCTTTCTGGGCTGGGCGGGGCTCTCTGCTCCACAGCAGGGCTGTCCCCCTCCCTGGCTGGAGCTCCAGAAAAGACTTACAGGTCTTTGCCTGGCTTCTCCCTGCTAGGAAGGGTTATTCCCCCGTCCTCTCTGCCTTACACAGAGGACCCATAATTAGCTAGCAGACCACATGCTGGTTATGGTCCATGCTGTGGGAGACAACAAAGGCTTTTTGGAGCTAATCAACAGGTAGCTTAATGTCCTTCCTTGGAAAAGCTGTTTAAGAAGAGCTTGGAGAAAGGCTTTGCTTTCTTAGTGGGTTGATAAACACTAAGTTCTTAGTGGGTTGAGTTAGGGCTGATAAACATTCCCTGCTGGGCAGCTCAGAAGTGGGGAGGAATAATCAGAGCGTCCT
>NW_017728949.1:37360006-37369243 GCF_001723895.1 Crocodylus porosus
AGCCCTGTGGAAGTAAAGGGAGGGCTACTGCAGTGCGCCCCCCCCCAGCTTCTAGCCTGAGCCACCGCAGGTATTAATCTAACCTGCGAAGATTAAATCAATTCAGGTTCATGCTTTTTGAATGTCTGTCCCTAGCCAGAGGATGAATGGGGCAGTTAAAAAAAATCTGAAAATGGACAAAAAATATAATTTCTTTAAAAATCATAATGTTCTGCTCATTTTTAATCTTTCAAGTTTTGAAATATTGGTCTACTAGGATATATCTTGGACTGAAAGCTAGGGTAAGAGCAGCAAAGTAAGGGAGTTTATGTGGGAAAACATCAATAGAATTATTACAGAATAGTGGGATAAAAATAAATTCATAACTATTCAGTTGCAATCAACTTTTCAGTGGTATATTTAAAAACTGGTGAATATAACTGCTATTCTTCATTTAAAATAGTAAAAAACTTAAACTCCTTGATGAGGTGGTAATGATCTTCAGACCATAACAGAGACAAAATCAATGTCTCTCATCAAGAATTTAAGCTGTGCGGGTGAAGGATTTTACCCGCATATTGAGTGAATGCGAGATAGAGAGAGGCAGACAGGCAGGCAAGTAGAAGCAAACAGAAAAGGAAGTAAGGCAGCACTACTAGCACAACTGTGAAGTAAGTTTACAAAGAGAAGTTTCTTGGAGATGATGGCTCTATGAGCTTTGGTTCTGTTTGATATCTTCTGAGACTTCATATGTATTTGATATATAAATAAGACTGAACAGATAAATACCTGTTTCTGTCACAAATTTATTTCCAACTAGGAACAACCTGCGAGCTTCCAACCTTCTGGGGACTCGCTAAGGTCAAATTAAGTCTCATACAATTGCACATTATTTTTAGGAAATTCTATGGCACATTCAGTAGTTAAGCTCCTGTGTAATATTTTATGCTGTTCAAAGGACTGAGCTCTAGTCTCTGTTTTAGCAAAGTAGGCTGGAGTATAGGAAAAAGGAGAATGTACTAATAATGCACAATATTACCTCACGGTTTGCCTAGCCTGAACCTCAGAGAGACTTCCCAACTCAGGAAATAGGAGAGGTTGGTGTGAACAAAATCTGCCTGATACCATAAGTCAACAGAAAGCTCTTTGCTTTCATGAAATATTCTAGCACCTGGCAACAAAATGATTCAATAAAGGAACTTTACATCCCTAGACCATATCAGAGACATCAGAATAAGCCTACAGGGGAAAAAAAACGTATTAAGTCTTATATGGCTGTGGCCATCTTAATTCCTATCAGTTATGGCATTCAGCCTGTGAAAAGTATTTTTACACATAGAGAAATACTATTCTATAAAGCTTTACATAAGGCCAGGGGCCTTAATTTCTAGAGACTGGAGGACAGGGAGAGGAACTGCCATAGTGCTACTTCACCAGCATAAACTATTTACACAGAACTCTTGATGAGCCAAAGCTTAAGGGGAAAAAAATGTCTTTTTGTCGCCATCATTTGGGAACAAAAAAGTGGTTAATGGAACTGGCCCAGGGAGCAGGGAATACCTATTTGTTGTATAGAACTGGTTGTGAGCAGTTGGTTAGAAACAGAGGCTCCAGCTAGCTGTGTGATAAAATTATCTCCCATTTATATCCTTTTATCTCTTTTAGTTTATTGTATTACAGGAGTTAAACTTATTCCTGGAAGCTGATTATGGCTTCTCTCCCAAATCCACAAGTAACACCTAACGATACTGGAATTCAGTGATCTGTAAAGGTATATTTGTGCACTGAATGTTTACATAAGTCAGGAAAGAACCAGGTGAACAGAAAATTGCAGTTGTTGGTAGCGGGGACTGGTTTGTGTATCCTTAACATGTAGGTGACACGCTTTAGTCATTCAGAACACACAGACTTAGTTACTGATTCTTGTTTTTTAGAAATCTTCAGTGTACATGACTTCAGTGTGCATAATGTATGTAATCTTCAAGGTATATTGGACTAAGGATATTTGAAACACTACTGACATTGAAGGACTCATTTTAGTAGTGATCAACAGAGGAGAACACGTGTAAACATATTGTTCCTTTTTCCATTAAAATGTTTTTTCTTGTTTCATACATAGGCTTTCTGCTTATTGTTTGGGACTTATTCTTAAGGATACCCATGGAAGATACTTAGTGATTCCAGAATCACTAAAGTTATTGGACAAGGACTTGAATGTATGTTCAGTTTAGGAGGGACTGTATTGATCTGCACACCCTTTTTCAGCCATACCACCTCATTAAAAGGTGGTTTTATACTTTTATTATTCAATACTTGTACTATTTTATTATAATTACTTTTATTATGTTATTATTCCATACTTTTATTTCATATGCATGTTCATGCATACATCTGCACCATGCTGAATAGTATATGAAGAAAGGATTTTGGTTTCTCTGACAGTAGTCTCTGCTTTTTTCCATTACAGATATCCTTTGTTTTTATTTAACAAATAGATGTAGTGGGAAAATTATTGCTACTGCAGTTATACTGTAATTTGCTTGGGAAATTCCTAGAGGGGAGAAGGTATATAAAGCTGCAATCCAAGATAAATAAGGCATTATAATACATTTAGCAAATGAAAATGCAAATCACATAATAATGAAGGAGAGAAAAAATACATCCTCTGGCCTGGAAGCTATTCAACATAAGGGAAAAGAAACAGGAAAGGTAGGAGGTGCCTACAAATGGTATACTTGGCAGGCTCCTGCTAACTGAATAGCCTTTTAGTCATTCACTAGTTAACATTCTACAGGTAAACGTACTTGCCAATGGCTGGTAGCCTCTGACGATGATGGACCTTGACAGAAAAGCTCTTCAGGGGAATAGTAAAAAAATGTAAGAATTACAGGTATCCAGGATCTGAGTATGTCCAGTTGTGCGAGCAAACAGCTAAGGAGACATCCCAGAGGATTCCTGCATTTTTCAGGTATCAGAGCCAGTAAGTGTGGTGTCCAGTTGTGATTGTGAACCAAAAATTCAGATCAATTCAGTGTCTGAGTTCAAATTGATTTGGCTCTGTGAAACACATCAACCACTTCTAACTTATCCTTGTGAGAGCTTCCTAAAGGTACAGTTCCCTGCTGCAAACAACAGGGGATGGATGGAGCTCATTTCTAATGATGTAGGGGCATCAGAAAGATTGACATCAAAGATGGAAATAATTTCTGAAGGATTTAAGAAAAAGAAGAAAAGATGTGTGAACCTAGGAAACAAGTCTTTGGGGAAATGTTGGGTTCCGGCATGACTAATAAAATGTAGAAGGTAAATAAAGGAAAGACTAGCTATAAATGACAAGGAATAGGAAAAGAAAGATATGGGAAAAGGAAAAAAAAAGACTGGGAAGGAATGATTGGAGACTGAAGGAAGTGTAGAGGGGTACAAACAGCATGGGGACAGTAAAATGAGAAAGATGTTGGAGAGGAGGATAACCATAATTAAGGAGGAGAGAAAAATGGAATAAAGATGAGGAAATGAGAACAATGAAAGTACAAAAAAAAGACATTTAATTTTTAATTCAGTAAATATTATTTGTGAAGAAATCCCCATCTCTCTGCCCCTCACCCGGGCCATTCCAGGTGGACCCCGCCCCTTGCTTTCTTTTTGGTTCAGGCTGGCCAATCAGGTGACCTGGCTGGATAAATTTTTTAGAGGGGGAGAGAGGTAGAGCGCTCTCTTCCTCTCAGCAGGCATTTTGAAAGCAACAAGTGCAGTGTGCCTCCAGGCGGCTGCCTGGATGATTCTCTGTAAGTAAAGACTTGGAAAATAGCCTGGAGTTAGGATTTATGTCTAGGCTAGACACGTTTTTAAAGGATTATTATGTCCAAGACTGTATAAGAATCTGATTATATTTGCTCAAAGTGTATTCTGACTTCCCTGTTCTACCTCTCTTCTCTTCCCCTGATCAGTAAAGGTATTGGGTTACAGCATGCCTTGCTGTTTTACTGTGTAGCGGGGAGAGGCAAGCCTTTTTGCTTCCAGCTTGGCCAGTTGAGCTTGTCTGTTTATATTCCCTGAGCCCTACCTGAAGTTACCTTGGGATGCTTTGGGCTGAAAGAGGCACCCAGAAATATTACCTGTGGGCAAAGCAACCCCAAGGATTGCAGGGTCTGTGTGCCCGGAGCTGTGCACAGCCCTAACAGACCAGTGCCTGGGTGGTGGCATCGTCACCCAAGGCTTGCAGTTGTTCTTCAGGAAGCGGGACAGCTAGCTGTAGGCTCCCTAAGGGAGACTCCTGAAGTGAGGCTTAGGCCTGGCACAGTGAGGTGGGTGGCTCTGCATAGTAGCGCCCCCTACTGTGCTGCCACATTATGTATGTATATTTTTTCTCATAACATTAAAATGGCTTGACACTCCATCAAAATACACAGATATGGTATCAGTGTATACTGAGGCCACAACACCATGAATGGAATGGCATTGGAAGCAGCCAATTGTGATAATGTGCTGAAGAGTCAGCATACAGTTTTGGGGACTTTTACACTTCTTTTCTGAATACCACAGCAACACTCCTTTATTGCCTCTCTTCACCTTTGGCTGCAGTAAACTACTGTGAATTTGAGAAAGATGTGCTATAAGAATAGTCACTAATTGCATAACTGTTACAGTATTTCACTATTGCTGTTCACAAGTTTTGGATAGCTCTCTATTTTTTTTCTTTACAAAGTGCATTTTAAATAAATAAATTCATTTTCTATTTTTACTAGATATTAAAACATAATTTAATTTCAACAATTTCTGCAATGATGAAGGTAAAATTGTATAGAAATGAATTCATTTAAATGGTTGTAGCTAACAATTCCTCCTTCTATTCCCCATTATATGAATACAGAAGATGGACTTTAAAAATAATAAAATAATGCTTGAAATAAGGAGCTAGGGGCAAAAATAGAACATCTGGTAACTCAACCATATGGTAGGAAACAGGAGAAAATTATACTGACCTTTCCTTGGCTATCTGCCTTCCTCCTGTGTGCACTGGTTGAAGGGATAGAGGAAATCTATTAAACTGACCAGGATAAGATACTAATTCTGGACTTAAGACTAAAAAGAGAGGCATAAGAAGAATAGCTTGCTCTCAGTCCTCACATGGAATGTGGAGGCATGAAGAGCAAGAGTAGAACTGAGTTGGTGATAGTCCTGCCTTGAGCAGATGGTTGAAATAGATGACCTCCTGAGATCCTTTCCAACCCTAATTAGAATAGTGGAATAGTGTCCCCATGAGTCTTTGCCACAGCTGGAGTCGCCTCATGCTGCCCAGCCATACAAGCTGGGTGTGGGGAGACAGAAGCAGCACTGGGGGTCCTTGAGCCCCAGGGCAGTTAAGACTGACCTCCCTCCTTTCCCTCTTTCCCTCTTTGGCCACACTTCCCAGGGTACAGGGGAATTTTACTCAGGTTACAAAATTTGTTAATTAACACCTCTGATTAATATTAAACACCTCCCCAGAAACATCTGATTCTGAGAATTTTGTAAATTTTGGATGACACTGAAGGAATTATAGCCGGTATACATTTGTAATTGTTGTTTTCTACTAAGCAGAGGGGAACTGTAATGAGACACTTTTCTCTAACACTATTGAAATCTCACAATATAAAAATTACCTGTCATCAGTAGGAACAGACTGAAGTATATACATGAAAAGACTTGAGCAGAATTTTCTGGGTGGCAATAGGGGTAAGAAAAAGCAGTATTATTTCCTTCAAGTGGGTTATGTACACAGGTGTTAGAGAGTAAAGCAGAACCTAAAAATCTAAGAGGGGCTGGTAGAATTTTGTAGCATCTGTGATCCATGTCTTTTAGAGTAAAAAGTCAGATTCAGACCTGTCTTTGAATTGTGTTAGCAATGACACTCTATCCTTTGGTCATGGTAGCAACGAGGAGTAGGAAAGGAAGCACAGGACATATTTTTGATTCAGAGACATGCCAAAAATTGTGTGTCCCCATTGAAGCTAGGACCCTGTGGAAATGGGTCCTGTGGAATTCACACACACAAATTAGCTAAAGAATTTCTCTATTGTTTTCCTGAAGGAATAGAAATGTCAGTGCACATTATGAGAAAGGAAGTAAAAAAGTAACCAGTGCAACAGGCCTGATTCCTTCATCTCTACCAAGATATGCTTGTGTAAAATTTCATTTAATTTATCATGTATTCTGATGAACTACAGTTATCCTCCATTGTAGGCATACACATCTCCATAAATGTGGTGCGTTTTAAAATGTTTGTTATTTAACATTTGGTTTTTAAGCCTAGGTAATCACAAAAAAGCATAAGCTCACTCTACCAAGGCAACACCCAGGATCTTCAAGTACATTCTTATATAGGTAATGCATTAGCAATTCTTCTCCTCCTAGTATGGCTCAAGTAACTGCTCTGCCTATTACTATAAAACTAAAATGTCAGAAATGACTATTACTATTATTATTATTTAGTTTCTGTTTATAGCAACCAGTGACATGCTGATGCTTCCATGACATGTTAAAGAGAAAGTTCTGTCCTAAATAGCTTAATTTCCAATGTGTACCAAAAAGACAGTAAAAAAAGCTAGAAGCAGCCTAAGACCAGTTTGCCTGAGAAGGCTGTCTCCTCCCTGCCATGACATGCTGTCCTAATTGTGAATGGCAGAGATGCCAGTGTTAGAGGGAGACAAAGAGTCTGTGGGCTCTGGAGTTTTGTGCTTCTGTTCCAGCTTCCACTCAGTATAGACTGTAGTTCTTAATTTCTAGGGCAAGTTGGCAAGGCTCATTTATTTCACTTGGCCTTTGAAATTAGGAAGGGGGAAATGAAGTACAGGCTCATGTGATGCTGCTGCTATTTGATTATGAACTGTTGTTTGATGGGTTGATTATGCTGCCTGCATTTTTTATTTTTATAATTTTAAATACTGTATGGACAATCAGCACCTATGGATGAGCATTTTTATTTATGCTAAATTAAAATAGGAAAAGAAAGTTTGAAGGTGACAGGAGTTAATGTTACTATGTCATATAATCACTTGCCATTAGTACACCTCATTGCATCTAATTTCATATATTTTTAATGAAAAAATACCTCACATAATTCATTTTTGCCTGGTTTAGAATCTATGAAAAAATGGCTTTTATTCAAGAAAAAAGTAACATTGATCTAACCACTGCTCTGAACACGGATCATCTGATCACATGATCAAAACCCATGTCTGTGCTGCATCCAGATTATTACAGTGAAGTGCAAACCTTTAGCTGGGATAGCACGGTCATCAGGATGTTTACTTGTAAAGTTGTATTTCTCTAACAGCTTCTCCCATGTACTAATTTCATGGTACAGAATGCTTGTCTGTCATTTAGACTGTCACACTTTTCCAGCCCATTTTCCAATGTAGAAAATTCTGAGTAATAGTTATTTTAGATAATTTAAAAATAGCATGTCATTACCATCAAGCACCAAGTGAAATGATTTAATTTTAAACCATCACTCCCTCCACTGAGTAGAGAAATGGCTCAGTGATCATTTTTAACCTTTCATCAGCCTAATTGCCAAATAATTAACAATGGTAAAATGATTAGAACCTGAGAGATTTGAAAATGATTATTAAAGTACATATTTGACAGGAGCAGTGACCTGTATATCATTCTTTCAAAATAAAAGTGATGTGTATTCAGCAGCATCTGTTCACATTTGCAATCACAGTCCAGTTCTTACAAATGTATCAGCTTGTGCCTGAAGGTCAAAAAAGATTCTTTATTGTATATATCCTACTGAGATCTCAGGCCCAAAGCAAGTTCTGTGATAAGCTAGGGCGGTCTACCTGTATGCTGACTGGGCCCTGAGATCGTTTCTTTTGCTTTATTTCTCCTCAGAGATTCTTTGGTAATGCCTTGCAATGCATCCATTTCCTCTGATTTCCTAGTGACCTATTCTACTAGGACTGGCAGTGGATATCAATTAATGTAAACCCTCTCTACAGCAAGGAGTCACATACATCTACTGGCTGGGCTTATTATATGGAGCAGGTATTACTTGTTATCCCTCTATTATTCTGCTCCGTCTCCCTCTGGGCAACCCCCTCATTCCTGTTTCATTAAAGCCACTTGATGCAACTCTTGGCTGCTCCTTCTCTCATGCCAGAGGCTCTATGTGACCCTTATTTCTCTCTCTTCCCAGTATACCTGTGACTAGTACCTAAAACCAGGCTGTCACTAAAAGCACAGGTTTATTGCAGAGCAGGTGTCAAACATATGGCCTGAAGAGCTGTGCCATTTGGCCCACGGGGCTGGTAGAAGTGTCAGGAATCTGGGGGAAGAGATAAGCAGAGCTAGAGTCTGATACCTAAATCTGTGGAAAGGAGCCCTGCTGTGCACATGTCTTGGCAGCAGAGGCAAGCGATGGCTGCATTAATAGCCACTACTGCCCCTGCTCGTTCCACCATTCACCCTGACACTGCCTCTGGACCTGACCTGTGAGAAGCCCCATTGTCCAGATCCAGACTGGAGAGTGGGGTGAATTCAAAGTCCCTGTTTTAGAATAAATGAACTGAATTTGGATAGCCTCTCTATTTATTATAGTACAACAAGACATGGCAGCTGAGAAAGATGGTGTCCATTGGGCAGGATTGGCATGGTCAAGGAGCCCTAGGGGTATCACAGCCATCCCTGGGGACACCATTCCATGACAATCATTCACAACAGTCCACCACTTCTGAGGTTACAATCTTATGAGGTGCAAAGTAACCTCAATTCGTATTTCATCCTAAATATCCATATTCCTCACTTTTTCTTATTTTTCAGTATTTTAAAGTATAATGTAATGTTCTTAACTTGCTGTTTACCTGCAAAACTGTTGGCTAGCATGATCTGTAATAGTCCTGGAGATAAGGTTCTGTCATCAGCTTCCTGCACCCTTCCTTGCTTAGGGATATCTCAGAACTGTTCTGTATCTCCAGTTTCCCAGTTTATGATTTTTCATGTGTCCGTCAAGCAAAGGTATTCTCCAGCTCATAGCAATACAGTTTACCGCTTTTACATGGGCATGAATTTTATGTCTGATTCTGGGCCAGCACTGCCTCTTCATATCCTTAGTTGCCTCATGCCAGACCATCTTAGTGTGTGGTTAAATGAGGTACTGCAGCCAGCACCTGAGGCAACTCCATCTTTTGAATTGTAATTCCACACACACACACACACACGCGCACACACACACACACACACACACACACACACACACACACACACACACACACA
>NW_017728949.1:37369343-37429005 GCF_001723895.1 Crocodylus porosus
TTCCAGGCTAAGTGCAGACAGTCAAAAAGCCTCAGGCTGGATCAATTCAAGCTCTTCAGGTTAGTCTAAGCTGTGTAGATTGAACCGATAAGCGAGTGAAAAGACATTCACTTTTCATTCTGGAAATGCAGCCATGTGTTTGCAGTGGCTCAGGCCCGAAGCCAGGGCATACTAGAGCATGCCTTCCTGCTCCACTGGAATAGACAGCATGGGCCAAGGATAGCCTGCCCATGCTACAGGGGAGGGAGAGGTTTTGAGGGAGGTGCAAAACATCCTGGGATGTTGGGGGACTGTGACGACATGAATCTGGAAGGGATCTGGGACAGAAGTTCAATAAACCAATTTAACCTAAATCAGTTATGTCTGATACTACATCCATACAATTTATCTTAAATTTGTTTTGGCCATTTGGAAAGCAGCTTACGTGCACTAAACTTCTGTTGTTTCAGATTTTAACCAGTTTCAAACTTACACAGGTTTAGGTGTAATTTCTCTCCCATCTCATCCATGCTCTTTAACAGCTGCTTTCTTCCTCTGACTGATCTGGTCTATTTACATCTCACCCATGGAATCCTGTGTTAGATAAGTGTTCATATGTGTTTTTGTTAAATTAGGCGGGGTTTTAATCAGCTTAGAGTAGCTGTGTGTGTGCTGAGGCATCAATAACTGGCTAAAGTCTAAGTGAGTTAACTTCTACTATATTATCTGTGTCTCTGATATGGTTAAATTAGGAGTATATAGTTGGATATGGGATAGGGAAATCTTGAAAGCTCTGACTGTTTTTGTAGATGGGAAATGAGTGCATACCACCTTTAGCCACATCCTGTCCTTGACTTCAAGGAGCACTCAGGGGACTTTGGCATGACATTCTTAAAATCCTCTGGTAACTCAAAATCTGGTGGAGTGTACAATGGCCCATTTATGCTATTTCCTATTTTTGAAAATGTCAGTCTTTGTGTTGATGGGGCATCTGTGATCATTTAATACAATATGTTCTAAGAGCAAAATGTTATCATTACAACTGCCTTGCAAATCAGTTACTCTAGCCTCCTAATTGTCCTTGCCATTCTCTCCGTTGTCATTATTGTCTTGATACTGAAGTACCCAGAAGTGAATGTGATATCTCCCTGAGCTGTACAAAGATGGATTACTACTTCCTGCTATTCGATGATTCTGTACATGCAGCAAAGCTCGATTGGCTTGGTTTTATTGTCTCTAGTGCAACATGTTCCATTGCAGGAATGCTTGCTGTGGTTTTGGAGTCTTCATAATAGTTCTGAAAAATATCTTGGGTTTCTTTATATTTATTATTTTTATTTTATTTCTTGTATTACTTCTGTCAAAAGAACATATACCCAGTGCTTCTACATTCCTTTTTTATTACTTATGAATATTCTTAAGAAGTGCTGAAATTGAGGTTAAGCCAGTGCAATTCCTATTCCATTACAGAATTCAGATATAATACGAACATTACCTGATGTGTTCGTTTTCTTCCTGAACAAACTGCTTTTGCAGCTTTCTGCCTTTCTTAAGCAACTGAAACTCATTAGATCAGTGCATTAGAAATGGAATAATCATTGAAACAGCTTATTAACAGGATCACTAAACCTCAATGGACACATAAAAAAAAATTGCCGTGAAATCATTTTCTGCCTCAGTAAAATAGACGTGAAGTTTTTTGGCAAGAAAGTACATGTTACGCTTTGCTACTTTATATTTGGAAATGTATAAACAGAACTAACAAAAAAAATATGAATCTTAGCTTGAGATTCCTTGAAAAAATAATTGCACAAAGACTTGTTTCCATTACTGATAAAGATTTTATCTTTGCAACAATGTAAAAATCATAATTGGCTTTTTTTAGTTTACTCATTTCCTTATGATTTCATGTTGTTGAATTAAATATAATTCCTATATATAAGTGATTGCTTTTGTTTATTATTGAACAAATAATACATAAAAATATGGATATGATTATATTAACCAAGTACAATTCGCTTAATGCAGGGAATAATAAATCTTTTGTACATTCTCTAAAATTTATATTTTTTTTATTTAAATGGAAAAGGAGTCTCTTGGGATACAGATAAAGCACTTAGGAGGGAAAAAAAGAATTCTTTTTGCATTTTAAAGCTGAAATTACAAATGTGACTCCTATTTTTACAGACAGTGTGATAAGTTTCCTACCTCACAGGAAAATGTGGCTTATTAATGATTTTTAGAGGCATATTCTACCAAGAAAAACTAAAGGCATAGTTGAAAAATGTACGTTTTAAGCATCAGGAAGGCCAAAGATTTTTTTAAAAGGGTAATAGTTGTACAGAATTAAAAAACTTTGTGAAAATCTTGAGTTCTTATGTGGACTGAACTAAAATACAAGGTTTAATTTAATAAAGAGTTTTTGCTGGACTATCTGGTCTTTTCCCATATACATGACATGCAGTACCTCAAAGACCTGCCACTGTCCTCTGAGTGATGCTTTGTATTTGAGATTAGATCTGGAATGTGCGTAGCACACTGGTTCTGAACAGTAGAAATATTTATTACAAATAATTTAAATCTAGCCTTTGATATCTGTTTTATAACAGTCTGTAGAACAGAGAAATCCAAAGGAAATCCTTTACACTTTGTGCACCTGAAATCATTCCTTGTAGGTTCAGAAGACTGTAGGAGATTCAACTTTGTAAGTGCTTTTAAGAACTTCAAATCAGGTTTCCAAAGTTATTATCTAGACCATGATCTTACCAGCAAATCTACACAGAAGTCATGGGTATCATTGGGTCCCTTTTGGGTACAGAGGTACACCTCTATAGTTATGATTGCAGGATTTTAGCTCCAATTTACAATATATAATTTCAAACTATTATAATACTGTACATTCCTCAAAGCTCAGTGACACTGAGTGGGTTCATTTTTACTTGCATTAAAAATAATAACGCAAACTAAGGTTCTATTTCTGCCTATGCTTATATGAGTGAATCATTACACAAATTTCGCCTCTATCAGTAGACCTGAAAAGCTAGAGCAGATGAAGAACAACAAAGCACCTGGTCCTGATGGAATACCAGTTGAAATTTATAAGCATGGTGGAAAAAAAGTCTTGCACTAACTACATGCCATTATTATAAAAATCTGGAAACATGAACAGGTTCCCAGGGATTTAAAAGATGCCAGAATCAGCCATATCCAAGAAAAGAAATAGACTAGATTGCAGCAATTAGTAGGCCTGTGTGAATAGGGATGCTTTTGATTCAGATTCAGCCAATTTGGAGGACAGTGATTTGATTCAGATGCCTGTCCTCAGTCAATTCAGCCGAATTGGCCTTGGAAGATTTGGCGCCGATTCCGTGATTTGGATCGGCCAGGGAGAGGCAGGCACAGTCAAGCCGGCAACTGCAGGTTCTCCCTTGGCTCGTTCGGCTGTGCCTGCCTCTCCCTGGGTGTGGGGAGCTGCAGGAGAAGCCCCCATGGCTGCCCTGCCTGGCCCCAACCCCCACCTGGCCCCAGCCTAATCCTGGCACTTAACCCGCCCTCCACCCCCCCCCCAAACCCCCGCACTCACTGGCTGCAGCAGCAGTGACTGGGGCCTCTGGACACTCATGGCAGAACCCCCCTATGCAGCACGGGGCAGCATGGATTGCCCCCCTTTGGTACCCACGCAGCAGCTGTTGCATCATTCAGGTGCAGCGTGGCTTGGCAGGGCTCTGCACACTATCTGGGAGCTGGGGTCCCTGGGGCTGAGTGGTCAAGGCTCCAGCTGACATGTGGAGCTGCCCCAGCTCCCAGACCATTTGCAATGCCCTGCTGAGCCACGCTTTTCCAAGCCCTCAGGGGCTGTGGTGGCCGCTGCCAGAACCAGTGAATACTGGGCTTTTTTCTTTTTTTTAAACTGCCAGGAGGCTGAGCTGGGTGGTGGATGGGGCCAGGTGAGGCAGTCATGGGGGCTTCTCCTGCTGCTCTTCCAGATGTGCCTGCCTCTGACCTGGTGGGGGGAGCCACGGGGTCTCTGCCCTGCTGCCCCTTGCCCAGCCAACACAGGGGAGGGGCACGATGCAGGCATGGCTTGCTCCAGGCAGCAGCATGGCATAGCCCCTGCTTCTAGCGCTGCCATGCTAGATGCGAGCCGGCATGGAGAGGTGCAGGATCTGGGTGCGGCAGCGCTGGGAGCAGAGGCTATGCCCTGCTGCTGCTTGCTTTGTTCTGCCTGGAGCAAGCTGTACCCACATCCTGTCTCCTCTGCCCTGGCTGGGCAAGCAGCAGCAGGGCAGAGCTCTCTCTCCCAGGCTTGCCACACCTGGATCCTGCACCCTCCCATTCCCCTCCCCGTGTAACGCACCTCCCCCCACCCCAGCTGGGCAGCTTGTCCCAGCCCCAATTTCTCCCTTCCACACGTCCCTTCCCTCTCCCCTCCCCCAACCCCAACAGACTTACCAGCCGGAGGCAGCTCTGTCAGGTTCCTGTTCAGTCTATGGCCGAATCTCTGAAGCAGCCAAATCTTTTCTGAAGCTTTTCTGAATCTATTCTTTGAATCAATTCAGGGCTTTTGAATTGGTCTCCCAGTTCAATTCAGATTCGGAGATTTGGTCCCTGAATCAGGCTGAAACTCCTCCAAATCAAATCAACTCTGAATCGAAAAACTTCTTCATGGTAAGGGTGGCCAGAATTTGGAATGGGCTTCCAAGGGAAGTGGTACTCTCCCCTGCCTGGGGGGTCTTTAAGAGAAGGCTGGATAGGCATCTGGCTATCTGACCCCAGGACACTTTCCTGCCCATGGCAGGGAGTCAGAGTCAATGATCTGTTGAGGTCCCTTCCAACCCTAGCATCTATGAATCATCTATAAATCACATCTTAGACTTCCATCTGGATCAGTATCCAGTATCACATATATACATCAACTGGTTATATTCCAAATCCACGGTAACCAGCACATCCATTACTGAACTTCAATACGCTGATGATGTGCTGTCTTAGCCCATTCAGTTGAACAGCTCCAGGTTCTTCTTGACTGCTTCTGTGAAGCATATAGAATGCCTGGATTCACTGTCAACTTCATGAAAATCAAGATAGTTTACCAACAGACCCCCAACCAACAAGCACCTCCTC
The DNA here is from genome assembly GCF_001723895.1 of Crocodylus porosus. Classification (NCBI taxonomy): domain Eukaryota; kingdom Metazoa; phylum Chordata; order Crocodylia; family Crocodylidae; genus Crocodylus; species Crocodylus porosus. The sequence goes on from NW_017728949.1 coordinate 37,374,447, forward strand.
CTCATATTACAATTTGAGGACAGTCTTGGAGAATGGTGAGCACTTTTCCTACCTGGATAATCACCTTGCCCAAAAAAGTAAACATAGATGATGATATTCAACACAGCACAGGGGACAGGACAAGAACTAATGTGCTTAAAATGCACCAAGACAGGAGTATTTCCAAGGGGGCTGCAGTTATACAGATGCTCCACTCTTTCAATCAACCATAGTAGGGGAGTAGCAGCCAGTGATTTATTTATTTATTTATTTTAAGTTCCCAGAGCAAGTAAGAATTTGATTTGCCAATCAGCTTTGGGAACAGAAGACAACATTCTTTTCTCTTTGCAACTGGAAGTGACAGGAGATCCCAGATTCAGCCACGTGTTCCCAGTGCAAAAATAGAGCCCCCTCCCTTCCCCTCCATGTTCAGTGGCTCCTCCCCTCCCCATCTCTCCTCCCATTGCCTTCCGCATAGATCCAGGATGAGCTAGGAACAGCAGCAGGTGAGTCTCCCATGTTCCCTGTTAACTTCAGAGCAGGTATAGGGGAAGGGAATCTGCCTGCTGCTGCTTCTATTGTCCAAGGCTGAGTCTAGCTCTGAGTCTAGCTGCAGCTCTGGAGCCCTCCTGCCAGGGCCAGCTGGGGACAGTGGCAGTGGAAGCCACAAGTAGGGGGGCAAGGGGCAGGGGAGGGGAGTGCCTGTGAGTACATAAGGGAAGAGAGGGGGAAGGGAAGATTCTTACTTGCTTGCAGGACTTAAAAAATGCCTCCCACTGCTGCTCCTTTAGCTAGTTCTGCCTGGCCTGCTGTGTGGGGATGAGGGGTCCCACACTCCCGCTTTCCAAAATCATGGATCTGCCAACAAACAAGGAAGTTTTAAGTTGGGTATTAAGAAGAACTGTCTAACTATGGAAATGGTTAAGTACAGTAACCGATTACCCCAATAGACTGTGGAGTCTCCTTCACTGGAAGTTTTTAAGTTAAGGTTAGACACATTTTTGTCTTGAGTGTTTTAAACAGGCACAATCATGTATTCCAATTGCCTGGTCAACTACATGACCTCCTGAGACCCCTGCCTGCCATTTTGCTATGAGTCTGTGATGATTGTTTATATCAAGTACACAAAAAAGCTTAAAGGATGTATTTAAAACAGTTACTTTACAAAATACTGTAGCTCTTGCAAAGTTATTGCAAATGGTTAAGGCTCAGCAGAAAGAAACTCACAGCTCTAAGTAAACACAGAGCACAACATCTAATCACAAACCATAAATAACATTTATTAGATTGCTTTTCAAACACCTTTACTGTCCAGAATATACTCCTGATTCAGTTAAAATCAAACAATATGTCAAAACCTTAAAATACTCAGACTACATGTAGAAATGAGCAGAAAAGTCTGCAGCAATATCACACTCCTAGAAATCAATATATCCATTAAGAAATCTTCAAACCTGAAAAAGCCATATGCCCAGGTGGCTATTTTATTAGGAGTAAGTGCTGCCCAGAGGCTTGCAAAACCTGAAAAGTAGTAGAACCACCACAATTCTTCTGCAAGGTCTAGGTATGTAATGTTGTAGAGAAACTACACAGAGCAAAAACTTGCTTGGTCTACAGCATGTGTGGCAGCAGGGATGGCCCAATAGGGAAGGAAGTACAAATTATGTGGCTCAGCTACCCAAAACCTGTAGCTGGGTTAGTGGCTAGAGTGGTAACAATAATTTAATTGTGACTGTGCACATTACACAAGGCTGGGGGAATAATTGCATCCATACCATCGTGGGGACATAGTTAACTATAGCTTCATACAAGAAGCAAAAACTTAGCTCTAATTTATTACATACGTATCAGTCAGACATATTTATTACCATTACAACAATACTAGTATTGATGCAATAAGAATCTTAGAATTTTCACATTTTAATTGCCTATCTGTTGCAAATATAGAAATATCCTCCAGAATTTGGCCTTCCCCACAGGAAGCCAAAGAGCACAGTCTCAAGGTATCTATTACTAGGCATCCCAAGAGAAGCAAACTTCTCTCACTACATTTTCACATTGCTTCATTTATAGCAAGCTGAACTGAAAATTTCACATTAGATTGTATCTTCATTATTAATAGAGGATCAACTGCCAAAGTAAAATTCACCATAAGATAAAGAGAAGATTTTGCCAACCTTTAAGATACTATGAGATGATATAGTAACTCATTTTAGGACTATGTTCTTTGGCAAGATTTAAATTAATAATTTTAAATGGTAATGTATTAGCCTATTTTTTTTCTGTTCATGTTGATTAACTTGAAATTATGCTCATGTAAGCGGCAAATATAATGTTAACTAGTGACAACTCCATAATTGAAAACTTATAATAATGTCAAGTTTTCTGCTGTATCACGCCAAATACCATGAGTAGGAAAAGAAACTCATATTGCTAAGTAAAAGAAAAATGTACAATCATCAGTTTGTATCTCAGAACAGAATTCAGAATGAACATGGCTAGCTATACTCTATAACCATGTTCCATGGTTATTCGAAGTTCATGCCTACTCTTACAGTAAAAGAGGGCTCTCTATACATGGGTATTGAAGTGATATCACCAAGGCCTTGACCTCGAAATTATCCTTTCTTCAGATTAGAGTACTATCAAAATGGAAGATCACTCTGTGACCCTTTTATTTCCTCTGAATAGTAGTATCTTGCTCCCAAAGTAGTTCTGTTGCCTTTTATGGTCTATTTGTGGAGCAAGTGAGGTACTATTCAATGGGGGCATCTACATGTGCACTTTATTGTGGATTTGACTAATTAACATAATTGACTAATTGGTGCAGTGTCACCATCTACATGTGCGGCACTATTAGGCTGGAGTAAACTAATTAACTCCGCGATAGGATAGTACTGCCTGACACAAGTACTATCCTATGGTGGTAGGGTGACCACTAGGGTTGGGCAAAATTTCAGCAGTTGTTTTGTTTTGGAGGTATTTCAGGCCATTTTGGCACTCAAAACACCAAATCTGAATTGAAACAGAAGGCTCAGAAACATCTCTGAAACAAAACAGGCTTGGGGGAAACAGCTGTATACTGCTGCCCTGCCATGTAACTCGACTCTGCAGGTAGCAGAGATCTGTACCGAGGTTTTTCTCCCCACCACTGCCTGCCCCATGCTGCCCTGATGAAGCGGAGCTGCACGAGGCAGGCAGCAGTGGCAAGGAGACCCCAGCACAGATCTCTGTTCCCTGCAGAGCCAGGTTGCGCAGCAGGGACTAGCAGGCTCGCTCAGCACTTTGAGCTGCTTCCCTGCCCTGCAACCCAGTGTGACAGGGATCAGAGATCCACATGGGGGTCTCCTCACCAGGACAGAAGGCAGCGGCCCTCTCCCTCCTCCAGATGAGCTACCCACGGCCCCATCCTGCTTGCCGCAGGGACTGTGGAGCCCCGGGCCCTAAGCCTTGCCCGGCTGGATAAGGCAGCGTGAAGCTTCCCTTGCAGTCCATTTAAAACAGATTCAGAGGAGATTCGGCTGAAACAAAACAGGACAGTGATCTGAAACAGTGAAACTATCACTGTTCTCCAAAATGGCTGAATCCAAAACTGAATCGAAACACAGCTATTTTGTACAGCCCTGGTGACTAGAGCTGTGCGAAATTTTGCTGACTGTTTCCATTCAACACTGTTTGAACTCATTTCAAGCTCATAAGAGCAAAATCGAATCAAAACGAAGAGCTTTAAAAAAGCCTCAAAACAAAACAAGGCTAGTCTAAATGTTTTGAGTTTCGAAGCATCCAGCAGCGAGGTGGTGGGAGACAAGGGAGAACCAGGGCTGTGCTCCTAGCAGCAGCCAGGACTGCAGCCCTGGCTCTCCCTGTCTCCCGCCACCGGGCTGTGGAAAGCAAATCACAGTGCAGAGAAAGGGAACTGAGCCCGGACTCAGTTCCCCTCCCAAGTGCTGTGATTAGGGTGAGGAAAGGAACTGAGCCCAATTGCTCAGTTCCCTTCCCCAACCCTACGATCAGGCTGGGGATGGGAAGTCAGCCCAGTTGGGCTCAGTTCCCTTCCTCAGTCCCAGTTGGCACACCAGCTTCCCTCCCTCATCTGGCAGGCAGATTGGGGGCCTGCAGCCCCGATCTGCCTGCCAGATGAGAGAGGCTGTTTCGAGCTTCCCCATTATAGCTAATGGGCAAAATGTTGAAACAGCCTCACTGTTCCAAGCAGCTTTTTTTAATCTAAATGAAATTCGAAACAAAATGGTGTTCTGTGGAAACCTGAAAACTCAAGTTGAAACGGAACGGTGCCATTTCACGCAGCCCTACTAGTGACCACCCATCCCTAATTGGGCATGACAATCCTGGAATGGGAACATCAAGTCTTGGTCCTATGCTTCCATGACTCCAGAACAGCATTTGTCCCATATTTGCAGTATTGTTCAGGGATCTGGGTTTTCCATTCAATGCAGAAAACTGTGGGAAATGGCAGGTTTCCCCTTGCAAGCTGGCAGCATTCCAGCCTGCAAGGTACTGCTTGGGGTTTCTGGGAGCAGAATGCAGGGGGTGCCAAATGCGTGTATGTGCCTGTATACATGCACATGGCTGGGAATATAGCCAGGCAATGTGGAGAACAGCTTCCTGCAGGTAAGTCTGTGGTGGGGCAGGGCATAAAGGAGGTGATGAGGGCAGATTGAGGCCCCCACAGTGAAAGAGGAAGTGAGGCAAGGGCTGGGGGCACTGCCCAGCCAAGGCAGTGCATGGGGCCTGGGGCTGGGGCATGGAATGAGACAGAGCCGTGGGTGGCTCATCAAGGAGACGATGATTCAAGTGACTGTGGAGTCAAGAAGCTTTCTGAACATCCATGGTCTAGCAAACACAGCGATAAATTTTGACTGGATCAGCCACTTCTAAAAACAGCCTTTCTTCAGGAGTGAGAAGCTCTGGCTTATTGCCACTAAAAACATCTCATATTTTTTATCCTCTTTCAATTCACTGTGGTTATTAGTGACTGTGATTAGTGTTAGCATACAGTCTTGGAACTAGACTCTGTTTGTAAGGCTTAAAATCCACAAGAGGAAAGGAGTATATGTACGTTGTGGATTTAAGATCCATAATTAACATTTTTGAAAAGTTCAAAATAACAGAAGAAGCCTTAAAATACAGAGACCAAAGAGAAAATGTCATTGACAGTCTCCTGTCACTCTTACCCTTCTCAAGTGATACCGCACCTACCATCAAACAAATATATAGAAAACAAAGCAAATAAGAAAAGATTAGTCAAATGCACATATGCATACACCTTACTCTGGATTCCAACCCTTCCTCCCCTGTAGCCATTTTCTATTATTTGAGCAGTGTACAGGGGGACCCAAAACTCCTGACTCAGTGTTCTGTCAGAGTCATTGTATGGCCTGTTTGGGGAGCCCATGGAGCAGCCCATAAGAAGCCCAGGCAAGGAAGTCATACTTTAGAACTGGAGAACAACAATGCCATTTTTCAGCAACTTTCAAACTTTCTTTACCTGCTGTGCTGGAATGAAAATGAAACCTCTTTAATATTTTAATGAAAACAGACTTGGGTAATAGGTGTGTGGGTGTGACTAACCTGTATACCTACTTGGATGGAATGAGAGAGTTCTAAATGTTCCCTATCAAATGTCCTCAATGCTGTAGTGCAGGGGAGAGATGCACACAAAAATAATATGCACAACAGCAAACATAAAAATGAATTTGGATCTAACGCTCTTCTTTCCAAATAACCAAATACCTCCTGAGACATCTCCATTACTATTCACTACACTGAGCTCTGCTGTAGTGTTGCCAAGTAGTTTCAGCAGCATAGACAAGGTATCAGGATCCTGGAGGCTTGTTCCCAGCTCTTGCAAAAGAACAATGACAGGCAGGAATCCAAAATTTAGGTCTTGTATGGCATGATTATACTCTCTCCTTTTGATATAAGTAGCTGAGTTGCCTCTTCTTCAGTCACTAGACGTGCTATCCCAGAGGACACACTAGAAATGAGCCATGGCGAAGGTGTTCCTCTTTTCATATTGTAGAAGTGCTTAATTGTTTAACTGCATAACACAATGCTTATCTCTCTTTTTTTTTTTTGGCCTATTTACTCTGAATTAAAGCAATCTGTTTTCTGCATATTGGTTAAGTTCATAAACCATTTTAGTGTATAGAAACTCTTTGGCCCCACTATTTTGTACATGACTGTACTCTATTTCAAGTGTCTTAGTCAAACTTAGTAGGAGACATACATTTCATGGCTTCTCAAGCAACCTTGAACTGACTTGATCCAGTCTATTTCAGTGCTGCTATTAGAGATATAAGGTGCCCTGAGGAAGGAGGTAACCAGCCTTTCTATGGTGCCAAAAACTCAGCATAGTTTGCTCTTATTGTTAATTACATTGGATACATTGGCTGCGTCTACACAAGATGTTTACTGTGTGGTAATCTAATGACACTGCGCAGTAGTGTGCTGGTCAGAAACTGTGCTAATAAACTACTGTGCAGTGTTATTAGGTTACTGCATAGTAACAGTCACAAAAAAAGTGTGCTGGCACTACTCTGCAGTAAATGTATTATTCAGGATTCCTGTTTCATCAACAAAGGAGGATTGGGAAATGTATGGAGATGGCATTTTACAGAAAAATAAAAAAATATTAAACAAAATCTTTAATAGGAACATAGCAGGTTTGCTGCAGATTATAAAATCCATCAGCCACTAGTATTTGGAAGTAACTGATAAAACTGGAAGATCTTGCTTGTATCTGAGCTCCAAGAAATGTTTAAAACTTGCACAAATGTTTCTTCCTTTTTAAGAGGGGAACCCCCCCCCCGCCTTAACTTTTTAAAGACTGTTGTAAGGATTTGGTTGCTTGCAAATATTCACACTGATTTCTCTAAGACTTAATGTAGATTTAAAGGTCCATCTATGCAAAATCTTTTCCGGGATGGTCATTTTTTGTCATTAATTATGAAAACACAAACATATATTTCTACAATCATTAGTCAGAACACCTATTTGATACATTCCAAAATTAACTATTTCTAGACACTGTGCAAGTTCTTCAACCAGTGTAAATGAGCATAGCTCTCCTGAAGTAAATGGAACTAACTACAGTAAAAGCTCTGTTGTCCATCATTTTACTAACCAGCATTTCTGTTAACTGGAATTTCTGGCCAGCCGGTTGGATGCGGGGGTGGGGAGAGAAAAGCTTGCATGTGGTGGCTGCTGCCACCACTCACCACCCTGTGCTGCCACTGATTTGCGTGTGGCCACCGCCACACCCTCCCGCTCTGTGGGCAGCTGCTGCCACCCCACTTCCCCTGCTCCACATCCAGCTGGAAACCCCCGTGCCTCAGGTAACAGGCATTTTTAGATTATTGACACCCCCCATTCCCGACTCATGCCGGAAAATAGGGCTTTTACTTTACATGGATTTATAGCAGCTGAAAACCTAGCTCAGTCTTTTTATTAACTTCTTCCTTTTTCATTTATTAGGATTCAGTGTCACATAGGTTGTTAATGGTTGCAGTTGAACCATTCTTATTTCTAATTAATCCTGTAACATTACCAGTCCTTGTAGGAAAATTGTAAGTTTTCAGGCTACTGGCAGATGGAAGTAGTTTAGTTGAAAACTCAGTAGCTAATTTGCTAAATATTCTCTAATGTTTTGCCACATTTGTTGGATATATACTAAGTGTATTAATTTTTCTACCACTAGTTTCCCAAGCCTTTTTAATGCAGTGTATTGGCATGGGAAGGGCTTCCCTTTTCCATCATTTTGCACTAATCTGGCTGCTGCCAATAAATAAAATATTAATGATATTAAGGATTATGATATATTGTGAGCAACATACTAATTAGCCATAAACATTATATTGCATTATTATGATTGTAAAGTTCCATTTTCCTACCCTATTTTTATGTGATAGTCTCTGTTTTAACTTACATTTCTGTATCACCAGAGTTCAGTGAGTTGCTGAATTTAAGATATACACTGTCTATGAATGGCAATAAGTAAGTAAGTAAGTAAAATTTTTAGCCACCAAAGGACTGAACTTACTAAAAATAATATAATTCTTTTCACTAGTTTTCACATTACAGAAAAATATGGCCACCCTTCTGCTGAGTCATTCATAGAGCTGGGCAAACAAGTAATAAATTGAATAAGCCCAGCAATCCAAAGGTTCATTTCCCTAAGTCCAGTTCCCTTTATTCAACAGTAGGTGGAGCAAGAGGTAGGCAAGGTTCTTTGAGTAGATGTGATACCCTTTATTAGACCAACTGAGAAGTTAGAAAAAAGTTCTTGGCAAGCTTTCACCCAAAGAACCTTGTCTAGCAAGCTTTCAGGCACAATCACCCTTCTTCAGGCATAGGGAATTTCTGCTGTTCTGAGGCTACAAGGAATGAAAGAAATTAAAAGTGTGATAGCATGTCAGTGAGACTGGAAATAGGTGGAAATTAGGAAAACAAAAGGTAGAGCAGGGAAGGGAGGAGGGAAATGAGGGGGAAGAAAAGCCAAAGGTAAGTAAGGGAAACTCTACAGTAGTAGTTCTCTCAGGTAGAAAAAAAGCTGGTTGTGAAAAAATAAATAGTTGAAAATTAGGAAGACAAGGGGTGCAAAAGGATGGGGAGGGGAGGAAAAGAAAAGCGTGAAAGGTCAGGTCTGGCAGGTACCTGGTGAATCAAATATCAGGCAGGTTGTAATGTGTGCCATAAATCCAATGTCTATATTGAGTTCATGATTTTTTGTATTCAGTAGATTTATGAAGTTCATAGGCTCATCTACAGAAGGTGTTTTGTAAGTTCCCTTTGAGGATTAGAACTGAGAGATCGGAGCAGAATGATTGTCTTGTGAAAAGTGGGTACCGAGAGGTAATTGGGTATCCTTGTCTTTGATAAGACTAGCAAGAGTAAATTTCCTAAGTGCCCTTTTTCTTAAGAGAAGTTGAGAATGTATCTGTAACTGGGGAATTGGAGGAATACAGCAAAGGAAGGCTTTTAGTACAAGAGAAGAAATCTAAAAAGTAGAGATGTGGCCAGTTTAATGATTGCATGTGATGTAAATTAAAATGGCTGGCTTTTAAAAATACTGCCTAGAGTGACATTTTAAAAGAAAAGAAAAAGAGAATGGAAGCAACATACAGGTTATCCCCATTGTATGTGGACTAATATGAATATAACAAAAGCTCTTTTGTGTTACCATGCAGCACAGCTACCAAAGCTAAAGATTGTTTCCACCTTATTTCTTTTAATCTACATTTTGGAATCCTTTTTGGAAAGTAAAAATGTATTAGGGCAGATTTTAATCCATCGCATTACAGGCAGAAAAATTAGATTACAAGCAGGTTGGGTTGCTTTCCACTAAATATATTCATAGTCAAAGCACTAGCTAGGACTTGTGATATAGATTTCCTGTGTGACCTTGAGCAAATTAATTAGTCCCAGATTTTTTTCTGTAGCAAAATCCACTTGGCAGAGGAGCTGTGGTATGTGGAAAACAGTCAGAGAACCAGTATGGCTCCCACATACACAGGCTAGCCTATCTGCACCCAAATGTAAATCAAGGCGGCTATAGGCTACAGTAGCCTACACCAGACTGTTGCCTTGCACAAACTGGAAATTAGTATAGCAAAGTAATACTCCAGCCCCAATATGGACTAAACTTGCCTTTTAATAAAGTTGATACATTTGTTAAAATGTATAATTGACTACTTACAAGGGGATTTTTTTAAGATTAATTCATCAATATTTCTAAAGGGCTTTAAGATCCATAATTAGAAGGCACTATAAAAGTGTAAAGTATAAACTAAACAAATAAAAGTAGGCTTGCTTTATTGTATAGCTTAATTTATGCAAGAGGTTCCCAGAATGTAATGCAGGCATATAAACTTTTAAACTAATACAATAATGATATATATTCATTACTTAGGCAACTATAATTTTTCTTTTGTTAACTGATATTCTTGGTCTTTACCTGCATATATTGCTTCCACTGATTTTATACAGACTCCCCATTCCAGTAACTACAGGTCTGCTTCCTGTTCAGCCTTCCAAAATGAGCCCCATATCCACAAGGCAAAGTCCAGTAAGAAATGTAAACTAACTTTGGCAAGTCAGATAAACTACTTCTGCACTATTCCTTTCTGCATGTGAATGTGTAATTAAAATAAACCCATATATTGACAGGTGAAGGAAAGATGGGGTTTGGAGAGTTCCTAAATTAAGCATAATTATAACACTGGTGCTTTAATAAACTATGAAAGAGCAACATTTGGTCCTGCATATTCAAGTACTTTCCATCTGATATTGAAAAAAATAGATAGCTTTTCTCCATTCTCCATTTATAAGGGGGTTTCAAGAGGTTTGTTTGAAATTTTGTTTTACCGTATTGAAAACGGCTGTTGTAAACACTCTTCTGGCAAAGGAAAAACACTTTAACCAAAAAGGAGGTCTCTCTAGGACATGCTTGTTCTAAAGGCAGTCAGCTGTTGGTTTCGTTTAATCCTTTCTGGAAGATGGTCTACAGCTGATTTTTGGAATGACAGTTTTTTATCTCTTGCTTTCACAGGTTTGGAAGCTGTTGTTGTGCTGTCCCAGAGGTCTGCAGCTGTTTTGGCAGTGTATGGTGAGAGTTGCAGCCAGTAATGTAGCTGGGACCTGATCCATTAGAGGCTTTGAGTATTGGGATGAAGGCCTTGATTCCACCACCAGAGCTGACCCGAAACTGAGTGTGGGCAGAAGAGCACATCAAGAAGGAAGGGCTTCTGCATCCCTTGTGAGTATGTATGAGTATGAAAAATAGTGAATGACATTATTCTACTCTGGAAAAAATATAGCATAAAGGCAAAGTTTCTTAGCAAGCTGGAGGTGAGAAAAGGCACCTTTTTGCTTTGTGAACTATCTGATGACGTATACTCAATAATATGTTCAAGCAGAACCTGTAATTGTCACCACCTTGACAAAGCTTAGCTGGATTTAAGGAGCAAACTGTTTTCCTCAAACCATTTCTTCCCTATGCCAACCTCCTCATCAGTATCGCCTCTTTCTTCATCTGGTAAAGCTTGAATGGCCTGTTCATTTGGGAACTGCTCTGTTTTGGGCACTGGAGCACACTTGCCATGTCATTTGTTGCTTCTGAAGAAAATGAGATACAGAACTGATTTCATCAGTGAAATTGCTACGGAGGCAGGCATATGTAGAAGTCCATACATACATCAGTGCTGGATTCTGCTCTATTCGTATGTCACATGAAAAAAGTAATGTTAAAAAATACAAATAAGGTTCTTCATTTACTCTCTAGGACAGTTAGTTATAAAAATGGTGGCCACATGCAGGCCCTCATCCTAAAGACATTTACAAATAAAATAATTTTAAAAATATGAATACAGTGGAGTCGCATCTTATGCGCATTTAACTTACGCGAATTAACTATACACGCTTGGCTGCTGGGGCTGGCCATCGGGTGCCGGCCAGGGCACGGCGCGTAGCGCGGCGCCGCGTGGTACTGCCTGCATGCGCTGGCATGGCTGGGGGGCGGCAGCTCGCTCACACTCAGCTGGTTGCCCTGGTGAGACAAGGCGGTGGAGGACAAGAGGGGCAAGGAGTGCGTGTGGAACGCGCCCAACAGCGGCGAGGACAGTAGCAGCAGGTTATCCCCGCCACCACATAGTAGGAGCAGCTGTTGCACTGCATGCACAGGCTGTGAGGTGCTGCGCCCACCTGGTCCGGGCCCTGTGGTAGCTGCTCGGTGCTGAAGCCCGGCGGGAAGGGCGATTTAAGGGATTTTCAAGGGTAATTTTGACTATATGAGATTTTCGCCTTACACGCTGACTTCAGAACGTAACTCCCACGTAAGATGCGACTCTGCTGTAGTTCTATAGAAGACACCTCTCACAACTGACTTGTATGAATTCAGTAGTAGGTTTGGAGTATTGCCATGACACTGTTGTCCAGGAAATATAAAGAAGCAAGTCATTTTTGCTGATACATTTTATTGGCCCAAATGTGGTTAGGTGTTAGACAAGCTTCCAGGCACAAGCTGCCAGGTTTCCAGACCTACGGAAAGGCACTTTGTACACAAAAGCTTTTCTAACCTCTCTCCTAACTACACAATTGGTCCAATAAAAGATACAAATCAACTGCTTCTTGCCTTGCTTCTCTCATATAACATGTGTGCTTACATCCTGGTAGCATGGAGGAGGCCTGAACCTCATTGTTTACAAGTGACCAAAGGAATGTTTCAAAATGTTGCAAGCCTTGTTTCAGCCACCCTGGCCTCCCAGGTGAGTTTCAGCTTGAATGCTGATGGCTGAAAAATAAACCTCTTGCAAAACAGGGAGAATGAGAGAAGCTGGAGTCTCTCACCAGCACCACTAGTGCTAGCTAAGCACCAAGCCTGCTCTACCTCCAGTGCATCCAACTGCTGTGAACTGACAAGGACCTCTTTTAGTGATTGGGTATTTATTGGGTTTTCTGGATTTTTTTTTAAAGAATGTTTTTGTGTTCCAAGCCAAATCAAGTCCAAATCCAGGAGTCGGTCCAGAACCATAGGTGGTCCTACAACCAGCAAACATCCTCCACTCCTGCCAGGAGCTTCAGATACTTCCAAAGTCTTTTTTGCTGGGCATCCTACCTGCAGGCCCAAGCCCGGAGGCTTGGGGTTTGGATGCCCCCAAGTTTCACCTGCCCTTGGCCATCTGGCCACAGGAGCAAGATAGGGAAAAGCCTCCCATTTTCATAAAATGGGCGTTATGCCCCATCTTGGCGGGCGCTAAACCACGCCAGAAAAACAGGTATTATCCCCAGAAGGCTTAAGGCAAACTGCCTTTGTGGACCCAGATGCATGGTGTTTTCCCTGCCAGGTCAATACTGGGTATGTATCAGGACACCTTTCCCTTTCTTTGGGTGCCCTTGACAGCCATATTTCCAATCACAGCCAGCCCTCCGGGAAGGAAGCTCGCGGGATAACACAGGCAGTACTTTTTTGAGGGGGGAGGAAAAGGGCCGGAGCTTGATTGTTTTATCTCGTATCAGCCACCTTGCCGAGGGGAGTAGCAGCTCCCTCACCACCTGCCTGTGTAGCCCCGGGGGTCGGGGCCGGGGCCCTGGCAGTGACATGTTGTCCCCTGGCTGAGGGGAGGGCGGTCGCGCTCGGAGAAGCCCCTCACCCGGCGCGGGGGCGGGCGCGGCTGCCGCATTGTTTCCCCGCGGTGCAGCATCGCCCCTGCCCTTGCCGCTGCCCCTGCCCCTGCCCCAGCCGCAGGCCGCGGGGGGGCTCCGCGCGCGCCAGGCTTGGGCAGGCGCCGGCGCAGCTCGGCGCGGGGTGGGGAGGGGACGGGAGGGGGAGAAGAGGGGAGCGGCTATCGCGCGTTCTCGCCTCCCCGCTGTAGCTGCCGCCGCCCGGCCGGAGGCGGGGATCGGCGTGAAGTGGGTCAGCGGGGCCGCCCCGCCCCGCCCGCCGGGTCAGTCAGTCCGTCAGTCCTCCCCTCCCTCCCTGGCGGCCGCCGGGCTCCCGCGCCGCGTCTTGCCGCCGCCGCCCGCAGCCAGGTGAGCCCGCGCTGGGGGGGAGGAGAGCGGCGGCGGCGACGGCCGCGGGCGGAGGCAGAGCACAGCAGGCCCCGCGAGGCCTGGCGGCGCTTTGTTCCCCGGGCGGGGCAGCGACCCTGCCCCTCACCCGCTGGGGCGCCCCTGGCCTGGGGGGAGCTTCCGTCTTTGACACGCGGCCGCGCAACAGGCCCGCGGGGCGCGGAGAAGCGTGGGGCTGGGGCGGCTCCTCCGGCCTTTTGTGCTGGTGCGGGTGGGGCCCTCCGCTTTGCCGCGCGTTGGGGCTCGGCGCCGTGTCTCGGGGAGGGGAAGGCGCTGGGGGGGCGGGCAGGTGGCTCTGGGCTCCCTCCGCGGGCTGCTTTTGAGGGGAGGCTCCCGCGGCGCCCGCGCCCTCCTCAGGGTCCGCCTGGCTGGGCAGCCCGGCAGGCGGCTCCGAGCTGCGGCTGCCATTTCTCTGCTTCTGACAGGTCTATTGTTTTGCCTTTTTTCCATCTCCCCTCCTTCCTCGGCTCTAGCTGTGCTGCAGCCCGCCGGCTTCAGGGAGCCAGGACTGGGTGGGGAGAACTGCCCTGAAGCACTTCTGGGATGGGGGGAGCTTGGTGGTGGCAGCCCTAAGGCTGGAGAAGATCAGCCAAGGATAGCAGGGGCAGGACAGGCATGCGTTGGTCTTGCCTGTGCACCCAATGCCAGGGGAAAGAATCAGCAGTTTTATCGCTCTTCTTGTCTTATCTTTTCAACTCATGACAAAATGCAGTTGGTCTCTGTTGGTCGCAGCCCCCAAATGTGTACAGGATGGTAAAACATTGCTATAGCTCGCTGCACATGTTGCCAGGCACGCTATGGCCGGGGCAGAAGGTTCCACATTTGCAAAGTCTTGTGGGTTAATATGTGAACTGTGCATGTCGTTCTGGTGCACAAGAGCAGTTTCTCCACAGGAATGGCCATATTATGTCTCTTAGAATGAGAGTCCTCGCTAGGGTAGAAGCTGAATAATGTATTTCCGAGTTCCCAGCTGGCATTGTGGACACTGATCCAAGTCATTGTTGTGAGGAGGAAGGGGGAAGGCTGGTCATAGCGTGAACCAGAGGAAAGTTTGGTTTGAGAGGCCTAATGCTAGAATTGGGGCCCCACCACATGCGTGCACACAGGCAGTGTAAGGGGCCTCTACTACATGCATGCACATAGACACTATAAGGGGGCACTGCCATGTGTGCCCACAGGCACTGTAAGGCTAGGTATGGGCCTTGAAAAAACCCGAGACCGATTCAATCTAAGTTATGTAGTTTTTCTTAAGCAGCATAGTGTATATTTGTCACAAACAGAACGCTCATTTGCCCTTTGGTGTTGGAGGGGGCCAATTGTAGACTAGGTTCCACCTTTTTAAACCAGTCTGTGTGTTGAACTTCTGTTATGGGTTCAACAGACTGGCTTCCAGTCACTTATGCCAGTAAAAGTGTAATGTCTGCATCAGGCCTGAGGGGGCACCATCACATGCATACGTGCACAGGCTCTGTAAGGCATCATTGCCACATGCGCACACACAGGCACAATAAACAACTTTGACAAAATTTCCTTGAAGCAGTGCATTTGCAGTCTGCGGAATCCTGCAGAGAATTGGGCAGACAGTTTATTAAAATTCAGCTGTCTACTGCTGAATCCTATAAAAGCAGCCCTTGGCAGCTATTTTGCAAAGACTTCTTGATCACATTTTCAGAGTATCCTGGCCTTTTTCCTGTCTTGCAGTGTGAATAGGAAACTTTCCTGGGAGGCTGAGGTGGCCTAAGCTGCCATTTTTTTCAGAATAAAAAACTTTATTTTTAAAAAACAACAACACTTTTTGTACCTTGTGGCCTTGCTACATGAAATGGTACAATGCAATCTTCCTGAGACGAGTAGAATATCAATTCCAGCTCCCATACCACTGTTGACATACAGAACTTTCTTTCTATTTGGGAAAGAATTTCATTATTTTTAAGCCGTGGTGCAATGGAAACGGACAAGATTCAAGTCAGTGTCTGTTTTTAATTGTTTGGAGAAACTATGAGAAGCATCAGGGATAGGACTGAAGATATTTATGGGAAAAGAGGCCGTACAATTCCTCCAATATAGTGAAAAGAGTCCTTAAGGTAGTGGAGGAGAACTTATACCTTCCAAAAGCTAGGACTGGTCTGGAGAAGCCAGCTAAGTTGCGACAGAATATGAAGAAACTGTGAGTAGGACTTAAGAAACACTAGTTTCCTTCCACCGACCCCTATTCAAGCAGCTTGACCACTCTGTATTGCTTCTCTTTTGTGAGGTGGTGGATTCTGGATATGCAGAGATGCCCAAATGCATCTACGCACCTCATCTTCTTGTTAGCGATTTTAGTTACTGGGCTAGGGATTGTCGGGTAAAAAAAAAAAAAAATGAAGTCTTGCCCTGAGAGACATTGCTGTAATGTTTGTTGCCTTTGGATACGAGGAGATTCTGCAAAGTTAATTTAGGTTGGATTCTTTTCTCTGTGTCAGATATGATAAACACAATTCCAGGGTTGTTGGTGGAACTCTACCACTGTCCTAAGGTGCTATCTGTGTTTTGAAGTACTGTATTTCACAATATCCATATTGTGTTCTTTAGTTTGAGACTGCTTTCTGATGCTCCATATTTTAACAGGGCAGGATTACATAATTGAAATCTTAATTCAGAGTTTATCAGTTTTTTGTTATGGTAGTGTTTTGTCCAGTTTGTAATAACTTTCCCTCTTTGCTTTGCTTTTTCTCCTTTTGAGCCAATCCTACCATAAAATACATTGCAAAAAAACTCTGGTTCTTGTTACTTTCTCATTGCTTCCAGTGCTGCCTCAGGAGCATAGCCCGCTAATTGTAAACAATGTTGATGTCTACCATACGTTTTGGTAGAAAATATGATTCCTGCTGTCCAAGTTCAACTTAAATGCCTGACTTACATGTGTGTAAATATACAGTGGAAACACTAGTCCTCTTATTGTGTAAAATGGGATGCTATAACAAACCCTTATTTTTTGGGTTCAAGGAACCAGGGCTTCTCAGTGGTACTGTGTATTAACTACTGAAAATTATATTCAAATAACATTTTCTTTCAAATCCACAGAATCCAAGAAATTCTGAGTCAAAACTCAAACCTGTATCCAGATACTTCAGCACGTATGGTGAGTAATTTTATCTCTACTCTGATGTAGATATTTGATAAAGTGTTTGCACAAAACTTAAAAAGTGTAACAGAGTTCAGAGTATGGGGTGTTGAAAGCCCTCTGATTGCTGCGCTTCCACTGTAACTGAGAATCTTCTTATGTGCTGTTTATGTTGTGAGTACTTTTTGTAGAATATGTTTTCGAGTGGTGATACCTGAGAAAGAAAAGCAAAGCATCAGCATTTTGCCCATATTGTGTAATACAGTTCATCATCTTAGCTATAAGACCTTTGTATAGCAGCATTTACTACAACAGCATTGCTGAGTAACCTTGATAGTATCTGTGAATATGATAATCACTATAGTATCTAATACTTGTACCTGTATCTTTAGATGTATTAGGAAAGAGGATAAGTTCTGGAATGTGGATTAAAAGTTATGAATTGTAATAGAAGGAGGAAGAGATAATCATAGGTGTCAGCCAGGAAAGAAGTCTTGAAAAACATGCATGGAAAGGGGAGGGGGAGACCCTTGAGATTTAAAAATATGGATTAGCCCATGGACTTGGAGATGGAGGGGGCAGGAGATACAAAGGGAATTGGAGCATCCTGTTCTGACTAAATTAGAAGTCAGTCCATGGAAGATTTGGGGGAATAGGGGAGACGTGCTGGATTCTGAACTGGACAAGGAAGCAGTACAAAAAATGAATTGAGGTGCTGTTTTCCTGTTTCTAGGTGAGAAGATGAATTGCTGCATTCTGGACAAGTTGAAGCTTGGAATGCTTGGACAAAGGGAATCCAAAAAGGAGGAAATGTCATTAGTTAAAAGGAGATGAAGGTATGACGCAGTAATTGAGTGGCTGAAAGAGTGATTACTAGAAGCAAGGAGTCATAGGTGATGGTTGGTTTTGTAGAGTTGTGAGTTGTGTTAGACACATGAAAGTTTAGAGTCCCTGGTTTTTGGCATTGGATTTGAATGTGAGCCTAGTATTGACAGAGAGAAGGATACTTCCCTGAAGGGTATTCTTATTCGTTAATACAGTGCTTGTTTTGAATATGTTGAGTTGAGTCTGGCTATAGGTTAAACAAGAAATTTAGGCAAAAATGAGTGTTTGGGAAATTGAAGTGAATAATTTAGCTATTCTTTGATAGATGAGCATATTGCTATAGAAATAAAAATGTGAGATTGAATTTGGAAAAGTGACCCCCTCTTAGTGGAATGAATCAGTCTAAACATCTCATTTGTTTTCAGTTGATGGTGAAAATTGTTGTTTCTTTTTAATTGACAAAACCCTATAGTATGGGCCCTTTAGAGTGCAGTACAGTACAGTAGAGTGGGCTTCTGTAGTTGTTCAGTATTGTGATGGCTAGACTTGTTATGATTTGGTTGATAATTTCTGGATGTTACAATTTATAGGGCTTCAGGCAAGAGTTAGTTTAGAGTAAAAGTATGTGTTACCACGGGGGAACTTGCTCTATACAGAAGTTCTCCAGGGCCCAAGATTACTTGCTTCAAAGCATGTCAAGCCACATGTTTTTGATACTGAATTACTGCAGCTTTTTTTTCCACTGTGGGCATGTGTTCTGACCACTTTGTGAACTCAGTCTACAAGGAACAAATTGACAGACTCCTCAGAAGGATACAAAAATAGACAGTGCCATTCATAGGGGGAATATATTTTACAAGACTTTAAGTAGCCACCCATTTTTTTCAATTCCATATAGTAACAAACATCTGAAATTTAGAAATATTTCTACATTCTATTCAGAAATATTTGCAATCTGGAAAAATATGGAAAGCAAGCCAGTGGTACATAAGTGCTATACAATTTAGGGATGCGAACAGTTAAATGATTACCCAATAAGCCCAGTGATAACTGGTTATAGCTTACTGGTTATCATTTAGCATGGGGTGGGGTACAGTTCATCAGGGAAAAGGAACCTGTGTGGTGCCCCAGCAGGAACCAAAAGGTGACAGGGTAGGTGGAAGGGGCTGGGGTGGGGGTGGGGCTAGTACCTATGGCTAGGCTCTGTGGACCCAGATACAGCCACTTGCAACCTTCCTCCCACTTGCCATGAACAACTGAGGTTCCAAGCCTAGCTATTAAATACTAGTCTATCCCATCTCCTGTCCATTCCCCTTACCCTGCTGCTTACAAGGAAAGCAGCTCAATTTCCTCTCTGGATGCAGAAGATTCCTCTTCTGTTACTGTAGCTGCTGCTGCTGGCATCTGTGTGTGCCCCACAGCCAGACATGCATCCCCCAGCCAGACTCATGGCAACTGCAGGGCCTGGCAAGGTGGAGGTAAGGGAGTGTGGGGCATCTACCCTGGGTCTGTGGTTCAGCCCCACAGTGCACCCTGCCCGGTTGCTCCATTTGTACCTAGGCCTGGATGGGACCTGCCTGCCTGCCCAGCTTGTTGTGAGGTAAGGAGCTGGGGAACCAGAGAGCTGCTGAGTCCCCACTGCATCTTGGGAAGGGCTTGATGTGCCCCATGGGTGCTGAACTGGCCTGGCCAGGGGTTTCCCACAGGCTGGGCTGGAGTAGCCCCACATAAGTCAGGATGGGACTTTCCGTACCATATAATTGTTTAACTGTTGTAATTATAACAGGTTAACTGGATATTTTTTCGAAAATTGCTATTTGCATCCCTAGTACAATTCATGTTGTTTTACCACTTACATGTGTGGCTGATCTCTGGTTACACATGCAGCTATAATTAATTTATGTTTATTTTTTTCTTTTATATGGGGATGAACTTTTCCCTTGTTTATGAAAAGACTGTTCTATAGATAGATTGTATAAGTACAACAGGTCCTTCAGGATATTTAAAGCCTTACTTTTGCATTAAGTGTAAGAAATTATTCACAGATTAATTTTGCCAGGATTTATAAACATCCTTTTGGTTAGTCATCAGTTATTCACTGTTATGCATTGCTAATGTACCCATCTGACACGCAATTATAATTTCTAGTTAAAAATTCTACAGTGATAATATAAAATAAGTATATGGGGTAAAATAATTGAACAGAACACAACAGTGTTCTGGGGCATGCAGATCATATTAACGTGTTCCTCAAGGCCTTCACTGAGGTAGCAGGCTAGTAATCAAAATAAGTCTTGTGTACTGTCACAAGGCTTTAAAGCTAACTCACTTTCTTACATCATTCTTGTAAAAGGATCAAGAAGTTCCAATCTCAGACCCTAGAGAGCTTATTCTTTGATTGTTCCAGCCAGCCAGCAGTTATACTCATTAGTACAGCTGTTTGTCTTTTGCTTCCTTTTCCCCCCCATCTGCTTGTGGCTTGGAATTGTCCACTCTTTCCTTCCTTGTTGCTTGCTGTTTCATCAGGTTTACAAAATACTTGACTACTTTCTGTTATTGAAGAGAGGAGTCCAATTAGCAATAAGAATGGTTGATGGATCTGTGAACACCCATCAGCTCCATCCTCCAGAAATCACTGAGGAGTTGCGCCTCAGAGTGCATCAATTCTGCTGAGTCTAGAGCCCTCCTGATCCAGCTCAGGGAGGGACAGATTGGAAGAATTGCCCTAAATGTCTTAACTGGTTCCTGTTATTCTACCTTAACTTTATCCCCTCAAAGACTTTGGTACATCTTCTACTCATTTCATTCAAAATTATGTACATTTTTTATTAGGACTTTGAATGTAATATCTATAGACATCAGGAAGAACTTCTTCATGGTAAGGGTTGCCAGAATCTGGAATGGACTTCCAAGGGAGGTGGTGCTCTCCCGTTACCTTGGGAGTCTTTAAGAGGAGACTAGACAAGCACCTAGCTGGGGTCATCTGACCTCAGCGTTCTGTCCTGCCTGGGGCACGAGGTCAGGCTCAATGATCTGCTGAGGTCCCTTCTAACCCTAATATCTATGAATCTATGAAGGTACAAGTACTTGTCCTACAGTTCCAGAATCCGATCTTCTGTCATAGAGTTTTTTGTACCTCTGTTCTTTAAGGATTCATAGATACCCATTGCCATGATTATTAGGTTTTTCCAGTAGTAGAGCTTATGGGAAGGAGAAATTGGCCTTTTATTTAGTGAGTAGATTTCCAGCTGGAAATCCCAGTGCTTGCTGGGACATAGCAGTCCCACAGCAGACGCTATGGAAGCTAGACTGGTTTTACTTGAGCACAAGAGGAAAGTGTAGCACAGGATGTTGTCAGTTATCTCTGCAGATGCCTTGGAGAAAAGGAGATGTAGAGAACCAACAACTAGTTATGACTTTGATTCACTCCCCCAACCCAGATTAGAGCAGCGTTAAGGCTGCCGTAATTTATATTAGATGGCAGTTCTCCCAAACATGACCTAAACCCTGCTTGGGGGAAGTGTCAGAGCCAGCTAGGCTTGCTCTTTACCTGCTGGGGTTGAAGAAACTCCCCCATTGGAAGCTGTCTGGAGGTATTATATATGCCCGATCTCTTTTGAAACCACCTGCTTGACATTGAGGACCTTTGTTATAGGGACAAAGGGTTATTTATTCTGCAAAAGTAAAGACTGAGGAGGATTTGATAAGTCCTCAAAAACCTGAAGGGTGATTATGAAAAGGATAGAGATGGACATTTTTGTGTGGCTATATGGGATAGGACTAGGAACAGTGGCTTCAAACTGCAGTATGTGGAGATTAGGAAGAACTTTCTGATTATGAGGGTGGTTATGCATCAGAACAGGCTACCTAGAAAGGATTTGTGGAATCTCCTCATTTAATGCTTTTAAAAGAAGGTTAGACAGATGGTTCATTGGGGTGATTTAGTCAGGGATGATGCTTTGACCACAGGGATGCACTGGATGACCTCCACCCTATGATCATATCCTGTTTATAGAGCTATCATCCTCACATGACAGAACTAATTCTTTCAGTTTTCTCTTAGACTGCCTGAGATCCTGTTAAAAGAACTGGTGTGTTGTGTAGATATTATAGTTGAACCCAGATTATTCCTGCCATGTCCTAAGCTGGGTCAGAGGAAAGGGACTCCAGAATTTGACTTCATTCTCCTTTCTTCCATTGCTACCAGTACCAGCCAGGGGAAGAGGTCTCTGGAAATTTTCCTCCCAGAGTCTCCTTTGTCTCTCATCTCTTCTGGGAAATAATAGATGTAAAACCTATGAGTACAGCCTCATTCTTTTCCTCCTCTCCGCTGGCTACCTGTTCCTTCATTCAACCATTCCCTTTATACAACCCAGGGAATTATGCACAGAAAAATTCAAAATGATATGCTGAGTCCTGGGGGCTGCACGTGGTGGCACAGAGCTGGCCTGACCTGGCCTACTGGCATGCACCTTTGAACCAGAACCAGACTATGCTGGCTCAGGGCCAGCATGTAGGGCACACGGCACTGCAGGCAGGAACCAATTGCCATTGGGCTGGGCGAGCTCCGTGCCTCCATGTGGGGCTTCCAGCACTCCAGAGGGAAGCTGCATGTAGAGGCACGAAGTTGTGTGCCATCGGGCTGGGCTGGCTTTGTGCCTCCATGTGTGGCTTCCTGCTGCAGTGCTGGAAGCCCCATGTAGAGGCACAGAACTGGCAGGCCCAGCCTGATGATGCGCAGCTCCCATCTGCAGTGCTGTGAGCCATATGGACTGGCATGGAGTCAACCCGGTCTGGGTTGAAGGCATGTACCAGCAGACCAGACAGGCCAGCTCTGTGCTGCCATGTGCAGCCCTTGGAACTCAGATGGGGAAGCTGATCTCAGTAAGATCACACCTACCTCAGACCCAACACCTATATCCCCTTCAGCACCCCCTCCACACCCAACCATCCCTCTCTTCTCTCCTCGCTCACTAGCTCCGCAGTTGCATGACACCACATTCAGTGCCTCTACATGGGGCTCCCAGCTGGAGTGTCAGGAGTCCCATGGAGGTGGGGGCACAGAGCCCATTTGGTAAAATTATGCCATTATGTGTGCACAAAATTGTGCAGGCACCTAATGGCATAATTCCCTGGAGTTTACCTTTATGCACATATGTACATCTCCCTGTTTATTATGGTGCCCTATGCACTTCTCCACAGTCTTGCATTAGATTGAGGAGCCTGAAAGGGGGAAGGTGAATATAGAGAGGTATGGATAAAAGCAAGGCATCAACAAAGAGGCCTTGTGCTGACTGGAGAGGAGAAAATAAGAATAAAGGAATTACTGATGTGACAGAAAGGGATATTATAAGGGGGAGAAGGACCAGTTGTGGTACCAGCCTCTTTCCAGTGGGGAGGCTGGGCTTGGCTGGGCCAGGAGGCTCCACCCCTCCCAGTGCTGTCACTTGTGCCCACCCATCCCATACAGCTGAGCCCACCCCGCTCCTACCCACTCTGAACCCAGCCCTTGTGCAGCCTCCCACCAGGAAGAGGCTGGTGCCACCACTGCCAGGAGCGCTGCACATTAGCAGGCTCAGTTGTGTGTGGTGGGTGGCTAGCAGCAGCACTGGAAGGGGTGGCTACAGAGGGGTTAAGGTAAATTTTGGGGTGGCTATAACCCTCCTCCTAAATCCCCCCTAGTGGAGGACATAGGATTCACTGTGTTTTTGCTTAATATGCTAGTGTTTGGGCAGCTATATTTTCACAGATATGAAAGAAAAAACACAAGCTGGAAAGCAATACTGTCTTTACTAGGTGGGGAGTAGTGAGTAGCAGGGGAGTGACTTGATTAAATGGATTGTTTCATCCTAGGAGGTTGACTTAATCTTTGGACTAGTTGATGTTGAGAATTGCTGCTTTATTGTATTTACAATAGGCAAGTTACTAAGCGTGTAGTGTTGAGATTTACTAGGTCTGTGATTTTTTTTTGCTTGCTTAATTCTTTGGTGAGAATTAAATGCTTTTCTTTATACTACTTGAAATTAGGCATGATATAAAATGTAGGAGTGCTCTTATCAATGATATTTTCTTGCAGTGGTGAGAGAAAGAATGCAATCAGCTCAAAGCTAAACAACAGTTTAAAACAGATAAAATCATGACTGCATCTCCAATAAATATGAAGAATTAAAATCTTTGAGCAGTTGGTTTTAAGTATTCTAATATGAAGGCTCATTGCTTTGTATTCCTAAATGTCAAAAATATATGTTGAGTATTCATAGGTACATACTTGGGTTCACTTGGACCTGATTGTGTTCCCCCTTTAAAAACTGTTAAATAATTGAAATCCTGTATACCCTTAAATTATAAACTCTCAATAAAGGGATAGATGTTACTGAGCTCTTAATTGCTTTTGCCTAAGTTATGGGATAAAAATATTCTACACCACCTATAATTTGACAAGCATATAAAATTCTTGTTTTACCCCTTCTCTTTCCATGACAGTGCAGTTCTTAAAAGGAATAGTTGCCCTGTTTCCTCTAGGAAACCGTTCTAAAGTGTCCTAGAAATAATGATTAGAGTACTGCCTGCTTTCAAATCCACCTCCAATTTACAAGCTAAGACATGGCTGTTCAACTAGTGCCCCTAGGGCCTCATGTAGCCTGCAAGGGGTTAATTTGTGGTCTGTAGGCTCCCACTTTGCCACAGCTACTCCCCCTCCTATTAGGGGTGTGGGAAATGGGCAGTATTTGATTCAGATTCGTCCTGAATCACAGACAGTGATTTGATTCAGATTGCTGTCCTGATTTGATTCAGCTGAATCCAAATCTGAAGACTCGATGCTGATTTGGAGAATCAGCAATTTGGCCATAGATACAGCTTTAAATATTTTTTCTACATACCTTGAGGTACTAGGCGCGACTCGTGAATGCTGCGATGCTGGAGCATGAGAGACCCCCCTGTGTGCTGGGTGGCGAACCCAGAAGTGGACTGAAAGTACTTCTGGTCCACTTCTGGGTCTGCCGCCAAGCATGCCGGGGGACTGCCCGCCCCCCCCACCCCCCCAGACACAGGAGGCATCAGTTGCTGAGGTGGGAGGGAGGGGTCCCCTGTGCACTCCCCGGCAGACCTGGAAGTGGACCAGAAGAGTTTCTGATCTACTTCTGGGTCCACTGCTGAGCACGCTGCGGACCCCCCCAGACTCCTTTATGATGCTGCATCTGCCCTAGAATCTCAGCATTCACAAGCCGCCTGATACCTTTTAGGTATGTAGAAAAAACATTTAAAGCTGCGTCTTTCCGAATGAGCGAATCTTTCCAAATCTCTCCAAATCAATTCAGAGGGTTCCAGTTCGATACGGAGAGATTAAAGGGTCTCCTGATTGGATTTGGATTTGGAGATTTGGCCATTGAATCTCTGCCAAATCGAATTAGTGACTGAAGCTTCATACACCCATTCTAGCTGTAGCAGTAGTTAGGGTCTCCAGGTTCCCCCTCCCTTTTCCAGCTTCCACTTCCTGCCCCCACCTAGGGAGGCAAGGTGATATGGTACAGTATAGCCTGAGGTGCCTGCCCATAGCTTGCTCTAATACAGCCCCCAGGACATGCTCTAGGCTAAGATACTGTTAGTATCTTGATACACTCTGTTCTCTGCCTCTCATTTTTTTTGTGCATAGTGTTCCAAAGTTATTGTTTGCAGGGTGGGGATGTGAATTCGTGATTTTTTTTTTTTTGAGCTGACCCAAGATAAGACTGAAGTAATGTCTTGTGGGTTGAGAAATTTGAACAGTGGTTTCTACACTTCTGAAATCCACAAGCTGCTCTAGATCTCTTTTAATACAGAGAGCTGGTTTGCTGTAGTACTCCATTATAGCTATTGTCTGTCTTTTTTCTACTTCTATTCACAAGCTGTAAGAAATGTATTCACAAGCTGCAACATTTTTTATTGTAGTTGCCCATCTGCTGCTTGGTTATTTATAAATATTTCTCTGGAGGCCTTAGTCCCTTAAATCCTCATAATATTAATGAATTAAACATCACGCTACCTTTGTGAACTAGGAAAGTAATATAGCACATCACTGTTCCAGAGAGAGGAAGATTGAATGAAGGGGGCTTGCTTATGGTCACACAAAATGCTCAGCAGAATGAGAATAGATGCAAAGCTTTCTGACTCTTAGTCCTGTGCCTGGTAAAATGACTATACTCTTTTCCTTTGTAAGGATTGAGAGAATCTTTTTTTTTTTAAATTTTATACTGGCTGTTGGTGAGCAAATCCATCCAGTTAAAGATCCCCACTGTTAGTATATAGTAGTGTTAGTGTGTTGTAGCTGTGATGGCCCAGGAGTTATGCAAGGGGTAAGGATTTCTTTGGATGATATCTTTTATAAGACCCACTGCTTAGTTGGGATAGATTAGACAAGCTTTTGAATGCAATATTGTTTGTCTAACTCTATCTAACTATGCAGTGGGTCCAATAAAAGATATCACCTAAAGAAATCCTTGCCTCTCTGTTGGTGTATAGGGCATTTAACAATTTATAACTACCCAAACAAGTATAGTGAATATTATATAATTACAGGGGCAGGCAAGGTTCTTTGGGTAGAAGTGATATCTTACATTAGACCAACTAAAATAGTTGAAAAAAAGTTCTTTGCAAGCTTTCGGGCACAAGCACCCTTATTCAGGCAATGGGAGGCTGCTGCATAGATCAACACAGTTACAACCAACCACTTTGTATATTATTATATATATGTACACTCTTCTAATTTGATTTCACTCAGGTGGTTTTCTGTGCAGACATTTCTAATGGACAGGTTAGGAAATGAACACATTGCTGCACTGGATCTGGCCCATGGAACAGGGATTTTGCAGGTGTTCAGTGTCGGGGCTTTGCCTGTGCTGCAGCAAGGTTGCTGGATAGTAGGGCAATTTGCCCATTCTGTGCTGTGCCTGTGTGGTTAAGAGAAATGGAGGTGGCTGGGTCCTGGCAGTGGCCTACCTTGGACTTGGTCTGGTTCATTTGGCCTGCCACCAGGACATGTTGCCTACCTCTGCTCTAGGGCAGTGAGGGCCAACCTTTTTGGCAGGCATGCTACAAATTAGCATTGTACTCTCCCTAAGTGTCACACTGATCCCCTTCCCCTGCCTGATCTGCTGCTTTGCTTTTTGTTTCTTTCCCTGTGCTTCATTCTCAATTTGCTGCTTTGGTTTCTGCTTCCTGCCCAATCTACTGATGTGGCGCCTGTCATTTCCTGGTCTGCCATGTGCCCAAATACAGAGGTTGCTCATGCCACTTGTGATGATGGACCTGTGATACAGGTACCACTACTTTGGGATATTTCACTTCTGCTTAGCTAATCAGTAGCAGTCCTGTTCCCCTCCTTCCTTTACCTCCCTTTCTGTTTTAGATCTAGATGACATTATACGGATTTGTTCCTATTTATTCTGAAATAATATTATATTAATTAAAATGTCGTCTTAAATCAAATTGTATGGCTTCTTTTTTCCCCGGAATTACATTAAACTTAAAAAAAATCTTTGTTTAAGAGAAAAGGGCCCTGGACAGCATACAGTTTTCTAAGTACATTTTTATCAAAGCTTAGCAGTAGTATTGAAATCACCTCTCTGTCTGATTTGATGCCTCTGTGCTCTACAGGCCAAAACCATTTTTGCACTTCTGTCCACTGTTGCCTCCCATCTAGTTTGTCTACTATCTCCTCTAGGTTATTTTCAGCATGTTGTGCTCCAGATATATGCCACTCATTGAATTGTCTGCATTTAGAAGACGTTTTCTTTTGAGGTATTAAGTTGCGTGTATGCTTTCCAGCCTTGCCTCCCTTGCTCCCCCCAACCCCAGCTGGACTTTACTCAGATGTTCTGCTTTGCATGTCTGTTCCTCTCTGTGTTGCTTTTAAAAGTATTTACAGCAACTCTTTAGTAACTTAAATTTTAAACCAGTATTAGTATTGAGCCTAAGCCCATTTCTATCTCTCTCAAGAAATCTCCAGAAGACTTAATAAATTCTCTGTTAGGAGGATCACAAAATATATTTGCTAACATTTTTGAATCAGTGTGCCAATGCTCATTTTCAGTCAGTTTTGTGAAGCTCTCAATGAAATATTTTAACTGTTATACTGAATGGTCTTTGTAATCTGATACAGGGTAATCTGATGTAACCAGTCAGAGATTCTAGATTCCATTTCTGTCACCTGACCTTGGTTTTCCCATCTCTTAAATGGGGTATGATACTTTCTTTCCTTCCCCAAATACCAAAATAATTAATAGTTATAAAGCACATTGAGATACATGGATGAAAAGTGATGTGAAATTAGTGACACTATATAAATCCATTTTCTTTAATGTTTACCATTTTGTTATCCAAGGGCAAGATGATATGATTGAGTTTGCAAGTGGTAATTGTAAGCAATGTTAGTTGGTGTTAAGATTGGTGTTAAGGTTATCACAAGCTAATAATCAGTGTGATGATGAGGGTTAATACCCTCTCTAACAGGAACAGCTCAGACTTGCCATTAGAGGGCTGGTAAGCAGGAGTGTATCTGAGCCCAGACACCTGGAGCATTTGTACATGTGATGGGTGTTATTCCCCAAGGTTGCATTCTTTGTCCCCCAAATTGAAATGGTAGGTTTTTAATTGAAACCCGCTGTTTCAATTTTTCCATGACATTATGTTGAGGGGCCTGATCCTTTCTTTTTTTGTCAAAGCCTGCTTGCAGCCAGGGGGCAAGCTGCTGGTAGGCTTAGTAGCCCCTGAGCTGTGGGGGACCCTGTTCTGCCCCTCCCTGGTGGCAGTGCCATCTGGGGCCCCCTTCTTCCCTCCATGGTGGCAGCACCCCCCAGCTGCAAGAGGCAGGCAGGCTCTGCTGGAAAAAAAAAAGAAGGATTGGGCCTGCTGATGTCAGAAGTGGCGAGGAGCTTGGTCCTTTTTTTCTGAAGAGCCTGTCTGCCCCTTCAGCAGCCAGGGGGCAAGCTGACCTCTGCAATGCATCATTGCAAACCAAACTACATTTGGATGTAGGTATTTTGCAATGATGCAAAATTATTTAACCCCCCAAAAACTCTTCAATGTGTACAGTATGATGCTGTTAAGCTATACAAAGTGACATTTTGTCATGTATAGATGTTAATGGCATCATGAGTACAAGCACCCCTGGGCTGTACCTGCTTTGACGGGGGAGAGGGATTGCTGCATGTCAGGAGATGGAGAAATGTGGACATGGAGCATGGGGGGGTTTATGTAAAGGTTAATTTGTTTTAAGCATTTTTATTTGATTGATGTTAAATAGAAAGAGAGGTTAGAAAAAGGCTCTAGACTCCAATAAATGGTGGAGGGAGTGGGCTGGGCTCTCTACCTTCAGCCATGAGCTCAGCCAGCCTACTTGTCTTGAGGTTGGGCGAGGCCAGAATAGGCTGCAAGAAGGGCTGTCTGGCAGAGAGTTTGGCACAAGTCTTTTGGTGGGGGGGAGAGGGAAGGAGCCTGTCCACAGTTTGCTCCATGTGGGAGTGGGATGGTTGATTCTGGCATCCTAAGCCCCTGGTAATCCACACTGGTGGCTGAACATATGCCTGCCAGCCTGGCCTTCCAGCCAGTTGCCAGGCTTCCTGCCCTCTCTGGGAAAGCTGGGGGCACTCCTGCCAGCAGGCTGCAAGGGGGAGCTGAGGCTGGTGATCTGAGAGACCCCATATGGCTTGCTGGTTGTCACCGCACCCTCCTCTCCAAGAGAATAGGGTTTAAGGTTTGGCTGGGGCCAGTAGAACGATCTTTCCAACTACTGCTTAAAGTTTAATGGGGCAGTGTCTCATGGCTGAGGGGCTGCATTTTTTCAGTGAAGCAGGGGGGACCCCCAGTCTGCTGGGGGTGGGTGGGTCACTGAAGAGCCCCCTAACCCTCTGTAGTTTCCCCCTCGGGCTCCCTAGCTGCTGTAGAGTTCAGGAGGCTAGAAGGTTTGTCCATGGAGCAGGAGAGTGGGAAAGTCTGGGAATGGTGCATCCTGGGGTGGTAGAGGACTCCAAATCGTTTGTTTTATTTCAGTGAAATGCTCAAAATTTTGTTTAGGATTAGCTAGTTAACTCCAATCAATGATAATCCTTCAGTGAACCAAAAGGCCGCTCAGCGCTAGTTAATGATCCTGAACATGCAGTCTTTCAAGTTTTAAGTACCTTTAACAAGAGCTAATTGCAACATGTAATCTCAGATTGGTAAAATAGTTTCTAAAAAAATTAGTGCTGTATAGGAATGGGGAATAATTCATATGGTATCTTCCCAATTTTCTCTGATTCTTGTAAGATAAATATCACCATATAAAATAAATAGTAATAGGTTTCAAGCTTCTGTGATAAATGTTGTGCAGAAGCACTGACTTTTGTGTATATATACAATTTATTCATGTAATTGTTATTTTCTTTTCAGATTTTAACAGCTGTGTAGATGAACTTTTTTGCAATTAAAGAACAGGGTTTCTTAAGAGCTTAATTGCTTACCTTTTTTAGCAGTGTCATTAACTTCATCTCCTTCAACAAGTAATTGCACTTATCTTTCCTATATAGATAGAAAATGAAAAGAAAATGAGCCAGTAGGAGAGGGAAAAATTATTCTGAATGGTGAAAATTTAGGTGAGTGAAACCCTGCTGTTTTAAAACAGCTGAATCTTTTTGTTCTCATGTACTTTGGGGCTACTTGCAGATGTTTAAAAAAATATCACTTTACTGAAAGATGCA
The DNA here is from genome assembly GCF_001723895.1 of Crocodylus porosus. Classification (NCBI taxonomy): domain Eukaryota; kingdom Metazoa; phylum Chordata; order Crocodylia; family Crocodylidae; genus Crocodylus; species Crocodylus porosus. Next base: position 37,404,654 of record NW_017728949.1, read on the forward strand.
GTTCGTTACTTGAACCTGCCTGCGCAGCGTTGGTATAGATTGGGCATTTCAGTGGGGCATTTTGACATTTTAGCTAAAGCTGTTTCAGTCAGCTGTAAGATAAAAACACCAAAAAAGCGCCAGTAAAAGCGCCCAATCTATACAGACATTGAGTGAGCCAGGTCCAACTCACACGCTGCTGCTTCTGGGCATGTGCTGGGCTCAGTGTGGGACTGTGTACAATTTTAAAGTAAAGTTCCATTTTGGGGGGTGGGGTTTAATGTCTGCAAGCAGCCTTTATTAACGGGGATGTATTTATGCAGACTGGATTTGTTTTGATGGCCCAGGAGGTCTCTTTTAGACCTACGTTCCTATATACTCCTGCACATTTTTTAGCAACATTTGCCTCCTATATGGTGGGCCAGTGGTTTTCAACCTTTTTTCATTTGCAGACCCCTAAAAAATGTCAAGTGGAGGTGCGGATCCCTTTGGAAATTTTGAATAGAGGTGCAGACCCCTTTGAATTATAAGTGTGGATATTTACATACTTTTGATTGATCAATTCGGGGATCCTGTTTTTTTCTTTTTAAAATTTGCCAATTCTCAGATTTAAAAAAAATGGAAAATTCTCTGATTAAAACCCCCCAAATCCAAGTTTTTCAGCCATTAAAACAAAATGCAACTATATATATATATATATATATATATATAGTATCAGTTGAACACAATGTTTTATTGTTATATTTACAATTTTAAAGCCGTTTGGAAGCCAGCCAGTGCCTCAGTCGTCATAATAAAATGAATTTTAAATACCTCTATATTTTGGTGTTTGATTTTTGTTTCTTATCATAGAAAATCAGAGCTCTCCCTGTCCTCTGCTCACCCAGACACTGGTCCAGCTGCAGCTGTCCCCACAGCTGCTTTGTGGTGCTGAACAGCACTGAAATGCTGGTGCCCTGCCCCTGACAATGACATTGCTCCTCACTCCCCACAGCTGTCCTGCCTGCTGCTTTTTGGCTCTGAGCAGTGCCAGTCCCTGCTCTTCTGCTCCATGCACCTGTACCCAGGCCCCAGCAGTCTCCATGTCCTTCCTGGGAAGCCTTTGACTGGAGCTCAGGGACTGGGCCGGATGTGCCTCTGGCTGGGCAAGTCTCTTCCCTTCCAAGCTAGCCTTCCCCTACACAGGCTGCTTTAGAGGGGCTCCAGGTCTGGCAATGACAGCTGCTTCCATCTAGCGTGGCCCACCCCCCCGACCCCCTCTCTCACACACCCTGCTTCCATCTCCACTCCTCTCCCTCCCCTTGGTCCATCACACCCCCCCTGACTGGGTCCTAGGATCAAGAGTGAGCCCCCAGGCTGTGGTCATGTGTACATGCACGGGTGCAGGCGTGGGCTGGGCTGCAGTGTGGCAGCTGCCCGTGCAGTTGTGGGTCCTACCAGCAGTTCTTGTCCCATCCAACAGCTGGGCACACAGGGGTCACACTGCCCCGGGCCCAGCAATGCTGGCAAGGCCCCGGACCAGGCGGGGAAGTAGGTAGGCTAGCCATGTCGCTTCTCTCCTCCCCTTCCCTCCCTTCCCTTCCCTTCCCTGTGCCCCGCTGTGCAGCACACACCCAATCACTGCCTCCACTGTTACCCCCAGCAGAGCTGCTAGCAGCCGCCATGCCACAGGCCAGCAGGATGTGGCATGATGGTGTGGTGAGCAGTAGGGCAGTAGCCACCAGAGAAGAGGATGGGCAATGCTTACCCCCAGTGCCCCCTGCCCTACTCTGTTGGCTTTCCCTACAGGACCCAGCCCCCCTGGCAGCATGACCCTCATCTGAACCATAGGGCCCCCTCCCCCCAGCCCTGCTGAAGGGGGTCCCCAGCTTTCCCCTCACTCCCAGGGCCCAATCCCCAAAGGCCCTGCTTACCCCAAAAGCTGCAGGAGGGAAAGTAAGTCTGAGCCAGCCCTGGCTGACTTGGATTCTCAGGCCTTACCCCTGCCTCCTCCTGACAGGGCTTAGGGTTTCCTGCCCTTTTGCAAGTAGCTCTTGCAGACTGGAACTCTGCCAGCCTGTAGAGAGCTGTTTGCAAAAGGGGAAATCTGTGTTTTTCTGCTTCAAAGGGAAAAATCTGGATTTTTTCTCCACTGAAGGAGAAAATCCATGATTTTTACCTTTAAAGGGGAAAATCCACATTTTCCCATGGGAAACAGAAAACCCAGATCCCTGTTGATTATAGTAATCTTTTGCGTACTCCTTAGTCATAGTCGGTGGACCCCCAAGGGTCCATGGGCCATAGGTTTAAAACCACTGTGGTAGGTATTCAAGAAATAAAATGTTTATTAGTCATATGCTGTGTTATCCTCAAACTAATGCATTCAAGGCAGAGGCACATGCACCTGTCTCAGTGCCTTCTCTTGCTGGAGAGCATTAAGTCAATTGTCCTTGCAGATCCCTCTGGGAGACTTCTTTTCTGGCTCAGGTTGAAAAAGAGACTTGAGGGGTTCTTGAGGAGGAATGAAACGGAAGGTTTCTGTACCTGAAAGCTCTACCTGCTGGGGTGGGAGAAAAGGGGGGGGAATGGCTAGATTGTTTGGCAGTTGCAGTGCTAGGGCAGACTGAGAGCATCTGAAAGCCTTTGATAAAATAACTCCTAATTTCAAGAGTCCATTAAAACAAATAATGGCTGGTTTAGATTGTCAGTAATAGTGGTGAAAACTTTTTCCTACACAAACTGGGGTACTTCCTTTGGGTTTAGAAGTATTGAACAAAGGAACTATTTTAACCCATAGGCGGTAGTTTACTGCTATGGCTCTCAAAGCCAGCCAGAATGTTAATACAAGGTTTAACAAAGAACTAAGTGCTGCGTTCAGTCTGGATAAGCTGAAGTGGATGTCAGAATAATGAAAGAGTAGTTTGTGCTGTCATCTTGGTTATGGTATAAAAAGTCTGGCGTGTCTAATTTAACTTGAGCAATTTGGTCTGGAGAGGGGGTAAAGTACTTAATACATGTGCAGTAAGCAGGCTTTTACTGAGGTCAGATAGCTTGTATAGGAGTGGTTGAGCTGAATTATAACAGAAAGACAAGAATGAACATCTTGAGCTCTGTGTAAAAGAAACTTTTGTCTGAAGCATACAGGAAGATTTAGTGTGTTGATCAATAGGCTAATCATTTTGAGGTAGAAAGTGTCCTGATAATGCCAACATCTATAATCAATTTACATGCATATAAATATAATCTGGAAAGTGTAAAATTTATGTGAATTTGTTTTAGAGTGCTATTGGCATGTAAGTGATTTTGTATTTTTTTGCCTCAGAAGACAACTGATTTTAGTGCATTTTGTTTTGAGGATGGGGAAGGGAGGGAAGAAAATTGGCTTCAGAAAATTTCAGAAAATTCCCTTGGTACACACACAAAAAGGATATTGCAGTCTATACACAATGAAGTTCATTGTTGTTAAGACACAGAATACAATTTTTGTTTTAAATTTCATTCACTTTTTTCCCCCAATTTAAACCACTAAAGTAAGGGAATCAGAACTGTTAATTTTTTCCATGCTCTCCCCCCACCCCCCAAAAAAATATGTATGTCTGTATACATAAGCATGCAACTATCTTCCGGTATTAGAAACACTACAGAAATGTTTACAGAGCTACTGTAAATTGAATGAAAAATATATACACTATATATAGATTAAGCCATAGTATGCATTTCCCTACAAGAATTTATTTCATGCAGACTAATCATGACATGCAGGAGAATGAAATGCAAGGAAGCTGTATTTTAAAAGGAAAGGCAGGAATGAGGGTGAACACAGAGTGCCTCAGTCTGCAGTTAGGTTTCCTTCCTTTCTTGATGCTCGTAAGGTCCATCAGTTATCTGGACTTCAGATAAAATCGGCTTCCTAAGATAGTTCCTTACTGCCAAGCTGTATGAGGCATTTTGGGTGGCACTGCCAATTTCTTTTGCTTTGAACCTTTTCTTTTTTGCATATAGTAATAAAACAGTCAGTGAGAGAGAGACCATAGGGTAGTGGTCAGTAGTTCCCATGAAGGCATGGATCTGGGCTGCTGCAGCTTAGGGAATTGGCAGCATGCTGCAGTCTGGGCAACAGAGTAGGCATAACCTGGGCCCTACCACAAAATACAGTAATTTAATTCCCTCTTCCACTTCACGGTGCTCCTGGCTGCAGCAGGCACAGCGTTATGCCTCCATGAAGCAAACCAGTTCCTGGCATTGCATGGCTCCAGAGAATCCCGGGGGCTGCATGGAGCCAGCCCAGGCCAGCCTGCTAGTGCATGCCTTCTGGCTAGACTGGGCTGGCTCTGTGCCAGCACGTGGGGCTCACAGCACCACAGGTAGGAGCCACATGTAGCTCCTGGGATTCCCACCAGGGGGCTCTGCCTGCTGCATCCAGGAGCATCTTGAGGGCCCCTGCTGTGCCCTGGTGGGGAGCACCCCAAGGGCCTGCTGCTGCTGCCGCCACTGCAGTGGGGCCTGTGCACCATGGGGTGCACGGTGTGTGGCAGGGGGCCTACACCCACCCACAAACCCCACACACAGCCTATGCCCACCCCTCTCTCTGCAAGTTGGAGCCCCTCTTCCTCCTCACCAGCTGCACCCCAGGGAGTTGCGCAATATTACATGATTATGCGTGGTGATATGTTTTATGTGCAAAATGACTCGGGTGCACAATTGTGTAATTCCCTGGGGTGGATTTAACCACTGGAAATTTTGAGTAAAATGAGTTAAAAGCCCTTGTACTTCTGTGTGTGAGACAATGCCTATGCCAGCACTAACACTAGTAGAATCTCATGGCTGTAAATCTCAGATAGACTTAGATGCCTTCTTGCAACCTGGAGTTGAGCGCCTAGCTCTATTATAGGGTAGGACCTAAGATCACTTATCTCCATCATCAACATTTAATAGTTTAGGTATCTTTTTGCTCAGCTTGCAGGCTTTTGTACACCCCATTCTTAACATCTAACTCTTCTCATATATTGAGGGGAAGTAACTTTGGGCTTTTACATTACGGTAGGTGGAAGTCACTGGGCCCCTTCTCCTAAATCATTAAAGATTTGAGGGCTTTAAGCCCAAAGCCGAAATGTTACCCAGTTGATGTTCTCCTGTCTTGTTGGGGGCCCAGTCACTATCAAGTTTCTGCAAATCCATATTTAATTTTGTTTCTATTGTTTTTTGAAAATACAGACTGTAAAAGGGTGGCTCATTTTCCACATGTCCTGATGGCGCCCATTGTAGGATGGACATTGATCATAATATCAAAGCATTCAGAGCTTGCTCACCTGAACCACTCTGGCAAGCCAGTGCCTGCAAAGTTGCATCAGTCCTTAAGTAAAATGCACCAGAGTCAGCTGGATCTCTTCTTCATTTCTTTACTTAATTCTGCAGCAAGCGTTATGTGCATATGTGGTAAGTTAGCTATTATCCCAATGTACAATAAAAGGCTGGGCATATGCAAAGCCAAAAATGGGCCCATTGCTTTAATTAGACATATTTGATCATCTGTGCATTCTCTTTTTGATCAGTCTGTGCAAGCAGCAACAGTGCAAAGTCCCTGCTTCCAGTGCTTATGGGGATACGGCAGCACTGGGAGTGGGGGCTATGCCCTGCTGCCACTTGCCCAGGTGTGTGGGGGGGACATGATGCAGGCATGGCTCGCTATGGGTGGAAGGGGCAAGCGGTGGCAGGGCAGAGGCTCTGCCCTGGCACCACTTGCCAGCCGGCATGGGGAGACGCAGCAGGACTGGGAGCAGGGGCTATGCCCTGCTGCAGCTTGCCCCCTTCTGCCCGGAGTGAGCTACGCCCGCATCCCGCCCCTCCTCCCCTGCCCCAGCTGAGCAAGCGGCAGCAGGGCAGAGCCCCCACTCTGAGCACTGCTGCACCTGCATCCCACGCCCCTCCACCCCCCTCCCAGACTAATGTGCTCCCCTGTGCCAGCTGGGTAGCTTGTCCCAGCCCCAATTCCTCCCTCCCCCAGGCTGCTTCCCTCCCCCCACTCCAACAGACTTACCAGCTGGAAGCAGCTGTGTCAGCTGCCTGTTTAGTCGATGGCCGAATCTCTGAAGTGGCGCCAAATCTTTTGGATCTAATTTGGCCGAAACAAATTGGGACAGAGATTTGAATCACTGAATCAAATAACTGTCCTCTGAATTGGCTGAATCCAAAGTGAATACTTGTCGCTTTGCACAGACCTAGTAATTATGCAAAGTGGAACAGCCTCAAGAGGAGAAAGGGCCCCTTTCCACAATACCCACAGTACTTGGTGGTTAGAGCATCCTCCTGAGATTAGAAATGTACGTTCCAATTCTGTTAAGGTAAAGAGAGGATTTGAAACAGAATCATCCCTATCTTGGGCAAACCCTTTAATAATAACATTTACTGAATAACAGAGTTCTGCTTCTGGCACCTTTTTTTGTGAACTAAGCCTTGTGTTTCCTTTGCTTGTGTTACTGATGTCCCCAAATGAAATGTTTGTGGATTTTTTTCCCCTTTGATGAGAAAAACAGTGAAATCTTTTGTTCTTGATAAAATCAAGAACAAAAATGGCTTTACTTCCTGTGTAGGAAGGGGAGAAGTATAAAAGATGATCACTGTTGGCATAAGGTGTGGGTGGGGTCAACAGTACAATGGTGACTTCCAAGTTGCCTCTGCACTATTAGTGTGACTGTTTGGATGTGGTGGTAGGTATCTGGGTTTTTTTCATCTGAAACCCCAGGTTGGAGCCTGGGGTAGCCGCTCATTTTCCCACCCTGGGCAGGAGGCTGCAAACAGCTGCGCCGGGCTCTGGAGCCCTGGCATGAGCGCGGTACCGGCGCATGCACATGTGCCTCGAAGCAGATGGTGTGGGAGGGGCCTGAAGCTGCACAACCCACTCCTGGCACAGAGCTGGTGACTGGGCTCTGGAGCCTGGTACAGCTGTTTGTAGCCAGCCTGGGCTCTGGGCAGCTGCAGCAAGCAGCGGCCAAGCTGCAAACAGCTGTGCCTGGCTCCACAGCTCCAGCATCAGCTCCATGCTGGTGGCGACTGCATGTGCACGTTGGGGCGTGCTGCGCTGTCCTGCTGTCTGCCCCAAGGTGGGCGCGCAGTCGCCACTAGCATGGAGCTGATGCCGGAGCTGTGGAGCCCGGCACAGCTGTTTGTAGACTGCCCGCTGCTTGCTGCAGCTGCCCAGAGCCCAGGCTGGCTACAAACAGCTGCGCCGGGCTCCAGAGCCCAGTCATCAGCTCTGTGCCAGGAGTGGGGGAGAGACCAGGGTTGTGCTGCCTCAGAGCCCTCCCCCACCGCCTGCTCCAAGGTGCGCGTGGACGTGCCGGTACAGAGCTGATGCTGGGGCTCCACAGTCCAGCGCAGCTGTTTGCAGCCTCTGGCTGCAGCTGGCCCCGGCTCTGGGTAGCCGTTGCCAGCCGGGAGCCTGGGCTGTTCCTGGCAGGCAGCTGGGAGGGTGTAGGCCCTGCTGGGAGCAGTCCAGGCTCCATCGCTGGCAGCAGCTACCCAGAGCTGGGACTGACCGTGGCGTGCTGAACAAAATGGCCTTGTATGCTATGCTCGGCACGTGTGCTTGGGGTTGCCGACCCCTGATATAAACTATTTTGTCATAATTTAGCAAGTTTTTCTTTACCTCAAGTCATAGAGGCTTGTGCTTTTGGTATCATTTGATGCTGTCAGGGATGCACTGGGGTGCTCCGTGCCTGAGAATGAGGTAAGGCGAGCTGCCAATCACCGGGACAGCCCAGCTGCCGGTTGCTAGCAGTTCCCTTCTGGCAGCCGCAGAAGCAGGAGCTCTGCAGCTGAGCTGAGCCTGAATTGGTAGTGGCAGCCTTGTGGTGCTGACTGGCTGTGATGATGCCGGGGATGAGAGCCCCTTGACGAGAGGTAGGGTTGGAGGCCCTGGTGGGGGGGCTCAGTATTTATGTTATGAGCAGGAGGCTCTGTGTTTTATGTTGAAGCCAGGTGGCTTGCGTTGCATTACAGTTACACCGGAGGACCGGGTGAGGCTGTAGGGGTGAGAGGAGGCCTCACAGGAGCTCCCCAGCAGCTTGGGGGTTCCCGGTGCCCAGCAGGGGCACAGTGCCACAGCAGGCACAGCATAAGGAGTGCCAGGAGGGCGCTCGCTGAATGGGGGTTGTAGCCCCAGCCGCGAGAGGCGCGGCACAGGCCCCAGAGTGGGGCAGGCTGTGATTGATGAAGACCTAGTAGGGTCGGGGAGGCCAGGTAAGGCTCCGGCTGCCTGAGCCTAATTCGATAACAAGCACGGTGAGCGCAGCAAAGGACCCCAAGCGGGGCCGCAAGCGCGGAGAGTGTGGCAGAGACCCCAAGAGGGGCGCCGGTGATGTGCCAGGCCCGGGGGCGGCGGCGACGTGCCAGGCCCGGGGGGAGAGCACCTGAGGGGCAGGGGACCGTACAACGTCTCGTGGAACAGCTGCGAGGCTTGGGGCGTGCTAAAGGGGAGGTTTGGAGGCACGCATACCCCTTAAGGGAGGGGCGCACAGAGGCACCCCATTTGGAGTAGGGGCAAGAACACACATACCATTCACCAGGGGGATAAAGGCAGCCTCCCATACAAACCTATTTATTATCAAAGTCGTGGCGGGTGAGATTCTGAGGGTGCTGAGTCCACCGTGAGTGACGGTAGGGGCCGCTAGGGAGTTCACGGTCGCTCCTAGGCCCCACTCCCTCACAGATGCCATGGAGTTAATTTCCCATTAATGGTAGAACATGGCTATAGAGCTGGTTCTATGGCGACCCAAAATCCTGCAAGTGTGCATCTTGGATATTTGCCTAAAATGTGTGCAACTAATGTAACGTAATCATTGTTGATTTCTCTTTTTTCCACTAAAATATTTTTTTTCTTTAAAACTTCTTTTTGAAAGAAATTTGGGACGAGACAAAAGTGACTTTATTTGGCTGAGATTTTTAAAAATTTTACTTAAATGCTTGGGGTGGGGGAAAGAAATCTTTCCTTTATTTTAAGAAAATATTTTACACTTGAGCCTTAAGCTTCAAGAAAATAAACAATTAGATTACCCAAGATAAGCTTGAAGAAGATTGACCAAGTAGTTTAAAAAACAATGAACTTTTAAATAAGAAATTCTGCATATTTTCAGTATAATTTGAAATGTCCATAGTTGTTAACTTGGTGCTGCTTGGGAAATCCATGAGCCAAAAAAGGTAGGAAGAGGATCTTGAGTTTCCAGTGTGCCAGATGGCATAAGGTAATGCTTACCTTTTTAGCACTATTTTAGCAAGAGAATCTCTGTGAACAAGTCATGCTAGTGGCATTCTGGGTTTTTTCCCCCCTTTTTACCTGTTTCTTGTTTCTTCTTCCATAGTCATGCTCCCCAATTTTTGAAGCCAAAGCTTGTTAAAATAGCACCTAGAATTTTGGAACCTCAGGAAGGTAGGTTAATGCAAGATTGGCCAGCCCCACTTCTGATGAAAATTGGTCCTTGACACAGAATTTTCTGCAGTTTTTATCTTTCTGTAAGATAAAAATGGAAGGTATGACTTGGGCCCAGATGCCTGTGTTCTCTTTCTGTTCCTCATGACCTGCTGTATATTTTTGGGCAGCAGTAGAGGTATTTATTTGTCACAAACTTCATTGATGACTTCACCAGCTTCGTTGCTTAACCCTTGCATCTGAAAAGATGCATATTTTTGTCCAAGTGGAATTTATAGAATGTCTAATAAAGTTCATCTGTGAACTAAATATTCTTTGTATTCACACTCTGATTGTTGTCAGAGCGTACGTGACACTCCACTGTTTTACTCTTTTTTTTTTTTTATAGCTTCCTAGCTGTGTTTTGCTCCACATAGTGAATTCTGGATCATGTTGACACATTTTCTTATGCCTACTTCATTTTTTTAGATCTTGTAGAATTCATATGCGTTACTTTTTATGTCATTTTTGAATTCCCATTAGTAGTATCTTTTTGGGTTTTTTGAAGATATCTTGCTGAGGTTCTTGTCTAAGACCTGTATATTGCTATAGTTGTTTCTGTTATACTGCATTTTGTCACCTTTTAGGTGTCAAGCTGGAGTTTTTGCAAGTTTTGGACTCTGTTCAGCTTATGTCAGAATTCTTCCTTCCTCTGTATTTAATCTCACTGTGTGTGAACTTTGTATTTTGTTTAAATTAGTATTGTTCCTTAAGCTTCAGAATTACTGTTCTCTGTTTCCTTCCACTATAGCTGAATCCAACATTGCTGAATAAATTACTATGTTTTCTTTTAAATGTTTAGGCTTATTTCTGTCAGTTGTCTTCCACTGAGGAGTGTGTAATGTTTTACCTGGTTTGGTTTGTAATTTTATTCCGGCCCCACGTCTTCTTCCCAAGATGTATCAGTTTTTTCTTTTAAGTTTTTGTTCAGAAATTTTAGACAGTTTATCATATCAATAGGAAATAGTTGGCGATAGTAGTCAGTTTTAATGCAGTGCCATTATGTGTTATTCAGGAGCAGTGATAGTTTATTTCAGTTCCTTTATTCTTTATTTTTTATTTTACTTGAGGAGAAGTAAGCTTGACTTAATGTATCTGCAGTCTATTCCAGTGATGGATGCTTTCCTTATGAGGAATACCGGTAAATGGATCTTTTGGAAGACTTTCTTTAGCTACTAATAAATATAATCCATTAGCATTCTGTTAACTTTTGGGTTGCGTCAGTTTGCTTTGTCAGCATTATAGCTTTCCTTGCATGGTTTTTTTTAAAATCACATTTCTGCCTAAAGTGATAACAGGAATCAAAAAGGCACACAACATCTCTCTCATGGCCAAGCAGCTACAAAATATAAGCGAGGATTTGGGAAGCTTTGCCTTATTGTTATCAGGGAAAGTGCTGTATGCAGTGTTGGTGTTTTATGTGCATTGGTACAGAAGGAGAGAGAAATCAATAGCAGGGCAGGAACATCTGCAAAGAGAAAGGAATGATTCAGTAGGGCAGGAGATAGTAATTAAAAGGATTTCTGGCTCAAGTAGCCAATTAGTGTCTAAAGCAGTGATTCTCAGCCAGGGTGCTGGGCCACCCTGCTGTACTGACAGATCTTTTAAAGGCTGCTTTGTGAAGTGTTGGAAGATAAGCAGATAAACTAAGCAGATAAGCATGAGCTCAGGCTTATCCCTACCTGGGATGATCCCCCATCCCCACTGCCAGGCCTCTGCAGGGAGATAATTTCAAAAACTAATTTATAGATTGCAATGTTTAAGTGCCACTTAGTTTACAGAAGCTGTGAAGGGGTGCCTGAAGTCCAAAAACGTTGAAAACTGCTGGTCTAAAGCAGGAGTTCTCAACCTTTGGCCCGCAGGCCAGATGCGGCCTGCGAAGCTGTGGCATCTGGCCTGCGGGGCTTCCCATGGGTTGGGAAATTTTCCCTTTTTTACGGTAGCCATAAATATGGCTGCCCTTCCCCCTGGCTTCCTGGTTGGAGCCAGGGTGTGCCCCCTTCCCCCTGCAGGGCTGGGTTGGGGCTGGGCCACACCCCTTTCCCCCCTTTGGGGCTAGGCCACCCCCCCCAGTCAGGCAAGTTCTTCCCCCCCTGCTTCTCCTCCCCCTGCTCCCCCATTGTGTGGGACCAGACTACCCTCTGCTCCCCCTCTGCATGGCCAGTTGCTGTCTGCATTGGTTCTGGCTGCTAGATCAGAACCACCATTCAGGCAGCACCTGGTCCGACAACAGCCCATCTGGACCACTGGGAAAAAAGGTTGAGTACCACTGGTGTAAAGCAACCACTATTAATGCATTGTTTCTCTTAGAATGCCATTGGAAACAGGATGTGAGGGAGTAAAGCAGAAATGTCCTAACTTGCATGTTACATAGTAGTTTAATCTTAGGTGTTGCTTCATCCATTTTCCTTAGATCCTTTGCATTTTATGTGTCTTCAGTCTGACTATATTAAATGCATGGAGATAATGTGGTAACATATTATTTTGAATACAATATCGAAGTAATGGTCTTCTGAGTCCTGGTAGTGTGAATATGAGATCCTGTAAAATGTGGACTGGCACACTAGGTTTATTCACCTTTTTCCTGTTACACATGACTGATCAAGATATATGTTTCAGTTTTGTTGAGTACCCTCCAGCAGCTGAATAAGAGCATTTAACCTGTGTATTTTGTATATGTTTGGGAGGTTGTGTTTTGTTTCATACATTGAAATAATAAAAATTGAGCTCTGTGGGAGCCATGGAACTTAAGGCTAAATTAAACTAGGTAACTTTCAGCTTTTTAATGATTTAAGAAAATAAATTGGTGATTAAAGAAAAATTGCTTGTAACTAAGTTGTATTTTTTTCAAGCCTATCTACTCATCTGGTATTTTAGTCAAAGGTTGGGTTATCTGGTGAGCTCTGCTAGTCTCCAGTAAGTGAGTGCAAAACTGTTTTGGCTCAAACCAAATCTTGCTCTAATGGAGCTTGGTAATTGGTTCTACACAATTGACATTTCAACTTCTTTTGTTCCAGATCTGTGAAAATTAACTGGAGTAGAATGGAAGCTTCAGTAATATTGCCCATCCTGAAGAAAAAATTAGCCTTCCTTTCAGGTACTGTTTCTGTGGGGTTTTTTGCCTTTTTTTCTTATACAATTAGTTTCTCTTTGTACAGTTTAGATAGGACTTGAGTAGTTTTTGCTGTCTTCCAGTTTTACATTAAAACTTAGTTTAAAAGCAACAGTAAAATATCTTTTAATTTGGTAGCAAAACCAAGTTCACATGCAGGCTGTCACCATTACTTCTTGGCAGGCCAGTTTTTATTCTAGCCTGTAACTTGATTAAAATGACCTATGTGTAGTTGGAATCGTGATATTTCACTCCTTGTGTAATAAAATGTGGTAATTTATCAAGAGTGAAAGAATAACCTTTTAAGTGGCATGTAAGTAATTGATTCTGAAATGTGAGGCTTCAGAACTTCAGAAAGTTTGTATCCCTTCCTTTTTTGAATTACATTATATTGACAGCCCTTAATGTAGTGAATGGTAGAAGTGAGTACAATGGTTTACTTTTTTCCCCAAGTGTTCTCAAATGTAAGTAAATAAAAATAAAGTGTTCCATTTAGTTTCAAGCACTAAATTATGATGCTGTAACAAAGCATCAAAAAAAGTTGTGCTATGGAAGCATCCTGTGAAAATGTTCCTTAATGTTCTTTCCATACATTGAGGTCCCAAGGTCTGAGAACTGTAACTCACGTGAAGACACCTGATAATTAGCATGTTTGGACTCACTTTGTTCTTGTCCAACCTCCATCTCATTTTTCCTTCCACACCTGTATTGTGCTTTTGAAGGTTTGTTCTTCTCAGACAGACAGGACATCAGGCTTTATGATTTTTTTTAAGGTTGTTGTCAATAGCTGTTGATGAATTACTTTAGTTGGTGCATCCATCTTTTTGTTCTTCCTATCTTTTCCTCTTGAATTTCTTATTAGGATAGTATCTCCATGGGCCAAATTCAGAGCTGACAAATGCTTGTATAAATGACATATTGGTAAATTATTGCAAATGAGATGAACTATTGTTTAAGCAGAAAAAAACAACAGAACTATGTATGATAAACATGAAGGGAACCGATTTGTATTTCAACCATCTTAGGCTTTCTTCCCGTCCAAGTCGTGTTCCACACATTAAAATATATTAGTGCAGAATGGTGTAGTTTATATAACATGAATCTGTCCTGAATTTTAAGATTGGTTACAAATCTGAGACACTCAGCACAATGTTATTAGCTCAAAGCATGTCTTCTCTGTAAGATTAAGGTATTTTGCTGATTACTCTGATGTCCAGAATCATAACCTGAGTTGGGATCGCCATTCCTAAAGGTATTGAAGATGTAGTGAGGGATTTGCTGAGCTAGAAATAATGCTGTCAGGATGATTTGTTTTTTAATAAACACCTCTCAAAAGGGAGTAAAAAAAAGAATGTTACATAGTTATTACACACAAAAATCTGATTTTTCATTTTCAGATTTGTGGATAAATAACTTCTTTTGTACAGCATGCTAATGTTTATAGAGTACCATGGATGTATTCTATGAAGGCTTCTGAGATTTCCTACCTGATAATTTTAATAGGTGTCTACACGTGACCCAAGAGGCGAGCTACTCCTATGTGCAGTATCTTTTTTTTATACTTCCAACCAGAACAATTCATAGAACAGAGTTTGTGGGAACTAGAAAACAGTTCTTAGTTTTCCTGAGTTTGAGTGATTTAACTAAACAAAGGAAGTTTTTTGATGATTTTCAATGACAGGATGTTTGTCTGTCCTGAATTTTAGTATTAAAAATATGTATGAAAATAACTTATGCATGCAAAATAACTTTTTTTGATCTTTCTCAGTAAAAAAATAACTCAGTTTGAAGTCACTGAAATGCTGAGAAAATCAATAGCACGTCTAATTTATTGCAATCTTTTGTGAAAATGTCAATAAATACTGTATTTACTCAAATCCAAGATGAGGTTTATTTCTCCCTCCCCCCTTCCAGTTCAGCTGTGGTGGGGGAGAACCCCTTTGTCTGGAATTCAAGTAAAAGGTGGGGAGGTGGCAGGGCTACAGCTGCTACTACCCACTCCCACCCTGCTGTCACTTACCCGCAGTTGCAGTTCTGGCTCCAGCCTGGGGCACAGAGGATGTATCGGCACTGGCTTTCGCCTTGGGTGGGGGGCAGGCACCAGGGGAGACAGGTGACCAGGAGTGTGGAAGGGCAGGGGTCAGGCTGCTTGCTTCTCCCGCGCACCTTCCCCTCACATCTGCTTGCCTCTCTGCCACTCCTTTCCCAGTGGTGGAGGCAATGAATTTTAAGACAATCCTCCAATATACGTGGAGGATTGTAACACATTTATTAATTGTCTGTGTATAACATCTAATTATTGTGGGTCATCTTAAATTCAAAGTAATCTTAGATTGAGTATAAATACAGTAAATAACATTTTCAATTTGAGTGAATGCTGTTTGAATCCAGGTATTTATTCAAAAAATTCAACAGCCTGGGATATCTAACACAAAGCAGACATAAACGGATTTCAGGCGCCAAATCTACTGCACTGTTAACTTCAGGGTCTTTTAACTCTTATGTAAATAAAGCATTAACAATTAACTAATATTGTTGTGCTTGTGTGCGTATGTAGGAGAATTTAAGAAAAACACTGAGAAAATTTTACCTCAGTTCATTTGTTATCTAACAAGCCTTCTCATATGTTATAAACACACTGAAGCCTGTCATTTGACAACTTTAAAACAACACTGATAATTTTTAAAGCTTGCTGATAGTGACAGTTATTTTTACTGAGGTATCTGTCACTAGCTCAATTTGGAAATTTTGTAAAAAAAACTAAAAAAAACATTTTAAGACTAGTTTGTCTTATGTTTCTAAAAGGAATTCATCCTTTGCACCATGTCTGTTTTCTAAATACAAGAGCAAACTGAAAATAAAATGTTAGTAAATATTGTTTCTCAAAACGTTCAGCTGTTCTACAAAGAAATTCTTAAAACAGTGACCAAAATTTAAGGGAGATGAGTTGCAAAGGATGGAGCAAAGCTAGTTTGAATTGTAAATCTGCCTGTTGTAATCATTATAGTAGCCAGTGAGAATTCAATGATTTTTCTAAAGAAAAATGCAATACAGGTAGAAAAGTTTGATTTTTTTTTCAGTTATTTAAGGTTGGGACTTTCCACCTGATGATGTAAAGAACTAATTTAGATTACCTAGATTTTAAATCAATCCACCATAGAAGACTGAGCTTGAATTTTGAGAAGGAAGAGAAAGAAGGCTTTGGAAATTATCTGATTCGGAGTCAGGAATGGAGGGAGTCATTATCCATATTAACGCTGCCTGGAAGTCAAGGTGAATGTAAATATTGTGAGGGACACAGAAATGGCTATAAATAACCTAAATGAAAACATAGTGCAAGCTTGGAACATGTTGACCTTTATGTCAAGATAACAGAGATATAATGAAGAAGGTGATATTTTCCTTGGTGGGGTAGTGGGAGGGGGAAGGCAGAGAATAGAAGTGATATTTTTGCATAAGTAGGTAGCTGTGGTTTATGTAAGAAGCACGATTTCAAGGAAATCCTTGCTGTAACATCGTGTTACCTTGACAGGCAGCAGAAATCTTGCCTTTCTTTCTCTGGAGGTTGCATGTGACAGACTGATATATTGCAGTTCTGTAACCTTGAACTACAAAGAATCCTCTATTCTTTAGCTTTCTTCTTATTGGTTCCTAGTTGGTGTAGTAATGGTGACAGATGACTGTGGTTTCTGTGGTACAGGGGAAGAAGTGTAATAGGCTTGGATGAAGGGGTTTCCTCCTTTGGCTAAAATTCCTTTTAAATAGAGCCTCCACAAGTATTACAGGGTTCCTTTTTTCCATCTCTTGTACAGGCAACCGTTAGCTTAAGTTTCTGCTCTTCAGGATATTTCGGGTCTTTTCAGCCCCAGTTCTGTTCTGTTTTTTAGGTTCTTATCCATGTACATGACAATATGTCCTCGATCAGTCAGTCTGCTAATTTTCCTGTGGTGCATCATTATAAGATGTGTACTTGCTGTTCGAATTTAGCCCTCATGAATCTTGGCTCAGAATCCATTCCCTGGCATCAGCTTCTGTAAATGGGGCATGCTTCTTGTTTGTGTGCTGGCTGCTTGCTTGGAACTAAATTGACTCATTTGACTTCTTGGAAGAAAATCTTTGTGGGTGTGCTGGATATGGAACACCATATATATATTTTTTTTAACATCTTTAAGAAGTACTCCTTCCCTTGCCCCATTTTTGGCCTTTTGTTCTTGTTTTCGAGAGCGGTTTTATAAAGACAATGGTCCGTGCAATGGATGTGGCCTTTGAAGTTTTGCATCAGATCCAGAAACAAACTATTTTCCTTCTGTTTGTTGAATTGAATGCATTTGTAAGCACTACAGCAAGAGAAGGGAAAACCATACTTATTTTTGGGGGGTGCCCAAGACAAAAAGGTAAGAGAACAGCTTTTGAACAGTGTAAAGCCACTTCCTTCTTTTTTTCCCTTCTCTTTCTACCTCTCTTCTTTGTTGTTGCTGAGTTTTCAGTAGTCTCTCCTATTTAAGAAAAGATGAAATGAAAGCAGTCTAGCTGCAATTTCTGTTGCCCTAACTAATTTAATGGCTTTGAGGAAAAAAAAAAAAGCACAGGTTCTTAACTATTACTATAATTACAGTAATGATGCATTGTGTAAACAGCCACATTCTTTTTGTTACTAGGTCACTTGAATCTATATTTTATTTTAGGAAACCTTATCTTAGCCTTTTTCAGCAGATAACACCTGATATTTATATCTGTAGATATTTTATGTGCATTTAACTTAAATCACTTTACTTCTGTAAAGATGTACTCTCTGTTTGTAATGGCTTTATGGACCAATTAGTTAAAACTCAAGTTCCATCTGGATCAACTACTTTTATGAAGCAAAAGACTGATGATTTAATTTTTAAAATTTTTTTGAGTAATATCTCTCCAGAAAAATTGCTTGCTTAAAGATTTCAGAAAATATCCTCCTCCTTCCTCCAAAATGAAGTTGAAATGATCTCATAAAATTAAGTTTTACCAGAAATGAAAGCCAGTAGACTTCTTTGTAAAAAAAAAAAAAAAAAACCAAAGAAGGTGAAAAAAACGAAAACATGCTACTTGAAGTAATGGCAAAAAAGGGGGCATGTATTACCATTTGTTCTGAAATTGATTAACAGAAATGTGGAGTATTTAAAAAAATTTGAAAGTATAAAAAGATAATATTTATAAGACCATTTTGTTGCAATTTAGCAGTCTATTAAATTAACTTGTAAATACTACTGTGGTTTATTTCAGTCCAGTTCAGATAAATTATCATGTATTATAAAGAGTGATGCTGTTTCCCCAAACCATGACCACTGACATGAAAAGATCTAAATCCAAAATTCTAAAATTTTCTGCAACTGTTGCAGTTGTATGTATAATGGTAAATTGCTAGAATGGGACACAAAGCATTCACAAGACTTTTCCTGTTCTGTCAATAAGTTTCAGTGGCATATTACAGGAGCTTAGATATAGGACTGATGCAAAGGATTTGAGGGACAGGACTGTGTTCAAGGGCAGTGACCAGGTAAGAAAACGCATCCCTTTCCAGCTACAAATGGTGTCAGTGTGGCTGGGATTTCTGTTTCAGGGCTGTTTTGTACTAGGAGATGGTTTTGTGGGGGGTTTTTGTCCATCTCAATCTGGTAGATTACTGCAATAAAAATTGTTTTCACTGATTTCACAAACTGTCCAAATGTCCTGTTACTTCAGATTGCGGTGCATGGTGGGAACTTTGTCCTTCCTTTGCCTCTGTTTATTGCCTTCCCTCATTTGTGAATGGGTCTACTAAGACTATCTTCTTGATTCAGCTTTTCCACTAAGGGTAGGGTTCGGCATAGCAGCAGCAAAAACTGACAAGAAGCTATGTGTACTACTTGTGTGAAATTCCCAGGTCACACGTTGTGCAGGTTGCACATAGCGGAAGCAGCCCCACCAGAATCTCTCTGGCAATGCAGGCTGCACAGGTGGCACTCAGACTCCCCATCACACAACAGCAGGAAAGGCAGTCACATGCAGCCCATGGGCCTCCCTGGACTATAAACCCCCTACAGTGAAGGATCATTAAACCTTGACTGCCAGCTATTAACATGGAAGTTGTTTAGATTTGGCCGTCTGTTCTGCAAATGAGTCAGTTTTTCTAGGTTAGCTGGTAATAAAGCAACAGAGGAGGATTTGATTTGCCAGGGGATTTGATGAATAACTGAGACAGGGAAATAAATGTAATTCTGTATTCTTTTGTCTGCATCTCGATGTTTCCTGTGTTCACTAAAGGAAAAAACAGTGAGTTTTGTACCCTTAAAAAAAGCCTACATGTCTCTCTACCATCCACTATTGTGTCCCCAGAGAGGTACTATAAAACCAGAGTGCTTGTAATGCTGGAGCTCTGGGGAAACGAAACATACATGTTGGACACCATGGCTACGGACAGATAAACTGATTTGTGTGTAATAAGTGATCAGAAACTGGTTTAAACTTGTAACAGAACAGACATTCAGTGCACATAAACCAGTTTCAAAATGGGTGAAACCAGTTTGAGATAAACCTGGTTGAATGTAGTATCAGACTTAACTGATTGAGTCAAAGGGAGCGATCCTAGATGCACAAGCTTGAGGCTATTCCATCTTGGAGGAAAGACAGCAAAAGGGCTTAGCAGCCCCCTTGGCTCTCCAGGGAACTGACGGTCCTCCTGCATCTAAAAAGACAGATCTACAAAGGATGGAGGACAGGATCCGCCTCCGAGGAGGAATACTCTGCACTGGTCCGGACCTGCAGGGAACAAACCAGGAAAGCCAGGGATGCCATGGAACTCCAACAGGCCACAAGTATCAAGGACAATAAAAAGTCCCTTTTTAGATATGTGGAGAGCCAGAAGAAAATCAAGGGCAACATTGGACCCCTGATAAGCCAAAAGGGAGAACTGATGACCAATGCCCAGAAAAAAGCCAACTTGCTAAATGGGTACTTTGCATCAGTCTTTCACAACTCCCATGGGATGCCCCTGCCCACTAGGGGACAGGGATGCCTAAGCAAGCATGGTTCCTTGCCCTCCATCAGTGCTGACCTTGTGAAGAAACAGCTTTTGAGAGGCTGGGCACCTTCAAGTCAGCTGGCCCTGATAATTTACGCCCCAGGGTACTCAAGGAGCTGGCAGTCTTCATAGCTCAGTTGCTGGCACAGATCTTCGAGAGCTCCTGGTGCTCTGGTGAAGTGCCTGATGATTGGAAGAAGGCCAATGTGGTGCCTATCTTCAAGAAAGGGAGGAAAGTGAATCCAGCAAACTACTGGCCCATCAGCCTGACCTCTGTCCTGGGGAAGGTCTTAGAAAAAATCATCAAGGAGGCTCTTCTCAACAGACTGGCTGATGGCAAGACCCTGAGGGACAGCCAGCACGGGTTTGTTGCGGGTAGGTCATGCCTGAGTTATCTCATTTTATGACCAGATGACCTATCACCTGGACAAGGGAGAAAAGATTGATATCATATATCTCAACTTTAAAAAAGCCTTCGATCTATATCCCATGATCACCTTTTGGCAAAACTGGCTAACTGTGGCCTCGGGTCCACCATGATCCGCTGGCTGGGGAATTGTCTCTGTGGTCAGACCCAGAGAGTGGTAGTTGATGGAAGTCAATCGTCATGGTGCCCTGTGACCAGTGGGGTCCCTCAAGGCTCTGTCCTTGGACCTATTTTGTTCAACCTCTTAATGAGGTGGACATTGGAGTCAGAAGTGGACTGGCCAAGTTTGCTGATGATACCAAACTTTGGGGTAAAGCATCCACACCTGAGGATGGGGGTAATCCAGGCTGACCTTGATAGGCTTAGTAAATGGGTGGACAAGAACCTGATGGTGTTTAACACCGAAAAATGCAAGGTTCTCCACCTTGGGAGGAAAAACCTGCAGCATGTCTATAGGCTTGGCAGTGCTACGCTGACTAGCACTACAGACGAGAGCGACTTGAGGGTCAGGATTGTCAACAAGATTAACATGAGCCTTCAATGTGATGCTGCAGCCAGTAAAGCAAGCAAAATGCTGGCTTGCATCCATAGATGCTTCTCAAGCAAATCCCAGGACATCATTCTCCCATTGTACTCAGCTTTGGTGAGGCTGCAGCTGGAGTGCTGTGTCCAGTTTTGGGCTCCACAATTCAAGAAGGATGTGGAGAAACTTGAGAGACTCCAGAGGACAGCCACGCGCATGCTCAGAGGTCAGGAAAACAGATTACGATAACAGGCTGAGAGCCATGGGGCTCTTCAGCCTGGAAAAGCGCAGGCTCAGGGGTGATCTGATGGCCACCTATAAATTTATAAGGGGTGTTCACCAGGACCTGAGGGAACGTTTGTTCACCAGCGTGCCCCAAGGGATTACAAGGTCAAATGGTTATAAACTCCTTACAAGACCGTTTCAAGAACTTCTTTACTGTCCACTTGCAAACCGGTTCACTCTCTGCAGGTTAGATTAACCTGCAAAGACTGAATAAATTCAGGCTCAGGCTTTTGAATGTCTTTCCCTAGCCCAAGGGAAGCTTGAAGTACGTGGGTCCAGAATGTTGGTGCAGCCTGATGGGTATTTGGTAGGAGGAGCTTTAGCTTACTCTTAAAAGATTGTGTATTTTCCATAGATCTTCAGAATTGTTCATGTTTTCCTTTATGGTAGTCTCAGAACCAGAACCTGTGTCTTGGGCATGGCATTTACTTGTACGTGAGAAATGTTTTGTATAGCTCGGTGTTACATAGTACAGACTGTGGGATGTAAAAAGTTACATGGGGACTAAGTGCAGTCACCCCCCTATTTCAACCACTCTTGTACCCCCTGTACTTCAGCTACTGCTTCTGTCACAACTGATTCTTTTATGGTCCTATCCCCCCCGCCCAACACACTCATTTTGGTTACTGCAGTAACTTTCCCTGCCAGTGATTGCTGCCAGCATGGCAAGTGACAGCAAGTAAAGTGACAGTGGTGGCTGAAGGCGGGGGCATGCCTGCTGTGATTTGTGCTCTGGAGTGGCCATGCTGTACCTATATGGTAGCCATCTGCAGCTTTTAAACCAAAATATGTCTTAATACAGTTATCTTTATAGCAGTTTGCTGCTCAAGAAACATGTATTTTGAAAGAGTGTAACTAATGTGTATTTTTACCTTAAAAACATATCAGGTCCTTGCAATGACTTTTTTTTTTCCTAAATAGGAGGGAAGGACAGACGAAGTGGCCTCATTCTGACAATTCCATTATGCCTTGAACAGACTAATATGGATGAGTTGAGTGTTACTCTAGACTATCTGCTAAGCATTCCAAGGTGACTCTAAAGGTGTTCTCTTAAAAGCGCTACATATTTTTATTTTACCTTCTTTTAAAAATGCATTGTATGCAGACTGTAGTATAATTGGAAATCTCATTTCATTTTATTAGAATACAGCATAATAATTAAAAAGTGCATGTACTGAAAGGTATATGGCCTTTTATTCTGCCAGGCCTTTTTTTGCCCTCTACCCTTTTCTTTCACCATTACGTTGCTTGAATACATGCAATAATGTTTTTCTTTATGATCACATGTGTATAATATTGTATAAACTAACCAGTCGCTAACATTTAACTCCGTAATTAAAACCTAGTAGTTGCAGTTGTTGAAGCTAAAACAAGTTCCTACCTTTCTCTGCTATCCTCCTTGTTCATAAAGTCCCTGATTAAGTGTGCACTTAACTTTTAAGCATACATAGAGTCCTATTGAGGGTAATGGGGTTACTCAAATGTTTTAAAGCAGGGCTGTCAAACATTTGGCCTGCAGGGTGGATCCAGCCAGTGGAAGTTAGTCATTTGGCCTGCTGGCCTTCTTGCCACAGCTGCCAGCAGTAGAGGAACCTGTATGTTGGTGCCAGCAATGAAAGAGTTAATGCCACCTCCGTTCAACCTCAGTGGTTCTGGCAGCTTTGGTTCTGTAGGCTAGATCTGCAGGTGGTTTGTCCAGCCCACAAAGAGTCCCACAGTCTGGACCCACCCCACCGGGCCAAATGAGTTTGACACTCTCTCTTTAAAGTTAAGAACATACCATATTACTTTGCTTAACTTGGTACAGATCTAGTAGAATCTAAAATTCTGTCACTTGCTATGGGCCTAACAATAAAATCATCAACTTCATGGGACTTTTGCCTTGTGGAACACCTGCTCATTGATCTGACAGATTTCATTTATCATTTGTTTGATTGTATCGTAAGATAAAGAAACTATAAATGATTTGGCAAGTCACCTGCAGATCATTATCCTTTTATATTTTTGATTTCACCTCTGCCCCCAAATTAATATTCACTACTTTTTATTATTATTATTATTAAATGAGTTTTGAACTTTTCAAAATTATGGATACTCCACTTGTATCAATCATGTAAGTATCCTCATTGACTTCAGCACTTGGTTCTGATAGTTAAAAAAAAATGTAGGTACAGTTATTCTAATAAGCACTAATCATTTTGTTGTCTAGGTATTACCTGATTTTATTTAATGCAACAGTTCACACCAAGCACTACTTTTCCCATGTAGAAATTGTGACATGCAGTTGGAAAAATGCTTGACTTTTTTTCATCTGTCTGCTGATGTGAACGTTTTGCAGAAAAGTGACCTCTTTTTATGCAAGCAGGGAAAACAGCCTGATTTTTGTGTTGTTTTATAGTAGGAAATGTTTTACTGCTTCAGACTCTTTTTGCTTAAATGTTTTGAGGAAAATAGCACTAGAAGGGCCCATAGTCCAGTCCAGTCCCTTGCATTCACAGGCAGTCGTTTTACCCAAGGAATTTCCAAAATTTCCACCGTAGACTTGTCCACATGATTACGCGGCAAGATACCCAAAACACCAAGAATTCCCTATACCAGTAGTTTTCAACTTTTGTCATTTGTGGACCCTTTTGGAAATCTCAAATGGAGGTCACAAACCTCTTTGGAAACTCTGAATGGAGGTGCAGACATACCCCTTTGAATTGTAAGTTGTGGCATACTTTGATTGATCAAAGTCATCTTTTGCAGACCCCTTAGACATAGCCTGTAGACCCTCATGTGTCTCCAGACCACAGGTTGAAAATCACTGCCCTGTAGCATGCTTTGTCAGGGGTGTCCAAACTGTGGCAAATGTGCCACAAGTGTCATGGGAAACCTCTGTGTGGCATGCAGCAGATTAAGAAGGGAGCATGGAGCACAGTGGCAGATAGAACAGAGGGGGAAGGGATCAGAGTGGCACTTTGTGGCATGCCTGTCAAAAATGTTGTCCCTCATTGCTGTGAGTAAAAGCATGTGGGAGATGGGCACTGCTAATGACTTGCCACTGCAGTAACAGGAAAGTAAGTATTTGACTAATATATGCCTAAAAAGTCCTAAGAAAAGAACTGTGCCCCAAAAGGAAGGAGGAAGACCAAAAAGCCCACAGTCCTTTCAGTATGATCCACAGGAAAAAATTCCCTCCTAATCGCAAATTTGGCAGTCAGTATGCCCCTGAGTAGAAAGTCTTCTAGCCAGGTCTCTCTAATTTTTTTCTTTAAAGAATTGTCAAGAATATCAGTACATCCTAGTCGAAAACTTTCAGTCATAGCTGTGGCCAGGTTCATAGATTTCATAGACATTAGGGCTGGAAGGGACCTCGGGAGATCATCGAGTCCAGCCCCCTGCCCAAAGGGCAGGAAGTCATCTGGGGTCATAGGATCCCAGCAAGATAAGCATCCAATTTGCTCTTGAAGGCGTTCAATGTAGGTGCTTGAACCACCTCCGATGGCAGGCTGTTCCAGACCTTGGGGGCTCGGACAGTAAAGAAATTCTTCCTTATGTCCAGCCTG
>NW_017728949.1:37429465-37461589 GCF_001723895.1 Crocodylus porosus
TCGCTTTAGTAGCTGCAGCATTGCATTGTAGGCTCATGTTCATCTTGAGGTCAATGATGACCCCCAAGTCTCTTTCTTCCATAGTTCCTTAAGACTTCAAGGGGAAGGTGGAAAAAAATCCAGAATCCAATGGCATTCAAAGGAAGAAAAATCTTTTCCAGGGCTCTCCAGCAGGTGATCAGTAAAAACTATGAAGCATGGGATGAAGAGTTACTTCTGTACCCCAACGTGGAGATTTCAAGCATAATTCCAGATCATCACATATGCTAATTCTTAACCTAAACACCCTAAAGTAGCATACCATTTGTGGATGAGTCCTTTTGTATATGGCTCAACTTGTGCTGTGCACCCCTAAAGGGGTATGTTACCTCCTCAGGGCACTTGTCTGCCATGAATTGATGGTAATAATTGGAGAATTTTCTCCCTGAGAAGGAAAAACCAGCTCTGCCTTCAGAGCTGTGTCCAATAATCCAAAATAATCAGTTATGGCCTGTAACAGAGCCTCACAGAGGGCTCCTCCAATCCCTGTACCCTCACCATAGTCAGACTCCTGTTGTTGTCACAGCTAGGAGCAGCTCTCAGTACCTTCCTGGATGACTCCCAGGAAGCCTCTGCAGTCAATTAGAAACAAAAATGCAAAAATATGGGGAGAAGTATTCCTCACCTGTGGTCTCCATTGCTCTCTGGTGCAGGATTTCCCCTCTTACTACTGCTTGTGTCCTTCTGGGCTCTCCATCTTGCACTTCCAGCCTATCAGCGCTGGTTTCTGGTCCCCAGCTGTTGCTCCTCTGTCCTGTATTGAGGGGAGACACCTGGGCTGAGTTAACATCAAGTGACTCTTCCCTTGAAGTTATAAACAGCCTGGGCTGTTCCAGTCCCCCCTTAGTGTTTCCAAATAGGGGTTATGTTTCCCAGTGGGAACCTTAAGGGAGTTAGACCATCTTTGTGTTCTCCTGGGGCTCTCTGCAACACAGGCTTTCCCTGCTGGGATACTTCTCCCCTCTGCTTGTGAGCCCTCTGCAGGGAAGGGTTTAGTTATTTCCACACTCCCAGACCTGTCTAGGGTCTTCTTCTGTTTGCTGCCTCTTAGCAGGCGCTGCAGTTGCCCTCTTTCAACTGTTCCTGTGTCCTGCCTTTTTACTGTTGAGGCTGCTTGACTTCCAGATACTAAGGGAAAGGGAGCAAGCGAAGATTTTCCTCCTCCCACTCCCTCTACTCTTCTACATCATTCCTTCCATAAATTTATAGTTGTATCCAGTTTTGTCTTAAAGAGCTTCAGTTCTTTCCCTGTCTGTGTGGCTTGGAAGACCATTCATTCCAAAACTTGGCTCTTCTTGGTTGGACATTCAGAGAATTGTACCTAACTTTGTCCATAGTCAGTTGTAGTCATTTGATCTTGGTCTAGTTGTATTTTTCAGCTTGAAGAACTCCTTTCCCTCCTAGTATTTACTCCACAAATGTATTTATAAAGAATAGTCATGTCCCTTCTCAATCTCTATTTTGAACTAAACAAGGCAAACTCCTTTAATAGTCTTTCATAAGAAAAAGATCTTAGTGGTGCTTTTTTTAACCTGTTCCAATTCAAACTCAGCTTTCTTTCTTTTTTT
Organism: Crocodylus porosus; assembly: GCF_001723895.1. Classification (NCBI taxonomy): domain Eukaryota; kingdom Metazoa; phylum Chordata; order Crocodylia; family Crocodylidae; genus Crocodylus; species Crocodylus porosus. Next base: position 37,431,073 of record NW_017728949.1, read on the forward strand.
TTTTTTTAATTTTTGGTCACCAGAACTGTACTTAGTATTCTAAGTGGAGTTTTACCAAAACCTTGCACAATGGTACTGGAACCTCCTTGTCCTCTACTGGGTATACCCTGCCTAATAGGATTGTACCATGTGATAGACGGCCTATTTTGTGGAATACTGTGGCACCTGGTCCTGAAATTGTGATTTTTGGGGAGAGATTTGCTTGTGCTCTTACTGCTGCTCTTGCTGCCATGTAGGCAGTGAGGCACAGGAGGAAGTAGCTTTAGGGTCCCCCCCCACCTTACTTGTGTATTTTCTTAACCTGTGGATAATTGACTTCAAAACCTAAATGTTCTTTCAACAAAGTTTTTAGCACTATACATAACTGCTACATTTTTAGCAGTTATACATTAATATAAACTTCCTTGAAAAAGGACGCTGTCAGTTTGTAACGTGTCTAAAATAGAAACATTTAGTTCATGGTTGGCATGTGTGCATGTGTGCCCAGCTATGCAGTTGTTACTGTGCAGTCATTTAGTACTTGCTTTAGCTTTAGCGGTACTGTGCAGTCCCAGTGTCACATGGGCTATTTCCAACGCTACTGTGCAGTAGTAGCAGCATCATGGTTCATGCCTGCTGACATAGCTTGTCGCTACAGCGACATCATGTCACCATAGCTTGTCACTACGACAATGTAGCATCTTGTGTATATGCTCCCAGTATGTTTCTTTGGGAGACTTTGAGTTGTAGCAAGTAGGGCTTCAAGTCAGAATAAGTGCTTAAGCTCATATCTGAAGTCTTCAACTTAAGCTCATGTTTTAGGTGTTTCTTCAGTTAGGACCTTCATTAGTGATTTTTAAGTTGTTTTGAGTCTGAAAGACTTCCTTAAGTGACCTTGTAAAAACTAATCTGAGTGCTTCAGGTATGCAACTGGCAAATGGAAGACACTGAACTCACAGAAATTTTGTGATACCTGTGTAATGCTCGTGAATCACTTTTTTTATCAAGAATCTTGTAAATGCAGAATTTTTATAAATGTTTGTATCATTCTAGAAAATGTTTTAGGGGTATTAGAAAAACATAATTTGTTTCAATTACTAGAGCATGAGCAATATACATGAAAAACATTTCAAGGGGAATATTTTAATTATAAGTATAAAATATACAGAATATATAGTGTCCATTTAATAGTGATGAAAATGATTAATAAGCAAGAAAATCATTGATACTTCATCTATGTTCTACAGTTCTCTTCTAAAAGTATTTCTTTTCTTTTTTAGTGAAAAGTGTAAAGCAAGAGGATTTACTGTAATAGTGGATGGCAGAAAATCTCAATGGAATGTGGTAAAGACAGTTGTGTTAATGCTACAGGTGAATTCATTTTTATGCATTTGTAGACAACAGATTAGTTTTATAGATGGTAGTAAAATGCTACATTTTACTGTAAAAGCTGTAATTTCTTTATTGAGAAAAATTAGAAAAGTTTTAAAAATCACAAAATACACCATTCGTCTGTGACAGTTCTGTACAATAGAAGCACTTCATCTACAAATAATGTTATGCACATTACTCGGCTGAAGATCACATTACTGCTTACTGACAGCTTAGCATGTTTTATACAGAAGAAGAAGAGGCATCTGTCTTCTTAATATTTAGTGACTTTGCACCAAGAAGTGATACAGACCTCGGTAGAGGTGATCATCTGGCATTCAGTGGTAGTGGCAGCACCTGAGGGAGGTGGCATCATTGTATGCTGCCTGTATATTTTGAATAGATTACAGGAAGGCCTTAAATAGAGGTCATTTTAGTAGCCTGCATTAGAATAAGTGATTCTCTTTGACCTTTTAAAAGTACTTAAGAAAGAGGGAAAATGAGGGGTGGTAGCCTGGTTTTGTTGAAATGCAAATGTGGATTTGCCTGTTACCACCTTATTGATGTCATTATAGAGTATAATATGTCCCCCATTTTACTTACAGCTTTTGCTTCTTTATTGACTAGTAGTGATGACAAAGTGGACCATTCGACAAAGTCAGAAAAACAAATGGAAAACAGTTTTTAAGAAAAAGAGACTCAAAATTCTTGGATTGAATTTTATAACTTAAAAATACTAAAAAGAAGCACATCACTTGAGCTGTAACTGGCAGACTAATATCTATATAATTTTTTAAAATGCCACAAAATTTTCCACAAATAGAAATGAGAATTATTTCTACTCCTTTATTTGTTTTATAAGAACATGGTTACAGGTATAAGAAATAAAAACATATTTCCTTTTGATGTTCTTTAGTAATTCCAGATCTCATTCTTTTGAGAGGGAATATCTGGAAAAAATATAATGGCAACATGTGTGTGTCTTAGTTTTATTTTTCTAATAAATGACAGAGAGAACATGGAACATGAGGTCATTCTCATCTGTGTAGATAACCAGCGTCCCTGATAGACATTACATTTATAGTACCTGCATGGTCTTCCCAGCTCATGGGTTTAAATGTCCTGGGCAGGTGGAGCCCAGCAGCTCCTTCATCCCTGCATCTGTCAACCATTGCAGGGTTGCCCCACAGTTGGGTTTAAACTTCCCAGGGGAGAGGAACTAGTGGACTCAAATAAATTTGTAATGAATGAGTGTAGGCTTTTCTAAAGTGTTTTAATTTGCATACTGTGCATTGTACAAAAATTTTTGTGAGGTTACAAATTTGGGCATCCCAGAACCTGTCTTCATGCGCTATGGGAAGCAATGCTACGAGCTTATCATTTGGAAATTTCAGGTTTCCAAGGCTCCATATCTTGTGCAAAATATGAAGCAGGTTTGCAAATGCAGATGCTAGAATGCTGTATGTTCAAGTATTAGGACATTTTCTTGATCTTTCTGCTTATTGAGCTGTGCACATCACAGTAATAGCTGGCATGATCGACAGTGAATTCTTAAATGAGTTGAGACTGGTCTGATTTTTGTTTCACTAGAAGAAAAAAATCATTGTCCCAGTATTTGTTTTACATTTCCAAAACATCTAATTTTTATAATCAGAGGTTACCATATATGCTTAGTATCAAATCTTCTTCAACTTTAGTTTTCAGTAAATAGATCTAGCATTATTGGATCATAATTCACAGTTTTGTAATGGTTAATAACCAGAGCATAAATCTTGGTCACTTAAGTCATGTGAATGGTCTCTCTATAAAGCCAGATTCCATTGTAGAGGATCTCAGCGAGGTTCTTCATGTAAGTAGACCAGGCTTTGACTCCAAAATGGTAAGGGTAATGCAGCACTGTACAGATACTTCTAGTTAACAGGGAACACACATGATAGATTGTATACTGAGGTCTGTGTGGCATAAGGGAGTGCCATGAAGGAATACCTGAACTTGTTTTCCCCATGCTCACTGCAGCAGTACAGACACATTACTGTGGTGCTGCACGTAGGCAAGCAGATCTAGTTTTTCAGCAAAACTAATTAGTTCAGTGCCATGTTAATATGGCTATGCTGCTTTCAGGTTCTCACCTAATGAATGCAAGGGTACTTAGTATCTCTATGTGGTGTGTCTTGCAGTATATAGACATACTGCAAATCTTAGTTACATTGTAAACACTTCTCCGCTTTCAAAATGATTCACTTAACTGTTAACTGCAAGATGTTTTTCCGTCCATATATGGAAACAGTCTGTGGGCTTCTTTCCAGCTTCCCTGCTGAATGTTAGTACTGCTGCTTATTGGATCACAGAACAAGGCTTTTTATGTCCCCAGAGGACAATGGTCTCTCTGTTTCACTAGTTTGTTTTTAAATGTTTTTCATAAACTTGAAAGATTTACATTTAATTAGCACAAATAACTACCCTGGTGTACTTTAATGTCTACACAGATAAAAGCAAGAAGTGTTCTTTCAGAATGTACCACTTTTTAACAATAAGATGCTAACTTCTGTCTGTTTGAACTGGACCAGTGACCAGCAGAGTCAGCTATTTGGCTTGTTTTTTGGCTTTCGATTTTTCAGGAAAAGCAGCTCTTTCCCTTTGGCCTCTTGAATAACTTCAAGAGATGCTGAATAGTGTCTTAATGAGACTTGATGTTTTAATCCCAAACCTTTTCTCTCTGTCAAGAGCCAAGACCTGTTATTTCCTTCCTTAGATCTAAGTGCTTTTCAACAAGATGAGCACTGCATCTCCTATAACAATACTGTTGTTTAAAAGCACTTTGTTTCTGATTTGTCTCTGTTTCTTTAGATATCACATGCTTGGTTCCGTTGTGAAAAATAACACTGTAAATAGATTTTTCCCCTGTGAAAGCAGTAATATAAACCTAACAAAAAAAAAATTAATCAAGCTGTTTATTTTTCATGATTACTTTTCATATTCTATCAGCTTGGATAAAGAAAACAAAGTCACTTTTCAGTTGTCAGTGAGAAAATGTATGACTTCAAACACATTATCTTGCAATATTTTCAAAAAAGCTGTTTTTGGTTGGTATTTTCTTATTAGAACTAGTTTTTCCAAAAATAATTTCTGCTTTGGACCAATTTTAATCAAATTATCCCAGTCCTAAAATATTTATTTTCTAATGTTTCAAACAAAATAATTGAAACTGTTTCTATACTTAGTAGTATAATCACTTATCTGTTACTCTTGCAATAGTTAAAAAACAGGGCAGTGTAGCATCTTACAGATTATACTGATTTGGAGAGGCATAGCTTATTAGGCTACAGGTTATTTCATGAGATGTAACATTAAGTTTGATGTTCTTATGTTGCCAATATGTAAGAACATCAGTCTGGTATATCTGATGAAGGAGGCTGTAGCCCACGAAAGCCCATGTTTCTTTAAACAAGATAATCTTTAGGGTGCCACACTGCTCTGTTTTTGTCGAACTTCAAATTGATGTGGCTAACTACATTTCCTTCTTGCAGTAGTGACAGAAAAGTTCAGAGTGTGGCCTATGAACTGTTCAGTGTTGGCAACATGTTGGCATCAACCACAATGGATGTTCTTTTCCCAGAAAAATATCCAGTATTCAACCTAATAAAAATTGACTAAAAATATGTAACAAGTTTAATAGCATATAGACCTTGAGTATTTACTGTATTTTGTAAATAGTAAATGTTGTAGTAAGAGTTTTGTTGAAGTGTTGGAAGATCTGTTGATCTGAAAGCATGTTTTTAATAGCAAAGTATACGTTTCTCTTCTAGCTTTAATTGTTCCTTTACTGCTATTGTATCTTCAAATACAGTAATAGTTTTATGCAAAGTTTGCAATGCAGTTCCTTTCCCAAATATATTCCTCTATAGCAATAAGCTACAGTCTGAAAGTTTCATAGGAGTCTTAACCCTGTTTAGTTACCATAGTACTGTAAACAAGTCAGTGTTGTATTACTTATGGAATTTCCGTTACTTATAGAGCATGAACTTTGGGTTGGGACCACACAAACAGGAGTTTTGATTTTGTTCCCAGTTTTGACGTTGACTTGCTGTATGTCTTAGTGCAAATCACTTAATTTCTGTGCGGAAATAAATCAATTAGCCTACTACGTCCAGATGATGTAGACCTTGTTGAATACAGATTTGTAGAGAGTCTTAAGTTCAGGGTTGAAATGTGCTGTCTAAATACAAGGTGACTTTACAATTAATGCTAATTGTTTTATTTTTATTTATTTTACAGAATGTTGTTCCAGCTGAGGTATCACTTGTTTGCGTAGTAAAGCCAGATGAATTTTGGGACAAGAAAGTTACACATTTTTGTTTCTGGAAAGAGAAAGATAGACTTGGTTTTGAAGTAGGTTTACAAATTTTCTCCATTTTTTTTAGTTTGGAATAATGACTGTAAATATGCTAGAATGATACAAAATGGATATGTTCTGAACAAAATGAATGCTTATCCATACTTGGTATTGTTTTGTAGATTCTCTAACAAACATGTGGCCTTTCATTTTTTAATTTTCTTTAAGAAGAATATTAAATGAAGCTGTTTTGGAATTGAAGTTTTTCTGTTTTAATCCTTTCTTATGTATAATAAAGCTGTTTCATGTCACCTCTCATGGTTTTAGCTACTATAATTGTTGAACAGTGCTTCAGCTTGTCTTGTATATAGCTTCATGACTTAGGACTGTTGGGACATTACTACTGCTGTTCCTGGGGACAGGAGCAGCCATTTTGGAGTTACAGTATTCTGAATTCATCTCCCTCTTGTAGTTTTTGGATGCTAATTACGAATAGGTTTTTCTGAAATACACAGATTATGCTCTTACTTGCATGAAGCAGTATATCTTTAAGGACTGTTGTCTAATATTAGTACCTCCATCTTATCATCTGTAGCATGTTTAGTAGAGTCTTGGGAAAAACTGATGCATGACAAGTGGCATCCTGCACATGGGTTGACCTTTAATGCTAGCATTGTAATCTAATTTTGTTTAAACTGTAATTTGGGCTTCATGCTTACCAGTAGATCTGATGTCAGGCTGTCTTTTTTTTTTTAATGTACAGGTAAATTAAAAATTATTTGAGAGGACCTGTGTTTCTTAAAAAACAGACCACAGGTTGAAAACCACTGATCTAAACCATTCGTCACCCTACAAATGCCCAAATTTGTGGCCACAGCAAGGTGATAATAGTTCTTGCCACTTAATTGCAGTAGATGTCTGTTTGGTATGTGGTAGGAGAATATGGGCAGCTCAGAGCTCTCTGAGACACCCTGGAAAGGTGCTCCTGTGGCATGAGGGGCCTCATCTTGTGTGCCCTATAAATTCCTGTGTGTAATTGGGCCCCTCAAGCCCTGGGATAATTTGCCCAGCTTTTTCCACTTAGAGATGCACCCCAGAGATTCCCCAGTGTGCATCCCTGCAAGCAGAGAACGTGTCACTTGTTGTCCTACAGGATCAACAGGTGGGATAATAGATGTGTTTCACGCAGCATATGTCCTGGCACAACTAATTTGCTTAATTTGGCAACATGTATTTATACAGCTAGATCTGTGATACAACCAGGGATATGCAGAACTGTAGTAAACTACTCCATGGGACCTGAAATACCCTAACCATTTGCCAAGGTTGTCCCTAGGGGGCATGAATTGGGGCAACTGTCCTGGGACCCACACTTTGGGGGGCCCTGCGGAGCTGAATGAAGCTGCTGTTGGCTTCACATCTGGCCACTCAGCTCCCCCTACTTCCCCCGCCAGCTTCCTTGCGTCTGGGGGCGGGGCCGTGCACAGGCTGATTTGCCCCAGGCCCTGCACCCTGCTCGGGTCATCTCTGCTGTTTGCTATAGCTTTTATTTCAAAGGATGCCATTTCTCTGATCAACTGTGGAACCACTGCCTTGTTCCAGCTGAGCAGGGAAGTACACCATTTGAAGTAAAAGTGACAGTAAACAGCTAAATGGCAGTTCAGCAACTTACTGTGAATTAAGAGCATCGTGAACCACCTGGATAGATATTATCCAGGTTGCTGAATTTGGTCTTCATGTAGCTTATTACCAAACACTGCTTATAGAGGTACTGTTTGAATGGTTGGATTATTTTTTTCATGAGTGTGACTTCTGCTTGTGTAAGCCCTGGGGGAAGGAGAAGTGTTTTCTTAAACCTGATGGCTGATTCTGTTTTTGAAACAGCTAAAGGTATTCTTCAATGCCTACTTCTCCACATTTTAATATAAAGAATAAGCCATTTCTGTATATGACAGTTTCTCTTCCAAAACTAGACTGGCTGCATATATCTGAGTATTCTCTTGATTGCATTGTAAAAGAAAAGCTTCTTCAGAGGTCCTCTGTAAATCACCACTTCTTTTTTCTTGTTTAGTGTTATTACTTGTAATCATTGTAGGCTCAGTAACTTGAAATTCCACATCTTTTCCATTAAGGCTCTTATTATGACTTGGCTAGAATATATTTCTAGAGAATAAACAGATTACCTTAGGTCTAATAGACTAATGAGGCAAAGATCATTTTAAATGCTTTCTGTAATGTGGGGAAACTTTTCTATTTGACTTTAAGGCTTAGTTTAACATAGGTCATTAGATGATAGTGATACATAATGAAATGTAGTAAGAATAATGATATTAATAAAGAAGTTCTATCCTTGTAGTAGTGGTATAGGTCACTTCTGCTTTTATAAATCAACTTTTGTGTTTCTTTATAAACAATAACCTGTTGCAGCTGAGCCACAAACATTTCCCTGCCCCAATCTGAATTTTTTAATAAAGGAGTTCTGCAGTTCTTTGAAAGAAGACTGTGAACAATAGTGGACGTTTTAAGATGTTTATGTTACTGTAGATCAAAAGACTGCTTATTTGAATTATTTTAGGGGAAAACTATAAAAGTCAAAGCCCTACGGGTCATAAATTCTTTATTGGTCAAAAGGAAATCTTTTTGACAATTCTACCCCAATGACCTTTGTGCATTCATTTGGTGGGTCTATGACCTACCAGTCAGATTTCAGTGAAACAGTACAGAGTAGACCACAGGGACAAAAAACAAGCTACTACCAAATAAATTGGTCTGGGGATGTAAAACGCACTTTCCTTTCCAAAGTAACTGTCTATGTGCATGTTGTTAATTTTTGATTAAATGAAAGCTAACCTGTGGTGTATTACCATCACCTGTGTTTGATTTACTGCAGGCTAAGAACATGCACCCAGAGCTGACAGGCTGTAGCTCTTCACCACTGTTTTTCATGTGGTAACTCATTTCTGTGACTGCGCCCAGCATCTTAGAAGTTCCAGTTTGTATGAATTGAACATACTTTGCAAACAGACCTTAAAAACTACTTCCAGAATTTAGGATGTAGGAACACAGTGGGCAACCTCTCCATCTTTCTTCTTTTCCCAAAATCAGATTATATCCTCTGCAAACCATCTAACAGCAACCAGAACTTAGTTTGCAAATAGTGGATTTTGCCCTACAAGGAGTTGCTGCTGGTCTTGCCTTCAGTGATTAGTTAGTAAGTCCAAATAATTGTGCTTCAAAATTAGCTAAAGATTGCTCTGTTGCTCTCCAGGAACCTGCTGTTCTAAAATGTGCAGCTGGTTATTCCAAACACCCTTTAAAAACTACTTTTCTCTGTCTAGTAGACTTAGCTTCATTGTACAAGTAGCTTTGAGAATTTCATATATTGTAACTAGGACTGGGGGAAGATGAATATAACTTAAAACTGCAGAATCAGTAGATTTCTTGTTGCTTTGCAATTTGCACGTAGCTCAAACTTGCCTCCAACTATTTTTTTGCATATACCATCCATTTGAAGAAATCTTCTCTGGCATTGATTCAGCAATAAGGATGACAGCTTAGGCCTTTGAAAATCAGTTCTCACTGTAAAAAAAAGAGAGATTAAAATGACCCAGTAGTTATTCTTATCCTTGTGGAAATTTGGAGCAAACTTGAGAAGGCTTTTCAGATTTAGGATCAGGGAAGATGTAGGTGTCTGGTAACAGTTGAAATATCAGTGTGAAGGATAGACATAAAAAGATTCCTAGAGCTGTTCCTTGTCAAAGACTGAAATTCCAACTGTGTAGGGATTTTTGCTTCAGCAACCAGAAAACTGTACGTAAGTTTTAGAACAGTGGTGTTAAACTGATTGGGCCCATGGGGCTGGTTCATGGGCCAGATTGGGCCCACAGATTGACCCTACATGCTGGATTCAATGTGCAGGGCTGGTTTAGTGCAGCAGGTGCCTTGAGTGCCATGGACCAGCCTTGCATGTTGTGCCCTGTGCACCAGAACCCTCCTGATGTGCTGGAATTGGCATGCAGTGTACAGGTTCAGTCCAAGACACACAAGCAGCACAGCAGGCTTGATGATGGGATTCAGTGTGCAGGCCTGGATGATAAGGTCTGCAGGCTTTATCTTGATATCCTAGTCCTAAAGCAACTATTTAAAAGATTTCTTGTGATACAGATCAGAGTAACTTTTCAAGCACTCTGTTGTGGAACAGCTGGAGAAAAGGCCATCAACAGGCAAGATCCAGAAGACTCAGCAGTCTAGAGAGCAGAAAGTGCAGGTCGTCAGGGATGGGGGCTGTAAGACCACTGCACTGAAAAGGTTGAGGGTTGTGGTGGTTAGTGACTCCTTTTCATGATGGACAGAAGTACCAGTGTGTTTTCTAGATTTGGAGTCCCAGGAGACTGCCTGAAGCCCATTTTCAGGATGTCTCATAAAATTGCCAGAGCTCATCCATCCCTTAGACTACTACCCTTTCCTGCTTATCCATGTAGGCACCAGTGATACTGCCAGGCATGGCAGTGTACAGATCAGAGGAGACTGAGGCTCTTGGCAGGAGGATTAAGGAGCTTGCTGGGTAAGTGGTGTTCTCGCCAATCCTCCCAGTGGGAAGTTAAGGGCTCAGGCAAGGACCATGTTGTCATGCAAGTTAATGTGTGTCTGAGACAGTGGTATCAACAGGAAGGCTTTTGATTCTTCAACAGGTGCATTCTGGGGGGGAGGACTGCAGTCAAGAGACATGATCCATCTGACCAAAACTGGAAAGAGCATCTCTGAGCATCATCTGACTAGCTTAGTGAGGAGGGCTTTAAATTAGGTTCCACTGTCAAGCAATGGAAGAAGTAATCCAGGGGGGAGAGGACAGGGAGAAGCAGCTCGATTTGGGGAATGGGATGCAAAGCCCAGGAGAGCAACAGGAGATGCAAAAGGGAAACAAGTAGGTCAGAATGCAAAATGCATCCAATGTATGTATATAAATGCATGTATGAGGAACAAATAAAATGAGCTGCAAGTATAGCCTTTGAAAAGAATGATGATCAGATTAGTGTCATAGAGACATGGTGGGACAGCTTTTATGACTGGAATGTCAACATTGAGGGGCACACTGTTGTGCAAGGATAGGACGGGGAGAAACATTGCTGGCAGCACCTTATATGTCAAAAATACATACCCTTGTTCCCTAGTTTAGGAGGAAGAGGGTAGCAGATGAGAATATAATTGGTTCTGCATCCTTCACCTTTTATCTTCACCCAAATACAATGGTGGGGATTTATTAAAGACTGCTAAGTCAGGAAAAAGGGTAAATGAGTAACTTTTCAAGAAGGTAACAAATTGAGACTATCACTGGGGGGGATCTTGGATCTTGCTGTGATGAAGGGGGAAGACCTGGTAGAGGATGTGAAGGTGACGGGAAAATTACGAGGAAGGGATCACAACATGATAAAATTCAATATCCTTAGATGGAAAAAGCATGAATGCAGTAGGTATAGTGTATCTGATCTTCAGCAAGGCTTTTGACAAATTGGGAGACATGTAGGCTAGATAAACTACTCCAAAGTGGACAACTGGCTCAGTGACTGCAAGCAAAGTGTAATTATAAATGGATCTGTGTCAGAAGAGTGGAAGGTGTTGAGTGTATGGGTGCACCGATAGAGATTTTTTGGGCTGATACCAATTGCCTATTTTTAACCATCCATATTGGCTGAAACTGATTCGATTGCCAATATGCAGCGTAGCAGCATGGAGAGCAGCGTCTGGCTGGTAAGTTTGTTATGGGGGAAGAGGTGAGGAGGGAGGGAAGGGGTCTGGGGGGGCAGATTGTAGCCCCCGTGGTGAGGGAGGGAATGGGGCTGGGGCTGGGACAGGCACCGTACAGCCGGGCAGGACGAGCTTGTTTGGGGGGTGGGGGGCAGCAGCGGGTCATAAAAGAAGAGTCGGGTGCCAGCCCCAGCCCACAGCTGCTGCCCGCCCTCGCTGTATGCGCAGATCTTGGGGCACATCCCCCATGCCTTTCCATGGTGCATGCAGTGGCAGGAGCTGCCCCCCAGACAAGCCCCTTGTGGCTCCATTCCACACCCCAGCCCGCTTGTGCAGCGCCTGCCCCGCCCCATTCCCACCCTCGCTGTGGGGGGCTTGATCTGGTCCTCCCCATGCCCCTTCCATCACAACAGACGTACCAACTGGACTCGGCTACTCTCCACGCTGCCGGGCTGCGCTGCTGGCTGCCTGCGTGCTGCACTGCAGCTGCGTGCATGCACCTAGTATTTATCAGTCACGTCAGCCAGAAAAAGCTGATTGCTAATACTGTCAGTATTCCTTATATCAGTGCTGATCCACTATGGGACCAATGCATCTCTAGTTGAGTGGAGTCCCACAGGGGTCTGTCTTAAGCCCAGTTTTGTTCAATGCATTTATTAACTGAAATAGCTTTTTGAGCATATTTGCAGGTTATACCAGTGTTTCTCAACTGGTGTGCTGCAGCATACTGGTGTACCGTAAGGTATGACCAGGTGTGCCACGGAATTTTGGGGAGCTACGCATCTGTCTGTCTGGTTGTCCACAGCAGCAGCATGTAGGGGGTATGACTCGATCCAGTGATTCCAGTGCCATGCAACCCTTCCCCCAACCCTACGTCCAGCCGCGCACCCCCCCACTCCACATCTGGCCATGCACCACCTCTCCATTCCATGTCCAGTGTTCTGTGATGTTTTTTTTAATTCATGTAAGTGTGCTGTGGGATGGAAAAGTTTGGGAACCACTGGATTATGTGAACCTGGGAAGGATTGTGACCACATTGGAGGATAGGAGCACAATTCAGAAGGATCTTTGGCAATTTGGAAAATTGGGCTAGAGCCAATACGATGAAGTTCATTTTTGACAACCGCAAGGTGCTACGTCTTGGAAAGAGTAATCAAAAAGCACAACTACAAAATGGGTGACAACTGGTTGGATGGGAGACCTATGGAGAAGGATGTAGGAGCTGTGTTAGATCTTGGGCTCATAATGAGTCTCCAGTGTGGCAGCTGCACAAAAGGTGCATATAATTTTTTGAGGTGCAATCAGTAAGAACATTAGGTGCAAAATATGGCAGATATAGTGTTTCCTTACTTAACTGTCATTAGGCCTCATCTAGATTATTGTGTTTTTAAAGGGAGATGATGTTAGAGAGGGTCCAGAGTCGGATGACAAAAAGAGGCTTGGAAGGCAAGCCCTATGAGAAGAGCCTGAAGGAAATAGGCACGTTCATTTTATAGAAAAGGTACTTAAGACTGTTGTCATGTCCCATCATCAAAAATCTGCAGGGCTCCCAGAAAAAAGGAGGAAAATGCCTTTTCTCCCTTGCCACAGAGAGTAGGATGTGGACCAATAGCTTGAATTTGTGGAAAAAGAAATGTAGGTTTAGATTGGATATGTAAACTTCACTGTTGGGGCAGTAGGCAATGGAATAAACCACGGGTGGGAAAAATACAGCCTATGAGCCATACCCGGCCTGCCAATTGATTCTGTCCAGCCCATGGACTTGTGGCATAGGTGGCGGCTCCAGCTCTGGCCTCTGCTGGTGCCAGAGGGGATGCTGGGCAGAATCAGTCCTGCCCACACACCCGGCTCCATGCAACAGGCCTTGTGCAAGCCACACACAGATGGTCCTGGAGCAGCCCGACCTACTGCAGTGTGCTACCCACCACTGCCATCCTGCCTCTGCACTGTCCTCCCAGCCTGTATAAATGCAGCGGTGGCTCTATCCATACCTCAGCATCAGGATGGCTGGGGTGGGAGAAAAGGTGAAGGGTTAGGAAGGGTTGCCTTGTTCAACAAACTGAAACGACAGTTCAGGGAGCACAGGACAGTGATGGTGCTCCTGCCACTTTTCCCACGTACTGCCTCTTAGCAGCTGCGGTGGCCAGGCCAGCCCCTGAGGCTGCTGGGACTTGTAGTTCACCCCCATGCCCTGCCCTGGCCTGGCAGCCATGCCTCGAGGTTGAGTGGGCAGGTGGAGGGAGGCATGGTAGGTGCTTACATGCTGGTGCTGTGGTGCCATGGCTGTTCCCCATCCCCCCAGACCTCGCCCTGAAGGCATCATGTTAGGGATGTAAATAGTGTTAAATAATTATCCACTTAATCCCCTGTAATTATATCAGTTAAACAGTTAACTGATAACACGGCCCCAGGCTGGCGCCTGCCCCATGAGGCTGTGCATGGACCGGTTTGGACACAGCTACTCTGGGACTTTGACAGAGCGGGGAGTGGGCGGCAGCAGGCCCCACAAGACAGCACAACCCCACAAGCAGCAGTGGCAGGCGAGGGGCTTTACCACTGGTATGGTGGGAGGAAGAGAGCAGGCAATGTGGATAGGGGATAGCTTTAAATTTAAAGTAGCCTGTTATCTCCCTCTAGCTTCTGTGCACCTGTGCATGAGCAGCTAATTGCTTAATTGGTGAGTCATTAGGCTGCCTGCTGTTTTCTTCCTTAGCCTCCTAGTCAATGGGTACTAGTCCTCCCTAGCCCCTCCCCTCTTTTTTGCTTCTCCCTCTCTCCTGCAATGCTGCCTTCCTGTTCCTGATGTGGCATGCTGCTTCCCTTCCCCACCAGATTGTATCCCTCATTAAGTGTTTACTGGTAATGCATTACCAGTATAAGTATATACTTATAATTTAAATCAGGGACAGGCAGTTATTTTGGCTGGAGAGCCACTTAATGAGTTTTGGCAAGCTGGTGAGGGCCACAAGGGTAGCCCTGCCCCTTAACAGGTGCCCTCCCCCTGGTCGCCATCTTGGGACCAGAAATCCTGCCCCCAGAAGTACTCCTTTTGGGAAAAGAGTTTGCCATCTTGGAACTGGAAAAAAAAACAAATTATATACAGTAAAAGCTCTGTTATCTGGCTTCCCCCAAAAATGGGGGATGTCAGATAACAAAATATACTGGTTAATTGGGCAGCCTGAGCAGGCATTCTTGCCTGTTTGGGCCTCTGCTTCTCCCACCGTGTCCAGGGCATTGCTACCTCTCCTGCGGGCCCTGCGGGACAGGGAGGCGGGTCCTGCACAGCCTGCTATGCCTCAGGCTCTGGGGGCTTGGCAGCGCAGTCTGCTTTGCTCCAGGCCATGGTTCTCAGAGAAAGCAGAAGTGCCACAGTGGGCACTTACGTTTTCACTTTACCTTACAAGCTGGCATGCGTGCCCACGGCGGCTTGTAAGGTGCCAGTTAACAGAGCTGTTACTGTACTAAAAATCAATCATTGACAATAGCATATTTTAATTTTATTTAAAAAAATATTTTTGTCCTCATTTGTGTGTGTTTATGTGGTGTATATAGAGGTGATTGCATAATAGCTCAAAATAAAGGCTTATTCTTGTATATTGTGGGGGAGGTGATACGGATGGATGGGTATTGGGTTTGTGTGCGGCTGTAGGTTTCTGTGTGAATGTGGAGTGTGGAGGTGTGTGTGGATGTAGGTGGGTGGATATGGGAGTTTTCTGGGGGGTGTGGGTGGATGTGGGGTTTGTGCGGAGCTGTGGGGTGACGGGGGACTGTGGGGTGTGCATGGTGGGGTGTGTGATTGTAGCAGTGCGTGGGGCTCCCCCCAGAGGTGCACAGCTGTGTGTGTGGGGCAGGGTGTGGTTGTGTCCTTTTGACTGCTGCCACTGCTGGCCCCAGCCCTGCAGTACCAGTGGAGACCTGCCTGCACAGCCCTGAACCCATGTGTCGTGTGCTTGCTCCAGGCTTGCCCTCCCAGGCTCAGCAGCAGCAGCAGTACAGGACAGAAGCTGCTGCTCAGTGCGGGAGAGAAAGTGGCCCTTGCCCTCGTCCCTGCTGGTGCTTCTTGGTGTAGCTGCCTGGAGCCCGTGCCTCGTGGGGCTGTGCTGTGTCTACTCTGTGCTGCCACTAGGCAGCCCAGTGGCAGCAGTGATGGCAGCGGAGACACGGGGTTAGCCCATGGGCTCCAGATGGCTACACCAGGAAGTGGCAGCAGTGACGATTGGGGGGAGCTGCTTTTACCAGATGCTGAGCAACGGTTTCTGTCCTGCACTGCTGCTGCTGAGCCTGGGTGGCCAAGCCTAAAGCAAGTGTGGGGCCTGCAGGGTCAGGGTTGTGCAGCGCAGGTCCACATTGGTACCACAAGGCTGGGGCCAATGGTAGTGGCAGCCAGAAAGCTGCCGCCACCTGGGCTGCCTAGAAAGGCAGTCTGGCTGTGGAGCTGACCAAGCCCCACTGCGTGCCCAGTGGATGGCAGGACACGCCATCAGTGGAAGATGCCTGGGATAGGTGGGACCAAGAGACCCACCGCAACCAAGACCCATTCAGCCAAGACCCATCATGAGCTGAATTCAGCCCACAGGCCAAATTTTGCCCACCCCTGATTTAAATGTTTAAACTTTCACATCTCTACTCTGTATACACTATTCAAAAAAAGCATAATGGTGTTGAAATTTTTTTTTTTATATAAAATTAATGTATTTATAGTAGATGTTTGATTTTTAGCATAGGATTCATTTTTCTTTTTAATTTCTAATTTGTTAAAATGATATCTTGACCGTTATTTTTGTGTGTGCAGCTCTCAATAGCTCACCAAAACTTAAGTTGCCCTGCAGCTGAAATAGTTGCCCACCCCTAGACTAGAGTGTCTGTGGAAGTTATGGAATCACCATCATTGAGTAGGGCTTGATAGGCATTGGTCAGAGATGACCTTGGAGTGCCTGTGTCTGGAGTGTTCTGTAAGGAGTAACAGTTCGAAGCTCAAGAGCCCTCCCTCCTCCCAAATAGATTGCTTAGAGATGATGAAAAGAGCTTTGCTGCCTGAAGCAGGTGGATATTGGAGAAGAGTACTGGCTGTACTTAGAAGCAAAAGAATGAATTAGAGCTCCATCATTTGGCTTAGTTGTGAAACAAAATTAAAGGAACTGAGTAAGATTCATGGAGCAGATCCAGAAAGGGGAGTTCGGCTGCCCAGTTAGAGGTTGTGGTATGTAGAGTACTTGCTGTCTCCAGGTTGCAGAGCAGAATAGAGGTGGTTTAGTAAGTATTCCCTATGTTTCTGGGCTTTGCTGATTGCCACTTGAGGATGAAAAGGAATTTTCCCACTTCCTGTTGCTGCACGTGCCGGGCAGGATGTTCATCTTCCTCAAGCATTGAGAGTTGGCTGTAAGATTTTGACTGGGATGTGCTAGTGCTTCTGCTAAGACAAAAACTTGGAGCTTCTTGGCTGGAGGGTCTTGTCCCACTGCTTGGACCAGTTGCCATGTGTAGGGACAGGAAGACATTTTACCTCATGGTCAAACTGGTATGAATTTTGGGGGTTCCTTCCTCTGTAGCGGGGTGGGCATTGTCCGCCTACTAAGCCTTGTAATTGTGACAGTCTTGATTTGTGTAGCTTTAGTAATAGGCCAGACAAGGGTTTGTAAGCATTTAGATAGAGGTGATCCCGTCTCTGGCAGGGGGTTAGACTACATGACCTCCAGAGGTCCCCTCTATTACTACTTTTGTATGATACTATGAGTTCTGTTTAGACCTCAGTCAAGCCAAGTATAAGCTTGTACCTATATTCCACTGAATACAGTGAGATATTGAAATGCTCTGCAGAGCCATAGGCTTCATTCTGAAAATGGTTAAGCTAGCGTTATAATTACAGCAGTCATTAATAATTCAAGTAAACAAAATATTTTGTGCTCTTCTGGGGGTTTTTGTGCATTTGCAAGTACCCTAGGTTTAGTCTCTGCCATTGCTTAGTCACATGCATATTTAGCTTCTGATATACCATCTGTATATTTTAGAAGTTAAATTAAGTAACGAAACAGAGTGATACCTACCACTCACTGCTTTTGATATTTGTTCAGATAGACATACCATAGCAGATTATTTCCAAATTTTTGAAGAAAAAATTAAAAAGGGAACATAACTGTATAATGTAATTTGATGATTAGTACAATCTATCCATCTGTTTGTAACGTGCCTCACTAGAATCTAGCTACCAACATGTGCAGTTTGCAAAATCTATATAGTAATTTTAATGACAAAGCTTACTTTTTGCGCCCACCCCATAGTATTTAAATTAGGAAAGTATTTCACCTTAGTTTCCTGGTTTTGTTGGATAATATTTTGATGTTCTGCATTAAATTTAATTAATTGTATTTAACTGTAAATAGCAATTTATGAAAGGTGGGCTTTTTGTCATTTTCCTTTGATTTTTTTTTTTGGTGCAGATTTTTGGAAACATTAGTCCCATTATTTCAAAAAGTAATTTATTTTGAAAATTTAGTTTAAATTGGGGAAACGCACGTGTTCAGGGAGGGCACTTAACTACAAGTTTAAAGTACTTTCTGAATTCCTCAAGTGGGAACTGACCAGAAAATCCAGTTTCTTATGTCTCATAGGCTTTTTTTTAATGAAACTGTAGGGAAGTTACACTGTTCCACAGACTGCAGAGAGGAAGGCAAGGGAATCATTGGTGAACTGGAGAGAGAAGAATATCGTTAGTGGGTAAAATGTATTTGGAAGTGGAGTTGTGAACTATTGAGCACAGAGTGTCTAGATTTTCTGAAGGTCCTGTTCCAGGATGTCCAAGTAGTCTTAATTTTCCGTATTCAGTGTTTAAATCAATGGGTGCTGAAAGTAATCAGTGTTTCAGATGGGCAAACAGTTTTCTATGATTACCAAAAATCAATTTATCTTTCTTAGTGTTCCATGAAATTAAAGGAAACATTAAAAAAAACACATGATTCACTGGGTTGAATCAATAACTAATATGTAAATGTTGTCAAGAGAGAGGTTTTATGTTCAACTTAGGTGTAACAGATTTTTCTTCAGAATTTTCATCACACATGACTGAATGAAACTTTGTTGAACCAGAAGAATAGACCATTGAATTAGATGTATTCCTCCACATATTTAAACTGACAGGGATCCCGCAAGATTTTTTTCAGTTGAAAGAATGGGGAGAAAAAAAGAATATCCATGCTGTCAACAATATTGATCAGAGGTTTTGATTGGAGAGTGCTGAATACAACATAATCCCTGGAAGGGGTAGGCAGGTTGAATGTGATAGCAGGTACTTGGTAGGATAGGGCTTGGCCTCTATTCACCTTCCTCTACCTTTCTGTTGGAACTGGACAGATCCTTTTCCCTGCTTATTTTAAACTCATAGGGCACATCCAGATGAGCACGACGGTGCAGTATGCAGCATTGCAAACACATTTGCAGCACCAAATACCACACAGTCTGGTGTTCGCCATGCTGCAAGGGTGCACTGGTTGAACATCCACGACACCGGGTTTTTTTCACCCTTGGGTATCCAGGGATCAAAAAAAAAAAACCCACGGGGGGGGGAAAAAATGGAACAGTGTAAATTTGGTCAGCGTACGCTGCTGAAAATTGGAGCCAGGCCGCCCAGAGCTGCACTCTGCTGCCAGCCAGGTTCCATGTGGCAGAATTGCTATGGCTGCAGTACCGAGAGGCCCCAGGACCCCAGGTATGGCTGCTGGGGCCAGCCCAGTGTTGGCCCTAGTCTCCTCTACCCCACCAGGGACAAGTTGCTATGCTCCAAAATGCCATGTGCCAGCTTGCACTGCTGCTACTTGTCCCCCGGGAACCAAAAATCCACGCATATCTGGATGCACCCATAGGCTTTTCCAAAGCCTCTTAGCAGAATTTTTGGGTTTTTTTGTAGGAAAAGGAAACCTTTGATTGGGAAAAGACATATCTCACAGGTTTTCATCTTCCAAATCTTTGATGTTGTACAAACTGCAGAGAAAATAGTGATAACATGTAAGCCAGCTGTAAAGCACAGCAATTTTAGACAAAAGTTTGAAAACAACTGTCAGGATTGTAGTTGGATGATTGGAAAATGGAGATAAATACTCTAGCTTCCCAATGAGTGTTGTTATAACTCCCAGAACAAGGAAAAAAGTCTTCCATTTTGTTCATTGTATTAAAATTGCCAATGAGTAAAAATAGCACTGGATCGATTCCTAGCATTCATTTTACAGAACAAAGGACATTAAAAAGCAGCGTCAAACTTATAAAGTTGAAGAAGGCCTTTAGGATGTATTAGATTACAGGAATCAGACACTACACTAAAAAATGGAAATTGGGAAGTGAAGTTACTGAAGATCGAATAACTGAATTCAGAAGTTTGTCAATTAATAAAAATAAAACAAAAGCAAAACCAAGAAAACCCCCAAAATACCTGCATCTGTCAAGTCTGCTTATAATTATTTGTATATGTTATATATTCTAAGTGCTATAGGAATTTGTTTTTTATGTAATGGTACTTCTTCTAAATTAAAGGAATAATAACTTACTTGTGCCTCGTAAGTATTTGAAATAGTCAAAGGGCAGTTATTCACTATTAGATTTTTCATCATTTTTCTTTACTTCCATTTTTTTCCTCCTGTTTCTTTGCTTGATTGCTCATTGAAAATAATCTGTAGAGGATTTCAGAATAAATGGTATTCCATCTCTGTGCTTTGTATTAATGATTAGCACGTTATGGTTGCTTTTGTAAATAATTTATATTAAAAAGCACATGGCTTCAGAAGTCAGTGTCTTGCATTGCCATCTGTTAGTGTTACAGACAGATCGGTTGACAACAAGTAATAAAACTGTCCATTTATGTGGTAAATGTAGAAGGCTAATACAATCATTGGTTATTCAAGTAATGCAATAATTATTATTGTACTGATTTATTTTATTCAACTATGATATTTGTCCCATGTAATATTTATACCATATTGAAACATCTGCTTCCATTTTTATCCAAGACAAGGATGAAAAACAATGATAGGGAATTCAGCTGGCTAAAAATGAAATCACACACATTTTAATGTTCATGCCAACACCTTTTGTGATTTGTTGTCTTTTGTATAAGAATTTTGTTCTCCCGTTTTTTATTTTAAAAATGTTTTCTTATTATACAGACATGTATCATTTGATACAGATACAGTTTTTACAAGATAAGCTGCAGAATCTTGCTGTTATATCTGCATGATTTTATAGCAGTGTAAGAGGATCATTGCGGATTTAATCCTGCTTCATTCAGGATCAGAGTTTAAGGCAAGTTAGCTAATTTGTCATAAAGACAGAACAGTTTTTACAGAATCCTAAATTGCAGCTCCAGTCCATTTTCAAAGCAGTTATGCTTCTCCATAGTTAAAGTACTGAAATACCTTGCTACAACCCCATGACGCTGCCGGCTCCTTAGGTTGACTGAAAAACAGTAAAGCCTTTAAAAAGATCCATATTGCAAATATAGTTGTATACATTTTTCAGTAATTGATGCACTGCTTTCAGAACTTTCTTTCTGTGGTTTTTGTGAAATTTTGAAATATTGGCTGTCTATGTACGTGCTTCCTGGTGGGGGAAAAAAAATCTAAATATAACAGTTAAGTCCTTCCCTATTTGTTTGGAACAGGTGAATGATATGGAAAATGACATTCCCATTAAAACAGGCTAATATCCAATATTGTATATACAATATCTTATCTTGCCTATATTTATAAAGCCACGCTGGATTGTTTCTTTTTCCACAGCTAGTAAAGTTCTGTGTATATTTTCAAATTCTGTAGGAATTTTCATAAATAAAGAAGTAGAATAACAAATACAATTTTGTTTCTAGGAAGAGACCAGCTGCCCTTGATATTTCATAAATCAACTCTGATTTCTAAATTGGATTTTTTTTTCATAGTGCAGAAGAGATAAAAATACAACTGTGCCTGGATATCTCAATATGTATTGCTTCCAAAATTGAAGGTATTAGATCTGTTATACAGGTGATCACACTTCAGTTTGTTAGCTGAATTAAATATCTTAATTTTATCTAGAATTAGGATATGTGAGCCCGTAGAAACAAACTGTTTATGAACGAAGTTAATGTAGTTATTTATTTTTCGAATTAGACCACATGTCCCAGTTTTACTTGGGCTTTTTTTTCCATAGGATATTTCACTATTCATGAAGTTTTTTGAGATGTTTCAAAGTTCTAGATTTTTTCATTTAATAGATGCATATATTTGTAATAAACTCAACATTTTTGTTTTTGCTATATTGCTCTACCAAGAGTTTACTTTAGTCAGTGAGAGTTTTCAAAAATAATGAAGAAATTTTTTTTTGAGGGGTGCTAATAATGTCTCCCTTTAAGGATGCCTTTTTGGGTGTTTATTTTTTTTGGAAAGTCTTTGGTACTTGTGAATGGTCAGATCATAAAAATCCCCAGTCATTTCTGACATACTTTGCATATGTGCCTATCTGGTACAAGCAGTCCACTGAAGCCAGGGTTGGTGTATGAACAGAGTTTAGAGTAAAGAGAGACATAAAACCATTGTGGACACAATTATAGTTGTTCTTTAATCAAAGTGAACATTAATGTTGTAGTGTATGCATTCAGAATAATAGGGTACCAGAAAAAAAGGAGGTTGGGTGGGGGGGGGGCGGTATGGACACATACATATCACTGTTCTGGCAAACAGGTTGTAATAGCACCAGCATCTTCTTTGATTAGTTGTCTTTTGTATGAGAATTTTGTTTTCCCAAAATATTATCTGGACTGAAGCATAAATAGGCATGGTAGTGTGCTGAAAGTGGCATTGCTGTTAATAAGAAAACTAAAATGGTTATTTGAGTTGATGGCCACCCTCCCTAGTTTTAAATACAACTGAGTCCTGCTGATCATAGTCACTTCAAGTTGCTATTAACCAGGACAGACTTCAAACCAATTAGCACTGCTTTCTTATTAACCATGACTATGGCCAGAAGAATAGGAGGAGAGATGGCAAAGGTGGAAGGGAACTAAGGAGTTTGGGCATTAATAATTAATGCTTTCTCCTTCCTTTTGAAAGACCGTAGCTAACATCTATCTGGGTCTGTCAATTTCTCCCTCAGGGAGCTTAATCTTTTCACATTACCTTTTGATATCAGAATATAATTTGCTATCCCAGGGCCTTTTAAATTTGGATTCAGAGATTTTTAAAAATTTATTTATAAAGTCAGCTTAATAAGAGCATTTAAAAAACTCAACTTGAAAGCAAATTGTATCTTTTGTTTCCTTTTTGTCTTATAATAACAAAAGCATTCATTTGCACACAACTTGGACAAGTGGACTGAAAGCTGGCAATCAGTAGTGATTGGCAGTGTAGTGAACGGCTTCTCCTTAGTTGGGGAGAAATTAATGTGTACTCTAGGGTTTGTATTTAGACTAGTGCTGTCTTTTGCCTCCAACATCATTAATACAACAGCTAGTTCAAGTGTGCCGATAAGCTAGTGTTTCAGTTGGTATAAGCTATGGAAGCTTGTCAAGAGCTTATACCTTGAAATGCTTTATGAAACATGGCACCCAGTCAGCGCAATGGAGCATGAAATTTAACTTGAATAAATATTAAAAAATTGTAACACAGCAATTTAGGGGAAAGAATTAAAAATTCTTTTTATAGCTCTTACAGTCTGTGTGACATTTTATTCCTAAGGAAGTTGTGCACAACCACCGTATCTTGATTTTTTGAAAAATTAGGAGGCTTTGGCATCATTAATATTCGTAGCTCTGCAAGTTAAGGCAGTACTAATTAAATTCCCACCTTTAGAAAATAATTTGCTCTTAGGTTGATTTTCCTGTCGTCTGGCATAAGAACCTTATTGTATACCTGCCCAGGTACACTTGGGCATGTTCAACCTTTTTTAGATCAGTGGTCTGATCCTATAATATGGTCTGTTAACCTGTACAAATACATTCACATTTCTATAATTTTATTTTAAAGAAAAGCAAATTATATCTCATTACTAATTTTTCTCTAGTTTCTGTATCATATTTCTACTGCTCATGGTTTCAGTTTGGTGTATTATTTTATTTTTTCATTGAAGCTATTCTCTTAAAACATTATTTTAATGGTCCTGAAGGAACTGTCTTATTTTCTCTTTAGTTTATTCAGATTGCTTCATTAGAAATACTAATGGCTTCTTGATTGAGTTAGGTTAACTCTCTGCCTTATCTGCTGTCAGCCCAAGTTGCACAAAAATGTAAGTGGTAGAAATGCTATCTACAACAGAGGTATCGAGTTCTAGAAGTGTCACACACGATTGTTTATCAAACGAGATTCCATGCAAATGGTAACAGTAGTCAAAACATAGGAGTATGCAGCTCCACTGAGGCTGATTTACCCTGATTTTTCACATTGCTGTGTGCTGCCACAGTTAAGACTGCATTTGGTTTTAGGTTGTATTGTTCTTCCATTTTCACGGCTGTGGAACAAAGTGGCTGACCTGTCTTGAGAAATACAGCTATGGAGTTTCCAACAAGAGGCTTGTTTGCAACATAGCACAACAGCAACAGCAAACATTTAGGGTTTCTCACAGAAGTTATCTTCATCCTTTATGCATCACTTCTGATAGGCACTTTCCCATAATTACCTATGATTCCTAGAGAATTAAGGAAACTGAAACAGTTGGGAGTATCATCATACTTGCAGTTTTGGGCCAAGCAGTTAGGGTATCTGGAGCGGTCAGTTTTACCTTGTGTGCCATTGGAGAACTTCCTGTCAGGTGTAGAGTTCTTGGACCTGACAGCCTGGATAGTAGCTGGCTGATATCTGTAGTTTTTTTTCTGAAGCAGTTGTATACATCTTAGGAAACCTTCAATAGAAAGACTGTACCAACCCAAATGACAATAACTGTTTGGGTCTGAACAACATATTGTGTACCATTTAAAATACATATTTGTTCTCTCCAAAACAGGCAAGATTGCCTCCTATCTCAGTTAGAATCAATCTATCAATCCATACCCTAGAAAAGGCTATGTGATAGTCTGTCACCTACCTGTGAAATTTTAAGAAAGGACCATTTTCTTCCACAGTTCAGAAAATCCTTCTTCTCCAGGATCTTAATATACTAATGGCTGGTTTGAAGTGGTATGCCATTATATTGATGGACACATTTATTCCATGATCTGTTCCTTCCATGATCTTCCATTATCCTGTCTTTCACGAGGACAGTCTTCATCTCCAGCCTCATCTGAAGTGCCTGCCTTGTTTATCTATCTATTCATCTGTTGGTTTTGTTCTCCAAACCTCACTTTTCATGAGCCAAAGTAAAACTTGGCATGCTGGATGTTTAGAGCAGGGGTGGGCAATTATTTTGGCCTGTGAACCACATAGGGAGTTTTGCTTAGCTGTTTCAGGCTGCGTCAGCACCCTTCACCTCCTGCAACTCACTAAAACTCCCTATGTGGGATGGGGCCAGAGGCAGGGAGTGAGGTGGGCACACAAAGCGAGGATCACAAGATGAGGTGGTGATAGCATGGGGCTGAGGCCTGGGGCAGACCCATGATTCACAGTCCCACACTGTCACCACCTCAAGATCCCAGGGTTTCCCTGGCCCTGTCTGCCCTTTTTGCTCCTGGGTGCCACTTTGAACAAGCCTGAAGTCCCAGTCCACCCAACCACGTGCCCTGCCCACACACGTCCCGCCTCTGGCAGTGGATACAGGGCAGACAGGCCAGAATGCCTTCACAGTGGGGCTGGGTCCAGCAACAGCAGCTGGAAGGAGCTGCTGTCCCCAGGTTGCTGGGAAATGGAGTCTGGTCATTGTGCCACCTCGGCCCTACTGTGCACCTGGGGGCAGTAGAAACAGACACACATGCCATGGCCTGGGCTGCCTCTCGCACCTGGGCTGGGTGGGACCAAGGGACCTGTCATGGGCCAGGTACAATCCCTCCGTGGGCTGGATCCGTCCCCATCATAGAATCACTTGTGTTACAAGTACTATCCACTGGCTGACTATTAGTTTACTGTGGCCTTATACAGCCATACATGTAAATGCCAAGGTGTTTTAGTCAGCTCCACAGTAAATGTCTTTAGTAGATGCACTTTCCTACTGAGAGAGTTTTGCTTAATATCTAGCCTAACATTCCCTTGGTGAAGCTTAAGACTATTGCTCCTTGTTCTGTCACCTGCCACCACTCAGAACAGTTTAGATCCATCCTCTTTGGAACCATTCTTTGGGGAGTTGAAGGCTGTTGTTATAATCCCCTCTTAGTCTTCTCTTCTTCAGATTAAGTAAGATCAGTTCCTTTAGCCTCTCCTCGGAGATCATGTTCCCTAGCCCTCTGACCATTTTTTTGCTCTCTGATGAACTCTTTCCGATTTCTGATCCTTTCTGTAGTGGGGGATTACTTCCCTCAATCTGCTAGCAACCCTTTTACTAATGCAGCCCAGTATGCTGTTAGCCTTTGCAACAAAGATATACTGTTGACTCAGTTGGCTTCTTGACCACTGTAACCTCCAGGTCCTTTTCTTCAGAGCTGCTGCCCAGCCAGTCAGCCCCCAACCTGTACAGGTACATGGGATTGTTCCATCCTAAGTGCAGGACTTTGCACTTGTCCTTATTGAACATCATTAGATTTCTTTTGGTCCAGTCCTCCAGTGTGTCTAGGTCACTGAATCCTAACCCTACCCTCCAGCATATCTACTTCCCTATCCAGCTTGCTGTCAACCACAGGTTTGCTAAGAGTGCACTCCATCTCATCTTTCAGGTAATTCATGAAGATACTGAACAAAACCAAACCCAGGACCAACCCTTGGGGCACACCTCTTGATACCAGCTGTCAACTAGACATCAAGACATCTGCCCTTTGAGTCTGATAATCCAGCCAGTTTTCTGTTCCCCTTACAGTGCATTCATACAACCCATACTGATTAGTTGCTAAAATTTAGCATCTATAAATGACTGCTTGAGGACTTACCCTCCAGTCCTTGCAAATGTATTATCCTTATATATTCCAAAATCTGCCCTCTGTTTCTGTTATTTTGTAGTCCTACCGCAGTGGGTTTTCTGTTGATAAAGAGTTGAGAAATGGTTAAGGCTGCCCTTCTCCTTTATACCATCTGTCAGGAGGGCTTTTATGGCACAAGAACAGCTCAACATTGCTTTTCAGAATAAGTTGATCTCATGTACAATAAGTTGATCTTGTGCTTCACCAAGATTGGAATCTCTGTGGATAACATGAGAGAGAACCCAAATTGGTATGAGAATGGTTCTGTATCTTAACCTGAAGAGAGAAGTCACAGGTGGCAAGAACCTACAAGAGTACTTGAATACCAGTTCCTAAAGAACTGTTGTTGGTCAAGTTGTTCATCCATAAGTAACTGTCCATTTTAAGATCAGTTTTAAACTTAGTTATTCGTACTTCAGCTCAACACTTTCTAGCTGAGTGATGGGCAGCTTGTTTAAAAAACAGATCCATTAAACTGTTTTATATCACCTCCGATCACATTTACTCAGTCTGTCAGCCTCTTAAGGAAAAGCTGATAGCACTTCCAAAAATGTAACCTATTTGTTATGTCTGTTCTAATGTTGTTCAAGGTTACAGGTCTAATAAAATATATTCCTTTTTTGTAGCAGAGGTTTATCAAAATCTTATCAAAACTTTTTCTTATGTTGTTACAGGTTATTTTAGTGTCTGCCAACAAGCTGACTCGGTACATAGAACCATGCCAACTGACAGAAGACTTTGGTGGGACGCTTACGTATGATCACATGGACTGGTTAAATAAGAGGCTGGTTAGTTTGCTGTGGAATTTCAAACTATGAAATTGAGTCTGTGCCATTTATTTTTGTGTGTTACCGTAATACAAAGAATGCACTAGACTGTATTTGAATAAAGGAGAACATGCACTTTGAATATTTAAAAAAAAATAAGTGTTCAAGCTGAAACAGAACTTAGTCCAGAGGTAGCAAAGTATATGTAACTATTCTTTTTAAGGGGAGGGTTGTCTTGTTCAGTTCTG
The DNA here is from genome assembly GCF_001723895.1 of Crocodylus porosus. Classification (NCBI taxonomy): domain Eukaryota; kingdom Metazoa; phylum Chordata; order Crocodylia; family Crocodylidae; genus Crocodylus; species Crocodylus porosus. Next base: position 37,458,502 of record NW_017728949.1, read on the forward strand.
CTGGAGGTCCTCAGTGCTGAAATGTCCACCAGGAGCTGAGGTACAATAGTATTAAGAGGTAGGCATTGGTTGTAGAGGGACTCTGACCTGATTTTGCATGTTCTTAAGTTCTCTTTTAAGATGAGGCCCATGTAGAGACAAAACTAGAATGTGGCTGTCGTCTCTCATAGTAAAGAGCTTTCCCAATGGTGCAGGGATGCAAGATACCACCTTTTCTTCCATACTGTACTCCCCTGTATAAGATATACATGTTACTTTTGAAAGGCAGAATAAAGGCAACAGTCATTTAAAATACTGTAAGTATGGGATTTTCCCAGGGATAACATACGCAGCTGCAACTGGGGTGGAGCAAAACACTGCCTATTCTGTTAACCCCCTAGTTCTAGTTTACCACAGGTACTGCTGACAGAGTCAAACAGCCATCTAACCCCTTTTCTCCTCTCAGCTGAGTTGGGTGGCAGCCAGCAGCTCATGTCATGTCATCTGAGGGCCCAGTCTTAGCCAGCAGTACCTGCAAAGTCAGCTGAGAGCCCTGGCTTTGATTTAGAATTACAGAAGAGCCACACCATGGGTGCTAGAAGGACTTTAGATGAGTTGGTAGCAAGTTCCTGCAGCATGAGCCTCTGCTAAGGAAAGAGTCCACATCCAGCAGTGAGGGAGCCCCTGTGCAATGTGCAGTGTTAATTTCTTTTTGCCCCAGCAAATGCTCCTGTATGACACAACCTGCTATTACTGTGCTAAAAACATGCACCCTGATATTTATCAGTTGATTTTTTGGGGGAAAAGTGTATGTTACATGCAAGTAATTTTGATATATGAAAGACTAAATCTCTCCCTAAATCATTACTATGTCCAAATTACTTAGGGAGCTTTTGGTGCCTTTGGATTCTAGTTAAAACCTAATTGCAGATCAGAACCTACCTTGAAAAAGTTACTATGAAAGTGAATTTAAATACACGTAGATTACAACATATTGTATGGTAAAAGAATATTTAAGTGATTCCAATGCTCAGTCATTATTAATATCTCATATCACTTGTGAGCATCCTTTGTGCAGTGTTTTTGGAATAGTCAGTGCCTTGTTGTGTATATTGTATTTGCTTGACTCTAAGGTGGCCCTGAATTTAAGATGACCCTCCCAATAATCAAATTCCACACAATGAAAAAAATTAATTTGATATTTTTATAAACAGACCAACTGACAAAAACTGTTTCAGTACCAGCAAGTCATAAATTTAGCATTAGGTTCAATTTAATTCAGCATTAACCTAATCTATATTTGGATGTCTAGAACATGGTGACTGCTACTCTTTTCTTAGTTCCTACAATCTAGGAGTGGTTGTTTTTACATGCATTCTCACTCTCACTCTTTACTGTTCTCATCTTTTTTACCTCATCTTCCCACAAAACACCATCTTTGGTTCCATCCATGGCATTGGACATACAGGATTTCATGAAGCCTTTAATAATGGATTCTGCAGATATCCTTACACAAGAAGTCAGACTTAATTGGCAAGGCTGTACTATGGTTGACTGCTTAGTCTTCCCACCATGTGTAAGCGCATGGTTCCTTGCCAGGATACTAACACAATATGTGGTTCTTAAAGGGCTTATTCATTATAACATCCAGTACTTGGAGTTGAGATGTCATACCAGCAAGTATGACATACAAGATCACAGTTCATTGGCCAAATGTTTGCTTTCACATCTGGTGTTAAATGCCCTCTGAATGTATCCAGTGCTAACATTCCTCTTTTCTTCAGCAGTGCCCTCTGTCTCTATTTCCACACATCTAACCAGTCATTAATCAGTTAGAATTGTAGAAAATTAAGGCTGGAAGGGACCTCAGGAGGTCATCTAGTCCAACCCCCGGCTCAAAGCAGGACTATCCCCAACTAGATCATCCCAGCCAAAGTTTTTTCTAGCCAGGTCTTAAAAACCTCCAAGTATGGAGAGTCTACAACCTCTCTGGGTAACCTGTGCCAGTGTTTTGCTACCCTCCTAGTGAGAAAATTCTTCCTAATATCTAACCTAAACATCCCTTGCTACAACTTGAGACCATTGTTCCTTGTTCTGTCATCTGCCACCACTGAGAACAATCTAGCTCCCTTTGGAATCACCCCCTTCAGGTATTTGAAGATTGCTATTAAATTCCCTCTGTCTTCTCTTGTCTAGACTAAATAAGCCCAGTTTCCTCAGTGTCTCCTCAGAAGTCATGTGCCCCAGCCCCCTCACCATTTCTGTTGCCCTCTGCTTGACTCTCTCCAATTTGTCTATGTCCTTTCTGTAGTGAGTGGCCCAAAACTGGAAACAGTCCTCCAGATGTGGCATCCTCAGTGCTGAATAGAGGGGAATAGTCACTTTCCTTGATCTGCTGGCAACACTTCTACCAATGCGTCCCAGTATGCTGTTAGCCTTCTTGGCAACAAGGGCATGCTGTTGGCTTCTATTCAGCTTATTGTCCACTGTAATCCCCAGGTCCTTTTCTGCAGAGTTGCTGCCCAGCCAGTCAGCCCCTAGCCTGTTCATAGATTTCATAGACATTAAGGCTGGAAGGGACCTCAGAACATCATCGAGTCCAGCCCTCCCGCCCAAAGGGCAGGAAGTCAGCTAGAGTCATAAGATTCCAGCAAGATAAGCATTGAATTTACTCTTGAAGGTGTTCAGTGTAGGTGCTTGAACCACCTCCGATGGCAGGCTGTTCCAGATCTTGGGGGTTCGGACAGTAAAATTCTTCCTTATGTCCAGCCTGAAATGGTCTCGCAGTAGTTTATGACTATTTGACCTCGTCATCCCTTGGGGCGCTCTGGTGAACAAGCGTTCCCCCAGATCCTGGTGGTCACCCCGATAAACTTATAAGTGGCCATCAGATCACCCCTGAGCCTGCACTTTTCCAGGCTAAAGAGCCCCATGGCTCTCAACCTGTCATCATAAGGTCTGTTTTCCTGACCTCTGGTCATGCGCATGGCTCTTCTCTGGACTCTCTCAAGCTTCTCCACATCCTTTTTGAATTGTGGAGCCCAAAACTGGACGCAGTACTTCAGCTGCAGCCTCACCAAGGCCAAGTAGAAGGGGAGAATGACGTCCC
>NW_017728949.1:37462390-37501857 GCF_001723895.1 Crocodylus porosus
AAGATGTTCCTTCACGAGGTCAGCATTTGTGGAGGGCAGGGGATCTCCCTCACCCAGACCTACCTGTCCCATAGCGGGCATGGGCACCCCATGGGACTGATGAAAGACTGACGCAAAGTACCCATTTAATAGGTTGGTTTTTTCCTGGGTGTCAGTTGCCCCATCTGGTTCAGCAGGGATCCAGTGTTGCCCTTGTTTTTTCTCTGGCTCCCCACATATCTGCAAAAGGACTTTTTATTGTCCTTGATGCTCAAAGCTAGTTGGAGTTCAGTTGCAGCCTTGGCTTTCCTGGTTTGCTCCCTGCAGGACCTGATCAGTGTAGAATAATCCTCCTTGGAGGTAAATCCCGTCTTCCATCCTTTGTAAGCTTTTCTTTTTAGCCTTAGATCTGCTAAGTCCCTGGAGAGCCAGAGGGGCTGCTGTGCTCTCTTGCTGCCTTTCCTCCGAGATGGAATAGACTTAGCTTGAGGAGCAACAACCACTCTTCTTGAACTCCCCTCTCCCTGGGGTCATGGTCCCTTAGGGCCTCACTGACCAGCCTCCTGAGCTTGTCAGAGTTGGCTTTTCTGAAGTCAAGGACTTCTGTGTTGCTGACTGACTTGCCAGCTTTACGGTAGATGGTGAAGGTGATCAGCTTGTGGTCAAAAAGCTCATGATCAATAGAAAGCTGTCACCTAGCTTTCTATCAATCACTAGGCCACTGATTAGGTCATCCCCTGTATCCAGTACCAGGTTGAGAAGCACTTTACCTCTTGTTGGCCCATAGACTTCTTGGGTCAGGTAGAAATCATCCACGCATGAGAGGAAGGTTTGCGACTGTTTGCATTTTGCTGAGTGATCCTCCCACGAGATGTCCGGGTAACTGAAGTCACCCATGACAACCATGCTCGTGGAGCATGTGGCCTCAGCCAGTTCCTGGGCAAACTCCTGGTCAAGCTCAGGACTTTGGGTGGGAGGTCTGTAGTAGACTCCCACTGTTGTGTCCCCTGTGCCATGTTCCCCCACGGATTTTAACCCAGAGGGTCTCCAGTCATCCACCCTTGGTTGCCAATATCAGCTTGCAGAGACATGTAGCTTTTCTTAACATAGAGAGCTCCACCCCCGCCCCTTTTATCTACACGATCCCTCCTGTACAGGGTATAGCCATCAGTACCTTTGGTCCAGTCATGAGTGGCCTCCCACCAGGTCTCCGTTATCCCTGTGACATTATAATTATTTGTATTGAGCAGGAGGACAAGCTCCTCCTGCTTATTCTCCAAGCTCCTGACATTTGTGTACAGGCAAGCAAGTATCCCCTTGGGGGCTCTTGTCTTGCCCACAGATTGTACCAGGGCTGGGGCACTTGACATCAGTCATTATTCCTGGCATTGAACCACTATTTCCGGTGGCAATTTTTATTTGACAGAGTTTAGCATTCCAAAATCACATAGGATGGCAATTTTCTCCCGTCTGCCAGTACTGCTAACATCACTGTAATTCATGACTTTTCATTTCCTGTATTTCTTATAATGATGGATTTTGTGCATTTCTCATGGATGGTGATATTGTTTGGTATGTCAGTATAGACTGGAGTCTCATCAGCATTACCTGTCTCACCCAGGAGGTAATTATGAGTTTTGCATAGCCCAGTAATGGTACCACTGGAATTCAACAAATATTTGTTGCAGTCTGATGGTAAATTTTGTGCAAGTGATGTTCTTCATCTCAGGGCTAAGCCATTCGTGACATCATTCAGATAACCACCAACTACTTGCTTTGAATTTTTGAAGGGGAATGTTCAATTCCTTTACTATTTCTAATACCTTGAGTTGAAGCACTTCACAAATGATTGTCATTCTCTCCTTTCTCTTTTCTTGAACATACTTTAGAACTTGCTTATCAGTTTCAGGAAAGTGACCTTGTTTTGGGTTCACAAACATTTTCTGTGTGGACTTAGCATTCTCAGGTTTTCCTTTTAATTGTCTCCATTGACGCACATTTGCTTCAGTAACTTTACACTTTCTTCAGTGTACACTTTTTTACCTGCCTCAGAATTATTTCTTTTTTCAGCATAATTTATAACCTTCATTTTTAAAGTCTGTAACATAGCTGTGTCACATTCTTTTTGGTACCTTCACATGTGTACTGCTACTTCCTCTTTTTTCTACCTGGTCTGTCATGGGGGTTTCCCCAGCCACCTCTCATCCCATACAATTTACCATGGGTTTCTAAGTTTTGGCCAGTTAGTGGTGGTCAGTTTCTGTAATCTGCTGATTTTTCCCTGCTTCTTCACCAGATGCTCTCCTGCCACTTGCCCCTTTGCTGCCACTTGGCTTGCTGCTATCAGGGACCTCATGGTATGCTGGTCCCCTTGCTGCTACTGACTGGAGCCTCACTGTGTGCTAGATCTCTCACTGACATACTTAAGCTGGGTCCCTCGTCATTGTTTCTGGGTCCCTTGCTGCATCCTGGATCTCTTGTCAGCATGCACATCTTGGGTCCCTTTTCACTGCTGCCAGGTCCTTCACCATTGCATACTGCGTGCCTGGCCTCATGCTGGGTCCCTTGCTACCACTGATAGGAGCCTTGCCATGTAGTGGATCCTTTGCTGCCACTGCTAGGAGTCTCACTGCCTGGAACCTCACCAGGCATTGGATTACTCGCCACAAGCTGGGTCCATTGTCACTGCAGTCGGGTCCCTCTCTGCAGCATGCAGGGTACCTAGCTGGGCCTTGGAGGTCCCTCCTCCCCGAGTGCTGGCCAGCCCTCTCAGGGTCCCTCACTGCTGTGTGCTGGCCAGGATCCCTCTTCTCTGTGTGCTGGTTGGCCCTGCATGGTCCCTCCCTACTGCACATGCCTGGCTAGCGTCTCCCCACAGCATGCTGAGTGCCTGGCAGGCAGGTGATCAAATCGCTCCCAGATAATGCCTGGCTGGTGGGTGCTGAGGCAACTCAGCATGCACTGGCCAGGCTTCTTGCAGCTTGAAATGACCCAACAGGTGTTGGCCAGGCACTATCCTTGCAGCCTGCACAAGCACATGCTTGGTCATTCTGAGCTGCTGCCCCAGTGGCACATGCTGGAGCAGCCTGGCACACAGCAAGGGATACAGCCACACTGCTAGGATTTGATGAGGTGCTCGGGCACCTGCTACTTGAGCAGCAGTTCAGAGCGACTCAGCACATACTGGCTAGAAACCCCCATGCTGTGGGGATGGTGCCTGGCCAGTGCCTGCCATTTTGAGCTGTGTGTGGGGTTTCCAGCCAGAGGGCACTGAAGCAACTCAGTACATTCTAGCAGGCAGCAGCTTGGAGTGACCCTGAACCAGCTGGCCAGAAACACTGCATGCTGAAGCGAACTCAGGCACACTGCTGGCTTGCCATGTGCATTTTCCTAAAACCAGAAAATGCACATGGTGAGCCAGCAGAGGGCACTGGAGCGCCCCTCAGCATGCAGGATTCCTGGCTGGCAGTTGCAGGGTCTCTCCAACTGAGAAAGGATGTATGTGATCGTAAGATGAAGCTTGGTTCTGCATTCCCCATGTTGAATGGGGGGAAAAAACCTCATCTTATAATCAAGTAAATACAGTAATATAGAATTTTAGAGTGAGAAAAACCTTTGTTTTTCTTCTGCTAGATATCTCAAAATGCTTTTTTTGCTCCATTTCTATTCTTTCCCAGACTTGGCTTTTGCTTCCAATGTCTGTATGCCTGATCCTCACCCTGGAATTTCCCTTCTCAAATGTCTGACATCTGTAAATGCTTTCTCTCAGTAAAACAGCCTGTTTTATCACTGCCTTAATTGTTTCTTCTGAAATCCTGTTTTATCCCTTCCACTCCTTTTTACATTGAAAATTACCACTACCGTCACTCAGGAAGCAGAGGAGGAAGGAAAGTGTACAACGTTCTGGCTAACAGCTGTGCTGCCGACCGCCCCCCCCCCCCCCCCCCCTTCGGCACCAGTTGTTATAGCTGTGGAAAAACTTGCAGAGCATGGATTGCACTTTTCAGCCATCTTAAATGTCACCAATAATCCCCACCCCAAGCAGATATTATCTTCATTTTGACAGATAACCGAAGATGCCCCTATATCCAGATTCTCAGACTATATGCTATCTTGATGCTGCCACCTCCTTCACACATGAAAGACGCTCACAAGAACATTGCTCCCTTCCTGAGTGCCTTTGAGCTTCCTACTTGTGTCAGGATCTAACTGAAAATGTCTCTGTTGTCTAGTGTGTCCCAGACATCACTGACATCTCTTTTGTAGCTGTCCTTTCTTCATCTCCATGCACACTCCATGTTGATGCAACAACTTATTTGACACTCGCCACGTGGGGTAACCTGTCATTCCTGCCCATTTTGAGATCTCAGCTGCAAAGTAACTGAAATGCCTGTTACTCCTAATTTCTCTCTCTCTCATTGTTATGTCAGTATAAAACATGCTACAGAGCTGCATCAGATTGAAAGGAATGTCATGTTCTTTGAACTCTCTTAATAGATTGCTAAATAGGACTGTGTGAGAGAGAGCAGATTCTAGGCTAAGCATGAGAAGGCAGTAATATGGACATCTATTTTCAGTGTTTACATATCATGTAAAATGAGTGAGTCATTTCAAATCTAGTTCCTAGAACACACAGGAATTGAAGAATTGTTTAAACAATGTGCTTTTTTAGGCTTTGCTGTCTTTGATGGGTAGAGGTGCACCAATACATTGGTCCAATATTGGATTGGCACTGATTATAAAGAAAATTGATCATATCAGAAATCGGCCTGGTCTGGCCGGTAATTTGTCCAATAAATGCCCGTGCATGTGCACAGCCACAATGCAGCACGTAGGCAGTGAGGAACACAGCAGCTTAGAGAGCTGAATGCAGCTGGTAAGGCTGGTGTGGGGGAAGGGGAAGGGGGAGGGAATGGGCATGGAGAGGCAGATTAAGGCCCCCGCAGTGAGGGAGGAGTAGAGTGGGGCAGGGGCTGGGCAAATGCTGCCTGGGCAGGGCAGGTGTGGGATGGAACCGCTGTTCATCCAGGAGGTGCAGGAGCGGGGAGGGTTGACTCCTGCCTCAGTGCACCGCTGGTCCAGCAACTCCCACGGGTTGTCCGGGAAGGCATGTGGGGGGAGGCGGTGCTCCTGAATCTGCACGGGGTGGGATGAGCTGGAGCTAGGGCTCTTTCTGTTCCGCCTCTCCCCACACTGATCCGGGGAACACGCCCCCCCATGCCCTCCTGGATGAGTAGCAGGACAAGCGGGCAAGCACCAGACCAGCAACTCCTGGACGAGTGGTGCATAGCAACGGGAGTGCCCCCTGAGCTCCCAGACAGCCGCAGCTCCATCCCATGCCTGCCCCCCCTGGCTGGGTAGTGCTTGTCCCAGACCCCACCACAGGCACAGACCCAGTCCTCCCTCACAGCAGGGGCCTTGATCTGCACCTCCCACATCTCTCCCTCACCTTCCTCCACTCCCCTCCCATTTCATCGCACCAGATTTATCAGTTGCACGCAGCTTTCCAAGCTGCTGGGTTGGTATCAGAAATTGGATCAGTGTCAGCTGATAATGCCTCCTTAAAAATCAGCAATTGGTATCACCCCCCAAAATCTCTATCAATGCACCACTATTGATGGATGCTTTGTGCCAGAAAACTTTTCAAACTGCTCTTTCAACTGTACAGTTGGTCTAATAAAAGATATCACCAAAACAAAAACAGCAACAAAAACCCAAACCCTTATCTTTCATCAGAAGCCAATCTATTTCCAGAAAGAATGAACAAGAAAATACTTGTTTGTATACTCCTTTGTCTCTGAAATGTACTGGTTAAAATAAAGTCTAGATTAGTACTAACTGAAAGCTAGAAATTCTGATAAGAGTTGAGGTATTTCAGGGCTGTCCAACTGGCAGCCTGTGAGTATTTTGGTTGCGTTCCCTGGGCTCCTGCCTGGCTACCACTCCCTCCTTGCATCACTTCTGCTGCAACAGCAGCTGGTCTCCAGGATATCCCTCTCCCTCTTTCAGCTTTTGCTGCCTTACCCTTCCTTCTGTCCACCCCAGTGCCTGACCATTCCCCCAGACTGGGGCAGCCTTTACATTGTGGCTGAGGGAATTAAGATTGAGTCTAGATCTGCACATGTGTGGTAGTGGGGCAGGGGAAGGAGCCATCCATTTGGTTTGGAGGGCCTATCCAGGACTTGCCCTAGTGCAGCCTGCATGTGTATGACCCCACTGGGTAGGGCATTTGGCCCTTACCTGCTTAGAAAAGTTGGGTGGCCTTGAATTTTTTTTTTTATTATTGAACAGATGTTCATATAATGGATTTTTGGAGAAGATTGTCCATAAGAATTTAAGTTTTGAGAGACCTTTAAGTTTTTTAGAATACAGCACTAACTTTAATACATTCCAGTACAGAGTCTTTAGCTCTCTATATAAGGGGAAACTTATATTTTCTAATCCTTTTATCATACTATATTATATTTACTCTTTCTCAAGTTTGGGAGCGTATTAACAGAGCACTGTGGATAAAGTTGCACTGATGACTTCTGCACTGTCAACTAATCTTTCACAGATACTAAATTAATTTTGATTCTAAAAAGTAGACATTCTTTTAATTAAAATAATTATTTTATTTATTTAGGTGTTCGAAAAGTTCACAAAAGAGTCTACATCTTTACTGGATGAGCTTGCTTTAATTAACAATGGAACTGAGAAAGGAAGCCAACAAGAGAAAGATAGGTATATAGATTTCTTCTTTTTTTTAATATAACCCTTTTAAATATCAGTGCATTAACAATTTGAAATAATAATGTAAAGGGATTGTTGAACCACACAAGTAATTTTAGACATAAAGCCCCTGATCCTGAAACTGCAGTCATTCTTTTATTGTAGAAATCAGTCCTTAGCAACTAATTATTTTTACCAGTAATTGGAATCATTATAGGCAGATGCCCTTGCTTCCAATGAGAGACTGTACTAATAAGTAATGCTTACCAGATTTAATTTGAGTGCATGATAAAATATTAATGTTAAGAAAACAGTGTCAGACAAATGAATATCTCTCTCATTTTATTCTGTTACCTTTGCTTTAGTATAAAATACTCTTTTGTGGATGTTTACAAAAAACAGAGATCATTGGTGGCCTTGTGATTAAAGCAGTATAGAATTTGGAAGGTCAGGATTTCAGTCTTTGATTGCCACACGAGCTGCCTGTATGAAGACAGTCAGTCGTTCAGGATATGTCTACACCAGTAGGGGAGCCAGCGTTTTTGGCAGGTGCACCCCAAATTAAACTCCATTCTCTTCCCAAGTGCCACTCTAATCCCATTCTCATGCCAGATTTGTTACTCTGCTTTCTGCTCCCTGACATATTTATTGCTTTGTTTCCTATGCTGTCCCCAATGTGCCATGTGTCACACGGTGTGCCAGTGCCACAGGGTGGCCACCCCGGTCTACATTTTCACTTTTACAATAGTCTCTTTCTTTCTTTCTTTCTTTATTACAAGGTCTGTAGATATAAACTTCCTTCCATCTGTGGATCCAGAGACAGTACTACAGACAGGTACAGTAAGTTGAAAAATGAACAACTTATCCATATTTAACAAAGGGTTTCTACAGGTATGTTGGTAGCCAGAGGAGGATCAAGGAAAGTGTGGGTCCCTTAATGGGGGAGGCAACCTTGTGACAGACGATGCAAAAAAGTCTTAAGTGCTCAATGCCCTTTTTCCCTTAATCTTCACAGGCAAGGTCAGCTCCCAGACTATTGCACAGCACAGTTTGGGGAGGAGGTGAGCAGCCCTAAGTGCTGAAAGAACAGGTTAGAGACTACTTGGATGTGTACAAGTCCATGGGGCCAGCTGGGATGCACCCAAGGGTGCTGAGGGAGTTAGCTGATGTGATTGCAGAGCCTTTGGCCATTATCTTCGAAAACTCATGGCAGTCAGGGTAGGTCCCGGATGACTGGAAAAAGACAAGCATAGCACCCATATTTAAGGAAGTGAAAAAGGGAGGATCAAGGGAACTAACTACATACCAGTCAGCTTCATTTCAGTCCCTGGAAAAATCATGGAGCAGTTCCTCAAGGAATGTATTTCTAAGCACTTGAAGGAGAAAAAGGTGATTAGGAGCAATTGGAATGGATTCACCGGGGGCAAGTCATGCTAGACCAACCTGATTGCCTTCTGTGATGAGATGACTTGCTCTGTGGATGCAGAGAGCCTGGTGGATGTGGTGTACCTTGATTTTAGCAAAGCTAAAATGTTGTCTCCTACAACATTCTGCCAGGTAAGCTAAGGAAGTATGGGCAGGATAAATGGACTATAATGTGGATCAAGAACTGCCTGGAGCATCAGGCTTAGATAGTAGTAATCAATGACTCGATGCCTAGTTGGCAGCCGGTATCAAGTGGAGTGTCCCAGGAGTCAGTCCTGGGGCTGCTTTTGTTCAATGTCTTCTTCAGTGACTTGGAAGATGGCATAGAGTGCACCTTTAGCAAGTTTGCGGATGACACCTGATTGGGGGGAGTAGTAGATACACTTGTGTAGGTCTAGGATTCAGAGAGACCTAGACAAATTGGAGGATTGGGCCAAAACGAATCATATAGGAGGCACACACCCAATGGAAGATAGGGGCCATCACCAGAGAGGATTATACCTCCTTGGCTTGAGATTGTAGGGGGGCTGTTAGGAAGGCTAAGGAAGAGATGGAACTGGAACTAGCAACCCAGATCTAAGACAGCAAGTCCTTTTTTAAATACATAGGGGTAAAAAGAAGTTACTGGGCAATGTGGGGCCTCTGCAGGACACACTAGGAAATCTGGTGGTCACACCAGACAACAAAGCTAATCTCTTTAACAATTTCTTTGCCTCCGTTTTTCTGAGCAGGGACCAGGTCATCCCCCCTCCCCCCCCTGCTCCCACCAGGATCCCCAGTGGTCTCAGGGGAGGCACAGCCAGGCCTAGGGTCAGTGAGGACCTAGTCAGGGAACTTCTGGTGGGACTAGATGTGTTCAAATCAACAGGTCCTGACAATCTCCACCCAAGAATGCTGAAGTAATTAGCAGAGGTCATTGTGGGACCCCTGGCACAGCTTTATGAGCACTCATGGTGCTCTGGCGAGGTGCCAGAAGACTGGAAAAGGGCCAATGTGGTCCCCATTTCCTGAGAACACAGGAAACTATAGGCCCGTTAGTCTTACCTTGGTCCTGGGGAAGCTCTTTGAGAAAATTATCCAGGTGCATATCTGCGAGGGACCGCCAGGGGAGATGGGTTCATTAGATGCAGGTTCTGTAAGACCAACCTAGTGGCCTTCTATGACCATGTCACAAAATCCTTGGACGTAGGTGTTGCGGTGGACGTAGTCTTTCTGGACTTTAGGAAGGCCTGTGACACTGTCTCACCCCATTCTCATCAAAAGAATTAGGCGACTGTGGTGTCAGTGCCTGCACGGTCAGATGGGTTGCTAATTGGCTGGAGGGCCGCACCCAGAGAGTGGTGATGGACTGTTCATTTTCAACTTGGAGGGATGTGGGAAGTGGGGTTCCCCAGGGCTCGGTCCTCAGGCCCGCACTGTTCAACATCTTCATCAGTGACTTGGACAAGGGGGTGAAAAGCCCCTTCTTCAAATTCACAGATGACACTAAGATGTAGGGAGAAGTGGGCACACTAGAGGAGAGAGGCTGCAACTAAATCTAGACAGGTTATAGGGATGGGCAGATGAGAACAGGATGGGTTTCAATATTGATGAGTGCAAGGTATTGCACCTGGGGAGGAAGAACCAGCAGCATACCTACAGGCTGGGGAACTCCCTTCTCGTCAGTGCAGAGGCAGAAAAGGATCTTGGAGTCATTATTGACTCCAAGATGAACATGGGCAAACAATGTGAGGACACGGTCAGGGAGGCTAACCGCACCTTGTCATGCCTCCACAGATGCATCACGAGCAGGTCCTCCCCCTCTTTGCCACACTGGTCAGGCCGCAGTTAGAGTACTGTGTCCAGTTCTGGGCGCCACACTTCAGGGGGGATGTGGACAGCATCAAGAGGGTCCAGAGGAGGGCCGGTCGCATGATCGGGGGCAGCAAGGCAGGCCCTACGAGGAGAGGCTACAGGACCTGAACCTGTTCAGCCTCCACAAGAGAAGGTTGAGAGGGGATCTGGTGGCCGTCTGTAAACTGGCCAAGGGGGACCAGCAGGCAATGGGAGAGTCCCTGTTCCCCAGAGCACTACTGGGAGTAACAAGGAATAACAGCCATAAGTTGATGGAGGGTAGATTCAGGCTAAATATCAGGAGGCACTACTTCACTGTCAGGGTGGCTAGGATCTGGAACCAACTTCCAAGCAAAGTGGTGCTCACTTCTACCTGGGGGTCTTGAAAAGGAGGCTAGACAATCACCTAGCCAGGGTCGTTCCTGCCAGTACTCTTTCCTGCCCATGGCAGGGAGTCAGACTTGATGATCTGCTCAGCTCCCTTCCGACCCTATCAACTATGAAACTATATGAGGTTCAACAAGGACAAGTGCAAAGTCCTGCACTTAGGATGGAACAATCCTGTGCAGTAGTACAGGCTGGAGACTGACTGACTGGGCAGCAGCTCTGCAGAAAAGGACCTGAAGTGGACAAAGCTGAATGTGAGCTAGCAGTGTGCCCTTGTTGCCAAGATGGCTAACAGCATACTGGGCTGCACTGGTAGGTGTGTTGCCACTAGGTCAAGGGAAGTGTTTATTCTTCTGTATTCAGCACTGATGAGGCCACATCTGGAGTACTTTGTTCAGTTTTGGGTCCCCCACTACAGAAAAGATGTGGACAAATTGGAGAGTCAAGCAGGTTGGGGGACATGACTTATGAGGAAAGACTGAGGGAACTGGGCTTATTTAGTTTAGCAAAGAGGAGAGTGGGAAAGGACTCAATAGCAGCCTTCAGCTATCTGAAGTTTGAAAGAGGATAGAGATAAGTTGTTCTCAGTGGTGCTAGGTGACAGAACAAGGAGCAATGGTTTCAAGCTGCAGCAAAGGAAGTTTAGGTTAGATATTAGGAAGAATGTTTTCACTAGGAGGATAGTAAAATATAGGAGCAGGTTACCCAGAGAAGTGGTAGAAGCTCCATCCTTGGAAGGTTTTCAAAACCTGGCTAGACAAAGCTTTGGCTGGGATGATCTGACTGGAGATGGTCCTGCTTGAAGCAGGGGGTTGGACTAGATGTGACCTCCTGAGGTTCCTTCCAACCCTAAATTTCTATGATTCTATGACATCAAGGATGGGGTTCTAATGTCTTAAAGTTATTCCACTATTAAATAATTAGTAAGTGCAAAAATTCTTGAATTAAAAAAATTTAAAATTGATTTTGAGACATAAGTAGGGAAAATACAGTATCTTGAATCCAAGAAAACTTTGATTTGAAGATGACCACCAATAGTTAGATTTTTTTCATGGAAAATTTTTAATAATTTTCCTTGTATAGTATCTGACTATTGGAGGGTTGTCTTAAATTTGCCATCCCCGCACTGTTGTAGGCAATCTATTTTTTTCTCTAGCTGTTAGGATTTTGATTTTCAATGTCAAATGGCATACTGGTTTAAGGAATTTGTAAAGGATTTATAAAGCTTTCTATTTTTTATTATTCTGTTGCAGTCCCACCCAGATCATTTCATATGAAAGTTCTTTATATCAGAAAGTTGGTCTTAGTCCAGTTCCTAATAGACAGCAGCTCACTTCATAAAGCCTGCTATAATTTACGTCTATATTGATAGGTTTTGTAAAGCCTGAGAATTAACTCTCCCATCCTTCCAGGTAACAATAAGCTGCATAGACTGGGGCAGAAAAGAGAACTGTACTGTTGAGTCATTGTACGTTTTGTCTTTGCTGTGATTGGTTCAAGGTCTTTCATTCTCCCATAGTTATGCATTAAGCTCCTTTCACAGGCTCCAATTTCTCATTTATATTCTACATTTTAAAATGATCTGTGAACTAAATTTTATATAAAACATATGAATATTTAAGTTCTTCGCCACTCAAAAATGAATTTTTAGATAATGGAAATTCAAGATCCTTCCTGAAAATTCTTAAATATTTCAGTATAATTTGCTTGCCCTGAAGCCATCCATGCTTGCCATATAGTATGACTTTATATGAAATAAAATTAGCATGTGAAATTAAATATAACATGTATAGTGGAAACTTAAAATATGCCTAAGTGTTGGTGAAGCCTTATATCACAATCTTTTTCTTTTATATTTTATTAAATAGCTAAGATATTTAGTGACAAAATAACAGACTTTTTAGATTCTTTGTTTAGCATTGACCAAAAATTTCTAGCTATTGGCTGTTCTTGCATATGGGAAATTAGCTGGTTATCTTAGTTCACTCTTCAGCAAACTGTTTGCAGCAAAATAAACACCACCATGTTTGTCAAGAATTGACTTTCATTTTGCCAGTCAAAGCAGGGAATTGAAAGGGTAAGGAGACTATGCTATAGTTTTCCTATACTAAACGATGTTATATTGTGTAGTCTTTGCTTCTGATTAGCAAAAGTTTGGATATATGCATACCTTTCAAGTGTTTACTTAGAAGCTGGCACATATGGCCTGCAGAGCCATTTTATTTGGCCTGTGGAGTTGAGGGAACCTTGGTGGAATTTCTGTGGCAGGGGCTTTGCCCAGGCATTGGGGAAAAAGCAGCAGTACTGTGTGGGAGAAGCAGTGACTGCAGCTCTTGCAGTTTTATGTAATGCAGTATATATTTTTCTCTTCAATAGGCACTACTTTTTCTTCACTTGACTAACTTCTTAAAAACCTGTTTATATATACCAGGTTGTTAGAACTCTTTGGCTTATAATTACATTGATTGATGACCTATTAGGCTGCTTGCAGACATTAAAAAACAAACAAACAAAACTGTGCTTTACTGGAAGAAGCAGTGCATTACTTTGACCCAGCTCTGCAACATCTGTATAGATCAGGCACTTCAGCAGGGCTTTTTCATGCTTTTAGCTGATTCAATTCGCTATTAGATAAAAGTGCCCAAAAAGGCCCTCTGAGCACCCAATCTATACAGACGTCCGGTGAGCCAGATCCAACTAACGCATTGCCTCCTCTGGGCTCGGCAATGCTACTGCTTGTTTAATTAAAAAAAAAAAAAAAAATCTGTAAGCAACCATAATGAAATTGCACTTCGTAGTAGGTAAGAACCAATACTACACAAATTGCATTCGTACCTAACACCTTGCTAGCAATATCAGGAACTAAACCACATATTTAGTGGACTGTGTGAAACTAATGCTGAATAACTCAGAGTAGGGGCCTCTCACTGTTTGGGTAGTTTGGTTGAACTTGCACTATGATTGATTACTAGATGTGTAGGGTTTGCATTTTTTTCAAGGACTTTTAGGTGATTTTTTTTTTGATGTGCTAAAATAGCAATGGTAGGAAAGCAGCAGTCATAAACTTTTTAGTTAACTCTGTGGTTTGAAAAATAAAATCCCAGATGTCCTCAAGAAATGAAAATGAGAGCCTGTGATTTATAATTTGTGTTGCCCTCTGTCTTCAAATTTGGTCACTTTAATGGAATAGAAAAGAGGTGACAAAATAGTTGTTTTCCTTCTACATTGCATCAGGCTTTCATTGTTCCTTGAATTATTAAGCTAAACAAAGCTAGTTAAGCATTTGGTCATTGATGGTACTCTTACTCATATTAAATACTACCTCAGACAACGTGCAATTTCATAGAAATTACTACAAAATTTCTCAATGCAAGTAACAGTGGCCCTGGATGCCAACATGTGTTAAAGAAGTTAGAGTCTTAAAATTCATGCATAGCATTAGTTTCTTTTTCTTATTTAAATTCCTCTTTTACCCAGGATATATTAAAATTCTTTTAATAAGTTTATTTATCAAAGAAATGCTATTAGTAGCCCTTCTGGATGCTAATTGAAGATCATGGACTATAAGAAGTTAAGGAATTTTCACTATTGAAAAATAATAGTAAATATAAACAAATAACCTGTTAGAGTACTGGTTTAACTAACAAAAACAGTTTCCCAAATTTTTGGTAGGGAAAAATTCCTGTATCTAATACTTAGAATCCCTCTTTATGTTTATGAAGCTATTTAGCAAGGCATATGAATACCAAACTCCATCATCAAGTTGTTTTCTATATAAACAAACGGGATATATGTGGAACTGGAAGTAGGCTTTCGGCTTTACTGCCAGACAATTAAATATCTTTGAATAATTTAGTCATTGTAATTCATGTTGTTTCAAAATAGAATTCATTGAAGTCAATAAATAGACTCATGAAACACATTTTGAAAGTTTATTGGAAAGTTCTGCAAATGTTAGGAGGAGTTTTCAACTCAGGAAAGTTTCTTCCCTTTGCCTAAAATGTATGGGGACAGATTCTGCTTTGACTTGCAACTAGTGTAATTCTAGTGATTGAAGAAGCATATTTCTTCATGTTTACCAATAAATATCAATGTGTCTAGTACTTTACAGATCATTTAGACATTAAGAACTCAGTGACTGACTTTTGCATCCTTACTGTCTACATTTTTTTGTTTTTTATAACTTACTCTGCTTATTCTTAAAGGTCATGAACTATTATCTGAGTTACAACAGCGTCGATTTAATGGTTCAGATGGAGGAGTCTCATGGTCTCCCATGGATGATGAACTGCTGGCTCAGCCCCAGGTCATGAAGCTATTGGATTCACTCCGAGAGCAATATACCCGCTATCAGGAAGTTTGTAGGCAACGTAGCAAGCGCACACAGCTGGAGGAGATTCAACAGAAAGTAATGCAGGTAAGTACCAGGATTCTCCTGGCACTATATTTTTATTATTATCATGATTCTGTTAAGTAAACTTACAATTTCACGTGGTTAAAAAATTCCATTTAAAACCCACCTTGTTCAGAACCGTTGAACATTGTTTTTAATCATGCACATTGTAGAGAGTTACTGTGTTATGTTTTTGTTTTGCAATATCTGGGATTCCTGAAAACATGGTTCTGTCTTGAGTGTATTCCTGTGGTTTATTCCTACAGTGTGTGTAATATAGAAAGCACATACCGTATAATTTCTTACTGCTTAATTTTAAACACCTGAGAAGTCAGTCACAAGTAACATAAACTGATACGCTTTTTAAAAACTAGATTCAAGCTATGTCTTGCATTATGCTTCAGAGCTGTATAGTAATGGTGTCTAATTGGGCTCTCTAGTGAACACTTGTACTATTCATTTTGATTAGATTATATAACTGAATTATTTTTGTCTATACTGGACATGTCTACACTTTCGTTGATGCACCATCATTACCGCACATTAAGTACTAACTTAATGCACTGTAAGCAACACTACTCTGCATTAGCACAGACAAACAGTTTTCATATGATGCTAATGTTGCAGTAGACTGATTCTACTGCATATTAGCCCTTTAGCACAGTTTTAGCCAGCTGCACTAATGTGCAGTAGAATTCATCTACTGAGACATTAGCGTCTCGTGTACACACGCCCACTGAGACTTGTTTCAGACTCTGACCTCCAGATGTATGCTTGTTATAATGCAAAGAATCTGAGGGAAGGTCATTTTCCTTCAGCTTTTATTCCTTCTTTCATCTCAAGGGGTTCCAGGTGCCAGTTTTGCCTGATACTCCAACTTTCCTCTGCCTGCCATACTCTTGGAGGATGCTGGTGACAGGTGGGGGTCACTAGAATGCAGGATGCTTAAGATGCACCTTTTCTTTTATGTCTCTTATGCTGGATGTTCTTAAACACCTCAAGAATCTTCAAGTAGTTGCTCATGTTAGCTGTATTGCTGCTTTGCACTACCACAGAACCCCAAAGTGCCTGGCTTATTGTCAGATAAATAAACATTTAGTAGTAAAACCTATTTCTGTTGGCACTTTTGCTTATATCTTGTGTAACAAAGTTCCTGGGATTACACAAAACAAAAAATTTTTCTTGCCATATGAAGGAGGGGTGGTTTTAAGTTGATGTCACTAAAGATAAGTGATTGTTTATTCCCTTATTTATCTAACTATTAATGCTTTAACTGTGGTGGTATATCCAGTGATTAAACTCTGTCTACTTATGCAGTTCATGGCAGCTTCTGACCAGAATGAATAAAAATCGTTCTAATCAATTGTGTGTTAAAGGTCATAACGAATTGGTTTAGTGCTTTGGAAATCAGCATGTAATTGGTGCTTTCAACACTTTTTCAGATATTGTCTCAGTAGAGATAATCGAGGAAATGGAATCAATTTATTTTCCTTCCACAAGCTTATTACTTGAAATCAGATTTATACATTTTTAAGCTTCTGTTGTGCTTCAAATACATTTGCAGAAAACATAACCTGAATTACTTTTAGCCTTCAGATATTGGCAATTCTAGTGAGTGTATGTGTGTGGACTTCATAATATTCCAGATATTCTTAAAAATAAAGGATAATTATTCTTGTTCCTTTTTCTGTCTCTGAAAACAAGGAAGTATTTTTGCTGAAGTAGTGACTTTCATCTTTAACAAAGAAAGGTGGGAGGGGAAAGAAAAATGCAAATCCTATTTGTTGATATTTTGAGTTGAAAACAGTATAAATATGCAGAAGATAAAAGCATTATTTTATAGATTAAATGATACAAGCAGGACATGGGCTTTTAATATTCAGATTGACTGAAGGAAATGTGACGATTGAAATTAGGTTTATAACATACTTGGCCAAACTTCTACCCTTAATGCTTTTAAATACATCTATTTACTAGGGCACCAACCTCAATTTGTATTCTTTTAATTCAAAATAGTTATCCATTTGTTCTGTCTACACTAGTGATACTGAAGCACACATTAAATCTACATACTAGGGGTGATCAAAAAGTTCTAAGACTTAGCCTTTGTTTTAAAGAATAGTGTACAAACAACATTTTTATGAGCTGCCCCCTTCAAAGTAATCTCTCCCAGATGATATGCACTTGTCCCACCGTTCCTGCCACTTTTGGAAGCAATGCTGGAAGTCTTCAACTGTGAGTTTTTTGAGTTCCGCTTTCACATTCTTATGGATGGTTGGAATGTCATCAAATCTCCTTCCTTTCAGCTTCATTTTGATTTTTTGGGAACAGAAAAAAATCACATAGGGCAAGGTCAGGTGAATACGGAGGGTGTGGTATCACAGAAATGTTTTTTCAGCCAAAAATTCTTGAATAGAGACAGCAGTATGTGAAGGAGCATTGTCATGATGCAGAAACCATCAACCATTTTTACACCGCTCACGGTGGTTTCTTCTAACTTTATCCCTCGATCAAATCAAAACCTCTTTATAAAAGGCCTGATTGATTGTTTGACCACTTGGTACAAATTCCTGATGAACAATACCCCGAACATCAAGTCTTAGAACTTTTTGATCAAACCACGTATTTGTTTATTTTAGTTAATCAGCGGGTGGCATGGGGCTAAAGTGCACAGCTGCCAGTCCTGTTTGAGGCCACAGAGGAAGCACTCACAGTACAGCCCTGTCAGATTTCAATGAATCTGTGAATTCTGCTGAATACCTTGTTACAAGGACAAGAAAACTTGATAAGTTTACAAGGCACCTGTAAATGCATTTAAGTAATGTAGAAAATCATATTTTCTGAATGTGAAACATGGTCAGTGAGGAGGAATTGGTATTATTGGTTTAAAAATAAACAATGGGGAGAAATTAAAAATGGGAAGCAGATGAAAGGGAGCAGAGGAATTAAATAAAGGGAAGAGCAAAGTGAGGACAAGTCCAAGTATGTAATGAATAAACAGGCCTAAATTGATGGCATGCGTAAGAAGAGATTCTTGCACCTAGCACAAACTTAATTTGGTTGACTTGAAGCCTTTTGGCTGGATCTACATGTCTGTTAGCCATGGCCCCTGCTATTCTTGACGTGTTTGACCTGGGCTTTCCTCCTACTGTCTCTTTCTTTTTTTTCCCTCTTTTTCAGAATGTCTTGTTTGACATTCTGGTAGACTTGCACTCAATCCTTCTCTGGCTTCTTCCTTTCTTTCCTTATCTGCTGGCTCTGAAGTGCCTAATTCTCATTTGCATTCCAGGTTTGCTTTCATGCTCTTCCTTGGCTCTCTTCCCTCCACCTCCTTCTCACTCTTTCAAGCCCTTCTCCTACTACTCTAGTTTCTGTTCTTCTTACTTGTTCCTGAGTATACCATTAGCAATTTTTTAAATGCATATCAAGAGAGTGCTTCTGTAAGCAGGATGTTGGAGGCAGGATGGCGATTGCAAAGCCAGTGGGACCAGGAGTCAAGCTCCCCTGATTGTCCTCAAGCCCAGTTCCCAGCCCTAACGGGCTTCCCCTTGTTCCCACTGCCCAGCTGGGTGGCAATTTAAAAGCTGGCAGGGAAGGAGGTGGGCTTCAGAAGACTTTCCTGTGCTGGTTCCCAGTGGTGGTCTTTAAATGCTGCATGTGTTTCTTAGCTGAGTGGCACATGTGGTAAGCTCTCTGGGGCAATGTTTCCTGCCCTTTCTCAGATCAGGGATTGCCTAATCTGGGGAACAAGATGGGTTGCCCCAGTGCTATGCTCCAATCCCCCCGCTCCGGTCTACAGGAAGGCAGTGGAACAGTGAGGAAAGACTTCCCTGTCCGTTCCCTGTACCTCAATTTCCTTTGTCTTGGAAGAGAGCCTTTCCCTGGTGCTCTACTCCATCCCTACTTCTCTTCCCTGTCCCTAGAATGGCAGGAGTGGAGCAGCCACTGCTCCCCCCACCTTCCGTGGTTGGGAGCATTCCAGTCTTAGGAAATCACAAGGAGCTGAGTGGGGCATCTGCAGGCTGAATGCCTGTATTGATCCCTCTCCTAGACACATTTCCAGAAGTAGAAATCTCATAAAAATTCCCACTGCTAGAAATGAGCATCTGTTCATGGCCAGTGTTGCAATATAGTCCTCCATGCACTGAGAACAGTCGAAGTGAACCCATATTCTTCACTTGCATTCACCTGATGGATGCTGTGTTAGTTTGAAGATATTGGCCAAAAATTGACAGCCGATTGAGTTTTGTAGTCTCTGTTCAAAGCAGTGATTCTCAATCAAGATTTCACAAAATCTTTTTAAGGGTATTGTGGGATGCCATGTAATGTTAGCACTGTTAGATGTGCAAACACCTGTGCATGATTCACAAGATAAAACCAGAGATTCCGAATAGAAATTAGTAATGTCAAAAACATTCTGACCTGTTAGGGTCTGAGTTCTTTTCAGCAGAAATTGCTCTATTTATTGTTCTTCCATAGACAAAAAATGAGTGAAAGTCAAAAACTGAATTTTTCTGAGGGATTACTTAGGTCTTACAGCCTAACAAGGGGTGCCTAGGGCCTAAAAAGGCTTAGAACCACTGGTTTAAAGTTTGTTGATTTAAAGAAGCCAAGGTGTTTTCCTATCCTTTATCATTGAGGTTAATGAATTAACCTAGCGGCTTCAATTAAAACAAAAAAAAAAAGTCTTTTCTCGCATGTTATAATGACTGCACCTCTGTTTCCTAAATCTTAAATTTTAACTATGGATATCATCTAAGCTTTGGTTTATTTTCAGTATATCTAAAGAGAGTGAAGTATAAAGCCAATCCATCCTAATTAAAATATTCCCCAGCATAATAAATAAGAATGAAATGATGACACTTCTAAAAAATAATAATTTTAGTACTCTGATCTTGGAATTTTTCCAACTGTAGATTACACCAGTGATTATCAACGTGGGTGGGACACTAGGACCTTAAGCTTGCAAGGAGTTCTTCTGCAACAGCGCGCGTGTGTGTGTGTGTGTGTGTGTGTGTGTGTGTGTGTGTGTGTGTGTGTGTGTGTGTGTGAACTATATTGAAAGATATGCACTGTGGCTTCACGTGGGTAGTCTATTATGCCTTTCTGAAGTCCCTTTCAGGATAAGGGCCTATGCATTCTTAAAGAATGTTGTGTATTTTTTTTAAACGAAAGCACAGTAATCACTATGTCTATTGTCTGTTAATAATATTGATCAACAGAAGGAGAGCCTTTGGATTGTCTCCAACTTTCCAATATCCTAGACCAATGAATTGTAGTATGTTAATTTTATATATGTCTGAATTTGAAAGAACTTGTTTCTTATCAAAAATGTATGTGTGTTAATCCAATTTATTTACACAGATATGAATATGAATATGCCAGATCTTTTTTTGCTAGCTCTCACCTTCTGGCATGTGCTGTCAACCTAAGGTTAATGAAAAACATTCTACCAAAGACATTTGAAAGCATGTCTTGTCATTGAATCCAATCATATCCATACTTGAAAAAAACACTTTGTAGTAGAAACTGTATAATTAATTTGAAATGAAATTGCAAAGTTTTAATGGCCTGAGTAGAAATATTGTAAAAGCTGTTGGGTATTTGATTTAGTTTACTTGTGATCTAAATTATTATTTTATTAACAGGTAGTGAATTGGCTTGAAGGACCTGGATCAGAACAACTGCGAACTCAGTGGGGAATAGGTGATTCAATTAGAGCTTCACAGGCTTTGCAACAGAAACATGAAGAGATTGAGAGTCAACACAGTGTGAGATTTTTTTTTCCCCCCACTCCCTTCAAGTTACAGCATGATTTTAAGTGCATGTAATTGTCTGCAGTGTATTCAAGTGACAAGCTCCTAGGAATGTTGGACAGAGTGATTTGTGGGTTATAAAGAGACAAATCTGTGCTGTTTTTAATAACCCAATAGGTTCATTAGATTTTGGTCTCCAATGCAGATAATATACACTAATTATATACTTTTTTGTTAGTAATTCATATTAGTCTTGTATCAGTCACTCTGAAAATATGTGCTTCCAGTGAAATTGATGGTAGAGCCAGGGAGGGGGAACCTAAAGAAACCTGAATATATTTAGCATAAGCTCTGTACTGTTCATGTAAAAGGTTTTGAGCTTATTTAGCTAGTACCGACTACTTTCAGTTATCAGTGGACATGAATTTCAGTTAACTAGATTTGAAATAGAGCTTAATTTAAAATAAAATGTTGAGTTTTTATTTCTCACTCAGCCAATTGCATGCTTTTTACTGAGGCCTGTATTGCTTTTGTAATGCAATAGACTTACCACCTCTCCTCTCCTTCCACCCTGAATGATTTGATGCAACTGAGGTTAGATACATAACATTTTAAAAGGTTAGCTCACCTACTGTGTTGTCCCTTTCTTTAAGCGCTTGTAGCATGGAACTACTCTGAAAAGTGTCAGTATGTCAATAGGGGTGTAGGTCGTACCCATGTTGGTCTGAGGGCTTAAGCAGACATGGTTCTTGGGGTAAATCCAGTATCTTGTATTAGACCAACTAAATAGTTGGAAAAATTGTTGTTTGCCTGTTTTTGGGTACAAACACACTCGTCAGGCTGAAGAAGCATCTGCAGTTGGTCTGTGCTCTTCCTAGATGGAATAGACAAGAAGCCAGAGGCCAGTATGCATACAAGAAAGCCAGTCAGTGAAGATGCAAATTGAGGAGTGTTGTGTGTAATAGAGGACTGTAGAGGATTCTTACTCAACTCATCTGATATTTTCACGTATTGAAAAAAATATCTTCTTGCTTTATTGACAAAATTAATTTTTACTACCTTTTACTTGTCTTACTGTCATAGAGCAACATGGTAAGGAAGTCCATACTCAATTCTTTTCACACTCATGCATCATTTAATGTATTCAGTTGAGGGCCAAATACAGTCATCACTTACATCCTTCCAATCCTGTTAAAACTGCACAGTTGTGACCAAGGTGTGTAGTTGTTTACAGAATCTTTATCACAGTTGGTTTAAAGCAGTGAAAAGAAGTTGGCCTCACTGTCAGGTTCTGCTATGAATTTGCCTTGCTGGAAATTTAAAACAAAATCCTTAAACTTTATAGACCAAGTAGATTTGATCACATGTAAAGCAACATTAAACATGGAAACTCATTTATGAAGTCACTTTTTAGAGTAGTATTCAACCTTGGTGTACTTGCTTTATTTTCTCTAATTTGAAAGTATTCGCTATAATCTGGGACGAATTTCACCCATTTTCTGAAATCCTTCGCTGCCTCTTAATTATTTTCCTATTCTTTCTCCAGATTCCTCGGATTTTTATTTCCACATTCCTAAAGTCAAATTTATGGTCTTGTGTTGTCCACCATATGGTTTGGTTTTTTTAATATCTTCCATTTATTAATTCCATTCCTTTGGTTTCTAGAAGGTTCTTGGTTTGT
Organism: Crocodylus porosus; assembly: GCF_001723895.1. Taxonomy (NCBI): domain Eukaryota; kingdom Metazoa; phylum Chordata; order Crocodylia; family Crocodylidae; genus Crocodylus; species Crocodylus porosus. Next base: position 37,484,556 of record NW_017728949.1, read on the forward strand.
TTTTCAGTACTCCTGTGAATTGACTGCTAGAGAGAGAATTATTTTAGATTGTTATATAATAAGCCATTTGTCATTTATTTTATTGTTCCTCTAAATGACTGAAAAAATACTTAAGTTCATTTTGTTTAGCTAAATTTTTGCTTTTTGCTTGATTATAACCTATCTTAGTCTGATCGTATTGGGTTTAGAGGAAGTCATTTGAATAAAACAACCATTAAGCACATTAATAGTCTCAGTATTGCAATATTTGGTGTGCTTTTAGTTTTAATTTGTTATATTTCATTGGTAATTATTTTTCAACAATTAAATCATGGTATGCTTACTCACCAAATTTAGTAATTGGTGGATGCATCTGTTCAGATTATTTGTTTTCTAAGCAGTAAAATTCTCTGAACCTTGTTTATCCTGTTATTTTTATGATTTGGATTTGCACTTGGAGCTCCGTTTTGATTCTTCTGCATTTGTGCTGTTTGCAAACTTACTGGTACTTTCAATTGGATTGCCCAAGGGTTTTGTTTTGGGGGGTTTTTTGGGGGGAGGGGTGTTGGAGTATAACTTTCTATATTCATTTTAGTCTAGTTTTTACCAAAGCATTTTCTGCTACATTTCTGAAATTTAAATCTCTCTAAGTGGATGTATTAGAATATATCTTGCTACTAAATTTGGGAAGCAACTAAAATTTTTGGATTTGCTTGGAAATCTCTCCCCTTTACCCTGCTTCTTTTCTTTGTAGTTGCTCAATAAATTTTTATCAAATATTTTAATATATAAGTGGTGAGGAAATGTTTTTTCTGGATTTGGATTTTAATACATATTACAAATAATTTACCAAATCTGATAGGGCTTTGTATTATTTGCTTATTTAATTGTATCCAGCTAATATTTTTTCACATTTTTGTTTCTCATATATACGTTTTTCTGTAGTTAGTGTCCTATCTACTCATGCCAGATAGAGTACAAGTGGACAATGCAGGATTTATTCACATTGCTCCCCATTTTTGACTACCAAAGTTTCATGAGATAAACAGTTCATTCCCCATGTACATTCTGTCTTTGGATTTGTTGATCTTCTGAAATTGAAGCTACCTTGATTTCAATTATTTGTGCATTGTTTCTGGCATATATAGTCAGTGAAGAAGGTTTGAACAAAAAAATCCTGAATTTGAAAATGTAGCTTTTCTGAGTACATTTTGCATTTTTTGAGTAAGTTCAGTGTAAACATTGAAGGAATAAAGCATAGGATTTTAAAAGAAATTTAAATATCACATTTAAAGATCCTATTTAATTCAAATATCCTGTTTTTTGTTTTGTTTTGGGGTTTTTTTTTAAATAATTACTATGTTGAGCATTAATTACTATGTGGAGCACTTCATTAGTATAATCAATAGGTGGCACTGTTCAGTTGTGTTCAATCTATGTATGACAGTTTGAAAGTCCTGTCATCTGTAGTCCAAAATAAGATATTTAGCAGTTATACTTTGTATAACAAATATGTAATAATGCCAGTTGAGACTTTAATTTCTCTTGATGTAAGAGCTAATTGGAAAGTTTTAGCCCCACAAACTCGTAATGGTTTGAACTGTTTAGATTTACAACTAAATAAGGTAAAAATATCAGAAAACCAATATGGCAATTCTCGGTGTTTAAGATCACCAACATATACCTACATAAGGTAGCAGTTTAGAGGTGCCTTTTCCACGTTAAAAAAATACATTTAAAGTAACTTTTTCTGTCTTGTAGTCATAGGATAATATTATTTTCATTCTGTCCAAAATATTTTTCCAAAGGCACTTATAAAATTGCAGCAAATTGCGCTGTGTGATACACTGGTAGTCAGCATCCTTCCAAATATTTTTAATAATGGTTTAATATTGTATAAAAGCATTATTGTTCCAGTAGAAAACAATAAACACCTTAAATGATTATTTATGTTTAGACTGTTTCATTCTTCTAGTATATGACAAATGCTAATTGGAGTTTGTTGTTTGCCAATAAATAAATTACATTTGCAGTATGTGGCAGTGTACCTTTCCATATTTCCAGCTTGTGTCAGTAGGTGCAAAAATACCATGCATAGTTTAATTTCTTACTTTTCTATATAGGTTTGCGTTGATACATGGTAATGAATGTTTTTCCCCATGTAAACTTTCAAACTGCTGCAGTAATCCAGTTTACCCTTTATGCCTTTTAACCCCGAGATTCTATTTATTTCCTAAAAACAGAAATAGTTGTTTATATTAAATACACAGGACCTTAAGCTGATTATATTTATTTTGGTATTACTTTATAGCATTAATTTGTTCTGTATTTTGTAGGAGTGGTTTGCTGTGTATGTGGAACTTAATCAGCAAATAGCAGCACTGCTAAATGCTGGAGATGAGGAAGACCTTGTGGAACTAAAAGCACTGCAGCAGCAGTTGAGTGATGTCTGCTATCGGCAGGCCAGTCAGCTGGAATTTAGGCAAAATCTGTTACAAGCAGCACTTGAATTTCACAGTGTTGCCCAAGATGTAAGCTTATTTTTATTTCTGTTCTTACAGAGTAACTTGTTACTACACTCTGACACTTGTTTTACTTATGTTTAGTGTTTTTGTCTAGGGTGTATCTATGAAAAAGTAAGTTTTGAGAAAAATGTAAAATAGCTTCATTTCCTAAGACTAGGCCTTCCAGTTTGTAAGAGGAATATGAATGGGATTGTCAGTCATTCTGAAATGTTTTAACATTTCAACAGTTTTTAAAACCTAATATAATTACTACTGTATTTTCTTACATACAGAACACACCAAATTATAACACACACCCTGTTTTTTAAAGGTAGAATGAAGGAAAAAAGATTTCTCTGGTGTTGTGGCTGCAAAAAGTAGGGACAGAGCCTAATCTTCAGCTGACTCACCCTCCCTTTCCTGCTTAACTAAAGATCAAACCCTAGCTGCTTCTGAAAACTGGTCTCTATGGGTGGATCTGTGATCTTGAAAAGAACTAGTGTGTCCGGGCTGTGAAATGGGAGGGGAGAGACCAGAAGCAGCTGAAAGACAGCAAAATGCCCAAAAAACGTGACTTTGAGTGGAACATCAAGACCATAACAAAGGCAAGATGATCATTAACATCTGTGGAGTGAACAACAGTGAGCCATTAAGTCAATTGACTCCTTCAGCCACCTGACTAGTAATACCACAACTGCTCCACTGTGAAATCAAATCAGGGTGCTTTCTGATCCTGGGCAGAAAATCAGCTTCCCCATTTAATGCATGTGCCTGAATTTTGAGTGATTATTTTGTGGGGGAGGGGGAAGGGGTAGCATTTGTATGTGAGGAAAATATAGAAATAAGGGATCCAATTAAACTGTTTTTTGGAAACATGGATTTACTCTATTGCCTGTGATGATTTGTTCTTTAGAGATACTTTTTAAGATGTTGCTTTTGCTCTCATTTCCCTGAATAAAACAATGTGCTCAGGATTTTAATGCGAGATTTGATGCTTTTTGTTTATACCTTTAAGCCTGGAGTCTTTTAACTAGGTAAGCTTTTCAGTTTTCTCTTTAAAAATTAAGTTTTCAGCCATCGTAGATGTGAAAAATGCTTTAATGTGCCAAAAACCCTACAGATTCAGAAACCAGCAGGACAGGGGGGGGAAGTTATTTGAATAAACTAACTTTTAAGCTAATATAGTTAGTTCTGAGGCTGGACTTGTATTTTCAGTACTTGTGTCAGACATTTCTGAAAGTATACTTATGCATTTTAATGCTAATCTCAGTTCTAATGAAATAATTTTCAAGAAAGATCACCAGTGAGAGAGAGGTTTATGTACTTATACCTCTCTTTCAGTTGTCTCAACAGTTAGATGGCTTATTAGGGATGCTGTGTGTTGATGTAGCACCAAGTGATGGAGCATCAATTCAGCAAACTTTAAAACTACTTGAAGAGAAGTTGAAAAGTGTTGGTAAGCAAAATATTGCTGAAATATACAAAAAAATTACTTAAAAACGGAAGATGTTGGGGACAGTTTCCCTTTTGTAGGGGTTTGCGGGGGGGTTGCTTTACTAAATCAGTTTTCCTGCAGTCTGTTCTTCCTTTATGCTCTCTCCCCAGCTTTACTCCTAGGAAGATTGTCTCTGACATTAACTTTTGTAACCTGAATTCTTCAGTAACATGCATGCTTAGAAAATGCTTTGTGATGATTTTTTAATTAAAAATAATACTTATAGTACCCAAATCATGGAAATGTATTGTTACAGTTTTTATGAGCAAACCTGGAAGTTGAATCACAGATTTTAGTTCTGCTAGCCCCCAGCCTGGCAGGAGCTTAGCACTGTTCTGCAAAGATGAATCTCTTCAGATTTGCAGCAGTGAAAACTCTGAAATAACAACACCCTGAAGGAGAACACGTGTAATTAAAATTTATGCAGTATTTTAACATTTATCTAAGACTTATAAATGTTGTGTTGAAGGCTATTATACAGACTAAGGCATTTTTGTAGAAGAACGATTGTGAGGTAAAAAGATGCATTAAAATAATTAATTAAATTTGAAAAATAATTAAATTATTTTTTATGTGGAACAACAAAGTACATACTGCAGTATCTGTACTGCAGTATCTAAAAAGTTGCAGGCATGATGTAAAAAGCATTTTAAAATCTTACCCTAGTTTTTTGTTGATGGAAGTTTATCACTGTGTGACAATTAATTGACACTTCAGAAATTGTATAAATGTGCAGTTCTTCAGATAGTGCATATTAATTACTCATTTATATGCTAAAAATGTTATAGCAGATTGTCAACTCTCATAACTTTCCTTAAAACATTTAATTACCTTCTTTATAGACCATAAAATAAGAAATCCTTTATCCTTAGTTTTCTAACTGGTAAATGACGCACTTGACTCCCTCAGCTAACTGACTAGTAATATTACAGTTGCTCCACTGTAAAGCAGGAATCAAAGCAAGGTGCTTCTGTCCTGGACAGAAAATCAGCTTCCCCATTTAATCCATGGACCCCGATTTTGAAGGATTATCTTGGGGGAGGGAGGAAAGGTGTTTGTTTGTATGTGAAAAAATAACAAATCCTTTATCCTTAGTTTTCTAAGTGGCGAGTGATGCACTTGGATGATAGACAGTTTAGCTGAGGACAGAAACAAACAGTGATTAAAAGAAGACATCTGCCTTTCCCCACTTCACTCTTTTTCCCCCAACTTCTCTTGGTGAAAAAGAAAACCTAAGTTATCAAACTGAATAATTTATTTTCATCTTAGACCTAGGTCTGCAAGGTTTGCGTGAAAAGGGCCAAGGACTTCTGGATCAGATATCTAACCAGGCATCCTGGGCCTATGGAAAAGATGTAACTACTGAAAACAAAGAAAATGTGGATCACATCCAAGGAGTGATGGAAGATATGCAACTTAGGAAGCAAAGGTAATAGACATTTTGGTGACTTTCACAAGCAAAGAGCTCAAAATACTTTTGAAGGAAATTGTTCTACTGTTAGCTTCAGAATAGGAATCTTAGTGATTTCTTAATTTATCTAATTCCAGTTGGGATAATATAAATTCTGTGTTCTATTTAAATAGGATAGTAACTTTCCTTTTCTTCCAGAACTCTTATGAGCTACTGTTTTTGTGGTATACTCCTAATGTCAAGATTCATAAAATAAGAGTTCTTCATTTTTGTGTTGGATGATGGCAAGGCATGTGTGCACATGTGTGTGTATAAAATGCCATGTGCTTCCTTCTAGTTTTATTCTGTGTGTAAAAATGTGCTTTACTCACAGGATAACTCTGAGCTCACTTGATTTAAATAGGACTGATGTGTACAAGCTTAGACTTAAGCAAGTGCTTTCTGAATGTCCTGAATAAGGAAGTACTTAAACATGTCCTCTATCCTTAGTTTTCTAAGTGGCAAGTGATGCACTTGGATGATAGACAGTTTAGCTAAGGACAGAAACAAACAGTGATTAAAAGAAGACATCTGCCTTTCCCCACTTCACTCTTTTCCCCCCAACTTCTCTTGGTGAAAAGGAAAACCTAAGTTATCAAACAGAATAATTTATTTTCATCTTAGACTTAGGTCTGCAAGGTTTGTGTGAAAAGTTAAGTGTTTTACTTAGTCTTGTAAAGACAGTTATCTTCTTTGAGTACAAAGTTGCAGTTTCCATGGAGAAAATATGTGGGCCTCAGAGAAAAAATGACATGCATGCTTGGAAATTTGAGATGTAGAAGTGATGGAGAGAGCCTTGTTATTAAGATGTGATTTCTCCCCCTCCCCACTCCATCTTGAAAAGTTTTAAGATCTCCTAGTCTAAGCCTTACTCTAAGTGGCAGCAGCTCTTTTCAACTTCACACATTTTTCATTGACTCCTACATTAATGGATTCTGAATATGCCTTAAGTTTTAAGTAGATCTCTTTACATCAGCTTATTTTTTCAAGTAATCGTAGCTGGCATATACCTGTTGTAGCCAGAACTGTCTTTAAAGCTTTTTGTTTTGTTTTGAATAATAGCTAACATATAGTTTGGTTATATTAATTGAAACTTAGACTATTAGGACTACTTAAAATCTGTGCCCTTTCTAACTATCAATATTGTGGTTTCCATCCAGCAGAAAAAAAAGGAATTGTGGACAGTTAGAATCTTACTTAATTTGTACAGTTTATACTAGATACAAAGAAATGTGCATAGACTAAATATTTCACATTAATTCACTGCAAGTACAGAGTTTTATGACTTAAATACATCAGCTTCCCTAATAAGAATCTGTAATATTACAGGTGTCTATTTCCCAATAGAAAGAATATATTGTCAGGAGTTGAATGTGAATTATTTCTCCCCAGTGATATGCACAAAGGAGTCTGCATGGCGATAAGCCCTTTAATTAATCTGAATATAAATCAGGTTCAAAATAAAATCAGACAGGCATTATATTTTTAATTGTTTTGGCAACTGAATTGCAAGATTTTATTTTCAGTAGCTAAATGTAAACTGTTTTAAGAGCCTCATAGGTCCAAACCATGATAGTAACAATTTATAAAATGTATAAATAAAAGTTGCAAAATTATGGCTAACCTGTCAAATGTCTCTTGTGTTTTAAATGTTTATTTTTCTAGGGGGATTTTGGCTGGATCAGTTATATTCTTGGACTTTTAAAAGTCTGTTTTCCATATTCATACAACAGCAGCTGTACAGCGTAAGCATCGCAGCACTGCAGGATACTTAAAGCTCAGAATTCTTCCGTGATGCACTAGTACAGGGCTTATGCAACTTACACAGCCTGATTAATGTTGTGTGCAAGAAAACAGATGCATACTTCTGTGTACTTGCACATACACACTCCACCCCTTCGCTCCACCCTATTCATTTACAAAGCTAACTGCTGCAGTCATGAATAACTTATTGACCTGGGCAGGATTCTGATTCTCCCTCCCTACTCATATAGAGGTCTTTTAAATTCAAAAGGAAAGGTCTTTCAGAAAAGTGTATTATAATGTCAAGTTCTGGTAGTAAAAGGATAGTGTTCCCAATATTTTTATACCATGACTATGTGGGAAAAGAACTATGTCATGAACTTAATTCTAGCTCTCCTACTTCTGAATTAATAATATATAAATTACATTTTAGAATGGCTTCCTTCAAGAGTTATAGCATAGGAAATCATAAAAACTAATCTTGGAAGTCTTCATGATTCTTGTATATGATGATTAATTTATGCTGTAAGTGGTAGTTAGCTAAAAACATGGCTGGGGAAATAGAAACAGGAGAGAGACATGCTGTAATTTTTAGACATTTTCCAGCATTTTTCACCAAGAAAAGTATGTCTACACTGCTATCACTGCTGTGATTTGAGTGTAGTGTAGACGTAATAAGTTAGTTTTTAAACTTACAGTAGCAATATAACTGCCATAGCAAGGAACTCATTGCAGGCTTCAATCTCTTGCTGAGAAATATGGTACGTTTGCCTACACTGGATTCCTTGACAGTCTATAGACTCCTTCTTATACCCAGTCTAGCTAGTTTAAAGGTAGTTCAGGCATGCGTGCACTACACTTCTGTGGCTGCTGTGTAGACATACCTGAAGTCTTGAAGATGATGATATCTCGTATGATATCTCATGATGATTTCTGTGGCTTCTAGTGCTCAGCTGCATTTACCTCATGTTTCTCTTGTAATCCTGCATAATCCTGTAATATATTTGCCAGGCTAAGTGGCACAAAGATGCTTGTTCACCTCTTTCATGAACACTGACATTTGGATGCTGTAATTTGCTATATCATAATTGTCATTCCCAGAATATATTTACTCTGCTGCGCAAATGTCCTGCATATTGACCACTTCTGTGATATCACTTCAGTAATTTCCACTTGTTTTGGTTTGTCAAGGTGTGAAGACATGGTGGATGTACGACGGCTAAAGATGCTTCAGATGGTGCAGTTATTTAAATGTGAAGAAGATGCTGCTCAAGTAAGGGCTGGGTGGGGAGTCTCACGATCCTGCTTTTTGTAATCTGTGGCACATTTTAATATAGCTGTCCCTATTTCCTGAATAAAAATGAACTTGTTCTTGTGATGTTATAACACTTCCAGGATTTGTGTAACATGGCATGTGATGAGTGCTACCGTTTACAGTAATTATACTGCCATTACTCTGCCCCCTCCCACCTGCTGCTGCTGTCCCTGGCTGAACTGGGTGCAGGGGGAGCTCTGAAGCTGCTCCTGACCTGTTCCTACCTTATGCCACAGGGAGCAGCTGTGCGGAGAGCCCAGTTTGGCAGCATGCAGGTTCCACCTTGCCTGCCTGGTCCTCCTCCTCTGTTTTCCCCACTGGCAGAGAGCAGCCTGGAAGGAGGAATATGCATGTTACCATAGCTGTTCCTTGTAGTGCAGGCCAGGAGCCGCTTGGAGTCTGTCCCTATGTCTGCATCATCTGAGAATTCGACTGCATCAGCTGGGAGCTGTGGGAACTGGCTGTGCAGGGAGCCTGGCTTGGCTGGGGACTGTAGTAGCAGTATTCAGATTCCTCCTTCCCTGCCAGCATGGGTTGCGGGGAAGTGGGGGCAGGTCGCAGGGGATGAAGAGAGCCAGGCAGGGAGCAAACTGTGAAAGGAGAAATCTGTGCACTTCTGGTGTTGTCCCTGGCTAAGCTATACTTCCTGCACAGCTGCTTCTCATAGCTCTAAGCTGGAGTGGTCCGATACTTGATTCTATGACAAGGCTTCTTCCTCCCCTACTGATGAATGGGGCGGGAGGGGAAGTAGTCTTGGAATCAAGTAAATACAGTAGTTCTTCACCCAAGCTGTTTCTTGGAGCTGAATGTAATGTTTTCTATGATAAATCTGATTGTAATAAAAATCTCAATAATAAATTAAGGTTGGCTGGCTTTGTCAGTTCATCTTAATGTGAATCAAAATGCCTCAGTTGCAAACCTCTTTTTTCAAATGTAATGGCAAAACATCTTTTTACTAAAAGATTGGTAAAGCAAGTGTACAGACCAGCATTCCTAATGTGCATGTTTCATGCTGGTGCTGAGCCTTTGATGTGCAAGATGTACTTCTGTAAATTTTATGCTGCAAAGCAGGTCCAAGCATGTTTTGTAAATCTTTTGCAGCTATATTTCTTTATAGTTCTTAATATAAGTTTTCTTTCTTTTAACTGTTTCTTACTTTGTGTATTAATTAACGTTATTTCAGAGTATTTACAAAGTAGAAGTAGCAAAAAGTTATGACAACAAGTAAATATGGCAGATAAAGGAGGATTTCTTCATAATTCAAATGGAATAAATATATACCAAGTCTACATTTTAGTTCAACATACCTAACCTACTTGATGTGCATCTTCTTAATTAACTGTTAAAACTGGTTTCCACTGACCTAATTTACTTCTCTTTTTAAGGCAGTAGAATGGTTAAGTGAATTATTGGATGCTCTGCTTAAGACCCATATTAGACTGGGAGATGATGCTCAAGAAACCAAAGTTTTGTTGGAAAAGCATCGAAAGTTTGTTGATGTTGCACAGGTGGGGTGAAATATCTTCATTCTAGAAATTTGTTAGCTTATTTATGAGGTACCTATAGTTGTATTTTGGTATATATTTGAATACATATAGTAGAACTTCCATTAATAACTCTTTCCCTGTTTAGCATCAGTCCTTGCTTAGGGAAATACTGACAATCCAAACAGCTGAAGGAAGGATCATCCCTGTGCTAGCCATTTTAGACAAGTGTTTGTCTAACCTGCTCTTAATCTCCAACCTAAATTTCCCTTGCTGCAATTTAAGACTTATTCTTTGTCCAGTCCCCTGCAGCAGCAGCAAAGAGAATGGTCTGACCTGTATAACCATCTTTCTGGTATTTGAAGACTGTTATCAAACTCTCTTCTGTTCTCCAGACTAATAATATCAGCTCTTCCAACCTTCCACTTATGTCTCATTTCATAAACCTCTTTATCATTTTTGTTGCTCACTGATGGACTCTTAAGTTTTCCACATCTTTCTCAATGCAGCTCCCAAAAGTGGGCTCAGTAATTCAGCTATGTCCTCACCAGTGCTGAGTAGAAGGGAAAAATCACTTCCTTGTACTTGCAAGCAGTGTTTTTGTTAATTCATCCTGGTATGTTGGTGGGGATTTTTGCAACAAGAGCATGCTGTTGGCTTATAGTCAGCTTTTAGTCTACTATAAACCCTCAGATCTTTTTCTGCTGTACTTTTGCTTAGCCAGTTGATCCCAAGTGTCCATTTGTGCATAAGATTGTTTCATCCCAAGTGCAGGACTTGGCACTTGTCCTTATTAAATTTCATTTGATTAATTTCAGACCATTTCTCCAGTTTGTCAAGGTCATTTTGAATTCAAATCCTACCTTCTAAAGTATTGTTAACACAGCTTGGTTTCATCTGCAGGTGTGGAATCTATCCAGTCCTCAAAGTCATTAATAAAGAAGGTAAACTAAACAGACCCAAATTAGACACCTGGAATTGCACATGATATTTCTTCCCAATTGGACTTTGGACATTTGATGTCCATTATGGTACAGCTGTGTGTTGCAATGTGCCTTTATCTTCTTGTGATTGTTCCTGGAGATTCCATTCATTTATGCACTTGCCATATGCATGCACAATTGCATTTTTTTACAACAGCAGTGTCACTTGGTGTCATACCAGCACTCTGTCAGACCTTGCAACTAGTGTAGCCAGCAGCATAAGATAGGAAGTAGAAGCAATTGAGGTAGTTGAAACTAAGCACTTACAGCTGTGAGAGAACCTTGCCATGTTTACATATTTTCAGCCTACAAGAGACCTGCTGATTTAAAAAAAATTATATATAAAGCAAACTCAAACAAGAGCTGCCTGTGAAAATATGCCAATTACAGTTTTTTTCCATCATGCTGTCACTTCCCTTGACAGGGCTAGAACCACTGTATACAAATTCAGAATTGGCAAAGGGAAGCCTTCAGAATTCAAGATATGTCCCTCTTGTGATACAGCAATGACCATCAACAGTGGTTTCAGGGTGTTTCTTATGCTAAGGTGAAGGGACACTGCTGTTTGTGCTAAATTCCCATGAAGTACGCCTTGAAACCGAGGGCATCTTTATACATGCTCCAAGGGGAGGAGGTGCTTTAATTAAAGTGGCTCTCAGGAGCTGGTCTAATTAAAGCACCTACTGCATCTCATGTATTCAGTGTCCCACGCTTCAAAATGGTGGCAGGGGCACTTTAACTAAAGCTCATTTAAGGAGCTTTATTTAAAGCACCCCCACCACCATTTTGAAGCATGGGAACACTAAATACACAAGATGCTGAGGCTGCTGGAGTGTGGTAATTAGCATGCTCCAGCATACTCAAGTCTGTCCAACGTGCTGTAATTGCACAGTATTGGAGCAGGTGCCCCACCCATCTACAGGCACCATTAGAAAGCAGGCTGAAATTACTTCTTAAGATATCAATGCAATTATCATCAGACCAGGACAAATCCATCCACAAACTATCTCCTTGCACTTGCTCCTCTGCTGCCTCCTGAAAATCAGTCTGTCTCAGACCTCAGTGACATTCAGATCTAGTTCCTCCCCAAGACACAAACAGCTACTGACTACTCTCCACCTTAATCCTGGATCCAGCAACTAACCTTTTCCCTGGCCTCCTTCTCTGAATAATTCTCCTCCAAATAGTCTTTCTGGACTTGAGAAGATCAGAAGATATTTTGAACATCCCACTGGAGATAATGTAGTATAACATATTAGACTTTCTCTAACCCTCATAATTAGGTAGAATGATACTACTGATAAAGAAAGATCTCTCAAATTGGCTAAAGCCATATTGCATGCTCCCATATAATCCCTGCAACCTTCTGACATGAAGATAGCAGATAACGTGAACGAGGAACAAAGTGTTTTTTCCAGCACTCTGCCTCTGGTTATTTGCTTGTCCAAGCTGTACAGGAGGGGTCAAAAAAATAAACAGGAAAGGAATGTGAAGAAGTTAAAATTGTTTATGATGTATCCATAGGATGTTCCATAATTAATAGTATATTTTTCTATGGTCTGTTCACATCCTCGAGCATATTTTAGGCAGTATCCTCACTGGGGTGGCTGCTTATCTAGTTTTATTAACTGCTGAAAGTAGTATAGCTTCTTTGGCACAGTTTTGTGCCTGGTCAAGACCTGGCTAGCTCTGGGATCTTGGCACTGCTTTGTGTTCTTGTGTTGCTTTCCACAAAACTTTACACCAGCAGGCTTTTAATTTCTACTGCTGTAGGTCTTCCTTATGGCCTACACTTATCACCAAAGATATAAGCTTGACTTCAACAAAAATTACTGTATAAAAGAGTGCAGTCACAGTCACTGACTGCTTCTACCCCTAGAGTAGAATCTCGGTTGAAGAGCCATGGTTATCATCACATAACTATCCTTCTTTTCATGTCCTTCTCTGGTTAAGAGCAGTGAGTTTTAACCTTTGTAGACTTGAGGCACCCTTCCACCCCTTTGTGAATTGAGCAGCATCCCATTTCAAAAACTAATTTATTTATTAATTAAAGTACTTATCACTTTACAGAGGAGCCAGGCAGTTGAGATGGAGCAATATCCAGGGCACGTGAACCCTGAGCCTGCACCTATTCCTTACAAATGCTCTATTACCCTGGTTGAGAATCACTGGGCTAAAGTGTTGACAGTTAGAGATTCATAGAGTGAATAATTCTAGAATAATTTTAAGTCTGGAGTTACATTTAAGAGATTGTATCCCTTGAAGAGTTGCCTGTATTGTCATATACTGTTTGTTCTGAACCTTAAATAAGAACTTCATGGCATGTTTTTCTTTGTTAGAGTACATATGATTATGGGAGACAGTTACTACAGGCTACTGTTGTACTGTGCCAATCTCTGCGATGCACTTCAAGGTCCTCAGGAGACACACTTCCAAGACTAAACAGAGTATGGAAACAGTTCACAATAACTTCTGAAGAGAGAGTACATCGGCTAGAAACAGCAGTTGCTTTTCATTCAAATGCTGAAAAGGTAAGCTATGTTTTAAGGAAAAATACATATTTCCAACAATTAGCCCCATTTAAATTGAAGCCAAATGGGTAATACACAGCAAGAATTCATTTTATATATTTAGTTTTTAATTGTATTTTTGATTATTTTTTATTTTTAAATTTAATTGTATTTTCTATGATTCTGCTTTTTAAGGAATATCAAATAAAACTTGTAAGACTGCTTTTAAATCTCACACATTCCATTTTATTGTCAATCACTTAAGTCTTATATTACATACAAACATTGGCATTGGCAAGCTGTGAAATCAGCACAGATATGAGGGAAGTGCGCTTATGGTTAAAGCACTGGATTGGAATACAAAAGAATCCTATCCCCACACAGGTTTTCTGTGTAGCCTTGGGCAAGATGCTTAATCCTTCTGTGCCAAATGGTCCGTTTGCAGTGTGGGGATAACACTTCTTTGCTTCCATGGTTTTTGCTTTGGGGCACAAAATATTTTTGCATTTGCAATTTATTATAAGCGGTACCTTCTTTGGCATAACTGCCATGTACTTAAAAGTGCCCCACCAGTTTACCCAGTGAGGTATTGCTGTTGGTCAAACTGTAGCATATAAAGTTGGCAAGAAACTTGAGAGAAAAACTAGCTATGCCAGTAGCTACCCAAAACTAGTTGGGGGTGCTCAAATGCATGATTTCAAGAAAAGCTGTTGCGAGTAAGAACAAGGCAAAATAGTCTGTACATGTTATGAGGATTTAGGGAATATTGTTGTTGGCGTTGTACCATACTGCCGACACATTAAACATTTATTATCATTCTTATGTAACTGTTTTTAGAAAGGAGTTTATGGTAGCTGTTTTATAATCTTTCTACCTAATCTAAGGATGACCAACATTGAAGAAGGTAAGTGCATAAATTCAAATTGATAATGAAACACAGTTCTGTTGTAAAGTGAATCTGTATGTTTGGCATTAATTAAGTCTTAACTGTATTGTAAATTATTTTGAGCTATTGCTGTTGGGAGGCTAAGGAGATTGATAGCAAGTTAACAGGCCTTTCAGTGTTTCTGCATCAGTTTATTTCATATCTGGTTCTATTTTGGCTAAAAGCTATTTGCATCCAATACCAAATTCAGTGGCTAGTAAATGAGCTGGCTGTTTCAGTCCACATCATAAGCATTCTGTCATAATTGGATTTAATTAGTTGGCATGTTTGTAGGTGAAAAAGTGAAAAGTGGAAGGACTATGTTTTCGCAACTAAGTGTAGTTTTCCTAGAATGGCTTTTGGGCTTGTTGGTGGGATGCTGTGAGCAAACTTGTACTGTTACTGCTCATTGTCTGTACCATCTCAGTCACTTCCAGAACTTTGGTTCTGTGCCATCTAGGTGCAGAACATTTCCAAGCACTCTGCTCAAGCTTTACCAAAAGAGTGATATCTTAGATTTAGATATAAATATTTAAAGACTGACACTGTGTCCATATCCCGCTTAGCAATACCTGTTTTCCTACATGTTAATCCTCTTTTAGCAGTTCAATTTTTCAAGGCTAGTTTTCAGAAATAATTTTAAAGGCCCTTTTTTATTCATCTTGTATGCCAGGTTACTACCTGGTTTCTTTCCTTATACAAGTCAGTTTTGAATCCATTTATATTTGCTGTTGGAATACGTGGTGGTGACTTGTGACATATTTTATAAGCACTTAAAAGTAATATAAAATGTACTGGTGTATAGTAATGGCAGTCCCCCAAACTGCCTTCTCAGTAAAGCTTAATCAGTCATGTTCTTGCTTGAATATTTCCATCGGTTTTGATTGTTAGAGATCGATCTGATATAAATCTGAAGGTTTAAATGCTGAAAAAGCATTCACTGAGCTTGTTAATGGCACTTTAGAAACTTGGAGTTCTCCACTGTCTCCTTTGTTCTACATTTTCGTATCGTTTGTTACAGATTTTGCAAGAATGTCCAGAGCAGGCTGAAGCCATTAATGAAATGGAGCAATTTGATGAAATTGAAGCAGTCGGGAAATCGCTATTGGACAGATTAACTGTGCCTGTAGTTTACCCGGATGGGTATGGAATATGTTGTAATACTTTCTAAGTGTGGTTTTGGTAAAAGTTTGCAGTGTAGTCATATGCAGAAGGGTTTTTTAATGTTGAAATGTAAAATTTAATGTAGTGAATTCAAGTCTCTCTTTCATCACATAAAATCTGACATCAAATTTAACTCATTTGTACAGTATGCCTCTAGTTATTTTAAAATGTGCCTGACTAAGCACTTGTGTCAGTTTTAAAAATATATACAAAATTCTAGTGATCCAGCCACCAAAAATACCTTCCTTCCAGCCTAATCAATCCCTTTAAGAAAAGCCCCAAGGAAATAGGCCTTGTAACTGTCATTGTAGTAAGTTTTGTCTAGAGTCTTTCACTCAGAATGCTCTGCCTTTGTTCTTCGGGTAAATGCATTTGGGCATCATGAGCTCCAGGGTCTAAGATGATTTTCAGCTACTGGAATAAATCCCAAGTCCCAGAGTACAAGTCACCCTCCCTCATGTTTGAGATGTAAAATCAGTACTTCATATTATAGGATCTGAAGCTTGAGTCAGATTGTTCTCCCTCTGCAAAGCTTTGCTGTATTTGAGCAGAGGGTTGGGTTAGAATAGTCGACCTCCTGAGGTCCCTTCCAACCCTTATTTTCTATGATTCCATGTATCAAAGCCTTTTGGCTTGCTTCAAATGTAGCTCTAAGCAGAGTATAGATTACTTGCCATGAAAATGAGTTTGCTTTCATTTTATTCCCAAATGTGTATTTGCCTAGAATAGTTTGGTCTGGTTGGTAGTTGACGACAGGTCCAGGACTATGATAGTACTAACAGTATTGCCTATCAGAATTTTAGATACAACTCTACTAGCAATATATGGAGAATTGTGCATAGTCCTGGGTCTTCCCTGCAATGTTTATGTTTAATGGAGTTAAGACCCCTTTCACCGAACACACATTCTCCTTCAGCAAAATGAGTGCCTAATACAATTCTGCGCTTTTTCATATATATCTTTGAAATGCTATAAAGCAGGGGCAGGCAAAGTCCAGCCTTCAGGCTGGATCAGGCCTGCAGCTGACTCCATTTCCCAGCAGCCCCTGCCCACGTCACCGTGGCTAGTTTCCATGGAGACCCCAGCGGCAGTGGAGCCATGACAGTGTGGAGCTAGAGTTTCCATGGAGACTGGCCCCAGCAGCACCGGCAAGCAAGGGAGCTGCTCTGCAGCCGGGATCTCGCAGCGGTGGTAGCGTGGTCCAGAGCTGGGGCATAGCTGCGATCCGCTGCCCGCACACCCCAGGTAGGGGCATGCAGGCAGCGGATCATAGAAACAAAACTCTATTATGTAGAAATGCATTCTTTTGGTGAATCCTCTAATATTTTATTTCTAGATAAATTACTTTTAAAGCAATATTGTCAACTTAGTTGTTAGCTTCTAATTTTACTTTTAATACCTCATTTGCTTTATTTGAAAGAAATGGGAGATTTTTCTCTCTTTCTTACTATGAGTATGTGACAACATTTTGTGTATAGTAAGGTTTACTGTTTCCTTCCATCATTTTCAGTAAAGTGGGCATTTCATAGTTTCTAGGGTTGGAAGGGACCTGAGCAGATCATCTAGTCCGACCCCCTGCCATGGCAGGAAAGAGTACTGTGGTCAAACGACCCCAGCAAGATGTTCATCTAACCTCCTCTTAAACACCCCCAGGGTAGGAGCCAGCACCACTTCTCTTGGAAGCTGATTCCAGACCCTAGCCGCCCTGACCGTGAAGTAGCGCCTCCTGATATCTAGCCTAAACCTACCC
>NW_017728949.1:37502097-37516736 GCF_001723895.1 Crocodylus porosus
AGATGCATCTGTGGATGCATGACAAGGTGCGGTTGGCCTTCCTGACTGCCTCCCCACACTGCCGGCCCATGTTCATCTTGGAGTCATTTGCTGTTGCTTCAGGGTTCTTTTTTCTTCCCTCTACAATAGAAGAAAAAATGTTACCTTGTAAAACCACAAGAATTGGATGGGTAGCTTAGGAGCAAATATAGACAGTCAAGAGTATAATCAGTTTAGAAGAAATTAATGTAGTTTCAAGTTGACATGATCCAGCCTATACCTCTCATTTTGTAGATTGTAAGTCTTTTTCTTCCTAGGCTTTTATTGTTAGGGAAGATAAAAGGCGCATCAAGATTATTAGTGTGTAATTGTTATTTGATCGTTAGGGATTGTTCTTGCATCATGAAGTCAAAGCCTCACCCATTAAGCTACTGAGTCACATGGCCATGTACAGACATTTTAGTTTCTCCTGGGAGAGTCTGTTTCTAATCTTAAGGAATGACTTTGTCAATCAGAGAAGTAATATTTACATAAAGAAAAAATTACCTTCTCATAGCATGATCTGAATCAAATAGACACAGATTTTTCTTAGCTTTGAGACTATATGCTATTTGTTTATATGAAGGTGTTGGTATGAACTTGTATAGCACATTTTGGATGCTGCTCTAATAAACATTACTTTTTTGGTAAGATTTATTAAGCAAACATTCACCTTGTTGTCTGTTCCCATTAAGGTAAAAATGTGAAATCCACTTTTTCTTTTCTTTTCTTTGTTAAACAAGTTTGGTGTTTGTCACAGCCCTAGTAAGGCTTTCTATTCTGGGCACTCACCAGGCTGCTGAGTTTGGGTCCCATTACATTAAACTTTGTGTGCTTCAAATGTTGTAAAGTTGAATAGGTTTGAATAGCTTCATTGGCCTCTCTGGCACATTTCCTTTCTCTTATCCTTCATAGAAATAGGACTTTGTAGTACAGCATGCTAGGGCTCCATGTTCATTGCCTTCCTTCCACAGAGGCCCTACTTTCTCAAGCTCATCCTTTGTTAGAATTCCAACTTTATGGGCACTGTTCACCTCTTCAGGGATAAAAGAGAAATACATAGCATGTAACTTCTGTATTTTCCTATTTGAAAAGGAGCCATCAATGTTTAACAATCTTCCCTTGTCCCTCCACTGGTTTGGGGGCTTTGACATCATAGGGTGACATCACAGATACTGAAGAATTCAAGAGGCCAAATGTGTCATAACCTCAAACAGAATTCAAGCTTAATTTTCCCAAATTACTGCAGTTCTCAAAGTGCCAAGTTACCTGGTGTGAAGTCACAGAACAGAGCAGACATAGCATAGATAATAGTATTCTATACTTAGCCCACAGTGACATGTTCTGCTATTGTTATTCACACCTGTTCTGAAAAGACCACTCGGCAAATGAGAGGAAAGTTCACTTGCTGTATTACTCTCTCGTTTGGTTGATATAGTCTTAATCTTGGCAAAATGACATAGCTCATTTGTGCTGGCCCTTAAAATCTGAAGCAGAACAGTGCTTTGTTTCTGTGTTGTTCCAGCTTTTCACGTGCTTATTTGAATGTGCATAACACATTTTATTGCTGTTTTCCTTTTCACTGATTGATTGTTTTTTTATGTTTGTTTTTTAGTACTGAGCAGTATTTTGGGAGCCCAAGTGACATGGCTTCTACTGCAGAACACATTAGAGAGAAGATGAAGCTAGTTAGCCTGAAAAAACAACAGCTGAGACAACCAGAAGCCACCACCACAGAGAGCTAATAGACTGGACCCTTATCTATGAATTCATAATAAGACTTCAGTTTGTAACCCAGCATGTCGTTTGCATATTACAGCATTTGACATACTACATTAAAATGCATTTCACAGCTGTTATAAAAGCTTCATCTTTTTCAAAGTAAACATTGCTCTCTGCATCTTAACACTGTACGTCTACCAAGCCATAATTATTTAACATGCTATGATACCATAGATTTCAAGTATCTTATCAAAGGAACTATAAACCTTGCACTGAAAACTTGCTGTAAAGCTTTACCTGACCTGTCAGTTGCTTCTTAATTAAACAGCTGACACAAGCTTTGAATGGTGCTAATAAGAGTGTAGAAGTTCCACTTTATGAAATAGTAGCTGTTCTTGCCCCCCAGGTGATGTAGTAATTTTAGGCTGTAAAAAAACTACCTGTTGTGTAGAAAGTGGTGACCCAATAATTTTAATTTGTAATACTTTAAAATGGTCATTTTTATTGTGCCAATATACAACCTGCCCATCAAATCTTTGATATATCAAATTCATTAAACAAATGTTTTCCTATTTGTATTGATAATGTATTAAAAGCTGTTTGTGCTTAATAAAAACCATCTTTTTAAAATCTGATATAAATGTGTCACTGTTGTTTATATTCCAGAATATGAACTTTCTGTTTGTTGTACACAGAAGTTGGCAACCCCATATTTTGATCTGTTTAATTAGTGCTCATATTATTCTTATGGGATCCATAGTGATATCCTGACTCAGTGAGTCTTACTTCAGAAGCAATTTTTGGCATCATGGAAATACCTGAATTCATGCATCTGTTTCTGGCTTTGTTTTTCCTTCAGGAAAAGTCAGCTGTTGCCCTCCCCATCAGTAAATAGGTACATGTGCAAGATGGAGCATAAGAATATTAACAAGAATGTCCTAAATTTCATTCTTGTCTATGATTATTAGGCATCTTCTGTGCTTCATTTAAGATCTCTTTGACTTGTCTAACAGAAGAGTATAGATACCCTGTGGACTGAGGATCTCAATATGTGTGGATGTCTTCACAATTGCCTCTTAAAAATAAAGCCCCTTTAAAGGTTGAAGATTTTTATCTCATTAAAAATTACCAAAGCAAAATTCCCAAACAGTCTAGAACTATGGGGATTCTCATGAAACAAAATTTATTAAGACCCTGGAAGCAAATTACAATGGATAATTATAGGTTTCCTGTAGAATAGTTCCCATTTACTTTTCTTCAGGGCACTGTTACACTTTTCAGGTATCTTTGATGTTCCTGCCTCATCTTATATCTGACACCCACTCTAAAATGCAGTAGCCCTGTGCACAGGGGATCATTAAGATGTCTTTCATTTTGGGGAGAGGAGAGAGCATTTGTTTTGTTTTTCCTTCATAGGCATACCTTGTTTTGAATAGTGAGTTGGGTATACAGTCTAGTTTCCTGATTTTTTTTGTTTGTTTGCTTGTTTTTCCATATATCTTTCATCAGTTTAAACATTCTCCAGAAGCTGGGTGTATCCTCACTATAGGTGCTTTAGATAAGGTGGAATCGCACTTCATAAACCAACTGAGAGATCAGAGATGTATAAGCTTTCGTGAGCAACAGCTTACTTCATCAGATGCTATGAAAGGACTTGCAGAGTGCAGGCTATCCAAGCAAGAGTGATCTGAATACAAAAAGGGGAAGGGGGAAGGAAGGAAGAGGGCAGTGCTAAGGGAGGCAAAGGGAGTTGAAGAAGGGAGAATAAAAGGCAACCCGTAGTGTTGTGTGCACAGGGCGTACAATGTGAATTAAAAACAAGCCAGAATCTTATCAGGGGATAAGGCACAACACCGCATTTATTGGAACATAAAACATGCAACATGAAAAGAATAAAGAACAATAAGGTTATTTGCTTCACTCATTCCCATACATACCCATTCATTTAAAAGAGAGAAGCGCGCACGCACGCACACACACACACACACACACACACGTGTTAAGGTGTTACCAAGTTTCAAGGTTGTTCAAGATCAGTCTAGTGGCTGGCCACAGGTTTTGTTGGATGTGCCAAAACTCCTTGCAGGAAGAAGAGACCTAAAGCCTTGTCTTTGTGTTCATTCTTTATATTAAAGCTGTCCATGGAGCCTGTGGATTCCGCTGAGTCAGATTCAAAGGCCATCCTTCTGTTGGGAAGCTGGGATTGGTAGGTCACGATCTTCTGGCTTTCTGGTCTGCAATCTACAGGGACTGTTGTTTGGAGTCTTCAGCCATCAGGATGGAGCTTAATTTAGTGTTTGGAAATCCCTTACTGCTGACTCAAGGTCACTGCAGCTCTTAACCGTCAAACCACAGAGGCTATTTTCACCTGCTACAAGAGGCCTGTCTTTTTGTGTCACACATATGTCCATCATTTAGTCTTTCGTTACCTCTTTCCACATAAACCAGACATATTCACACACACCAGACATACTACAAACTCTTACACAAGCGTTTTCCTTATACTAGATTTAAGTTCTAAAGTCATGAGACCAGTAGGTCAAATACATTTATGCTAGGCAATAAGAAGTTTAAAATAGATAGTTAGTTCCAAATACTAACTTTATCTTAATGGTCAAATCTTTTCCTTAGATAAAAAGAGAAATGAAATAAACAGTTAAAACAGTTATAGTCAATAAGAAGATAAGCAGTTCAAGCAATCATAGTCACTGCAATACTACAATAGGGACATACAGGGTCATAAAAGATAATCCAGGAAATGGGATAAGAATCTGTTGTCTTGGTTGTACCGTACTTAACACAGTCCCATCTATGGATGATTTCTTGTTCCTCAAGTTCACGTTTTTAAAGCTCTAAAATTGTTTTTTTAAGTTCCTTTATTTTTTTTAAGAACAGCTACTCTGAGATCAGTGCTGGCATGTTCAAGGATGTTAAAGTGTTCTGCCACAAGCTTTTGTGTCTTACTGGGCTTTGAAGTCAAATCAATGACCCTTTGTTCTATCATGTAGGGATTGCCCTGTTTGTCCAGCATAGGCAGCAAAGGGGCAGTATAAACAAATGCTGAGATGTATGATATTGGTAGAGGAGCAAATGAATGAACCTTGAACATTATAACCTGTTGTTTGGTCCTATGATGGTCTGGTGTGTGTTGATGGGGAGCCACAGCTGGCATCTGAGTAATTCAGCTGTTGCTCAGGACAGTTTATGCATCTCTGATTCAAGTTAGTCTAAGGTGTTACTTTATGCTGTCTTCTCTCTGGTTTAAGATGAACACAACAAATTACTTTTTATAGCTGCTTCAGTTCATTAAATTCATTATGCAAAAAAAAAAAATTCAAAAACTCCCAGCTATCATTTTAGTCCAAAGATTATGCTTTCTCATTTTATTAGTGATCTTGGGTGAAAGCCTTCACCCAGATAATCTAGCTTATTTTTAAAGGGCCAGGTCATTTTGCTTTCTGCTGCAATTTCCTCAAGTTTGTTTCTTTAATACAAAGATGAATCGATGCTAAAGACCAATGTGTCACACAGGAAATCAATTTTAATGTCAAATTTCAAATGTGCTTCTAAATATTAAATAGTTTTCACCTTTAAAAAATAGGGAAAATATACATTGTATTGAGTTGCTATTCAAGAAAATTTCATAGATTTTCATAGATTTCATAAACATTAGGGCTGCAAGAGACCTTGGAAGATCATTGGGTCCAGCCCCCTGCCCAGGGGCAGGAAGTCAGCTAGGGTCAAATCCCAGCAAGATAAGCATCCAAGCATTTCTTAAAAGAGTTCAGGGTAGGTGGTTGCACCACCCCTGGAGGGAATCTATTCCAGGTCTTGGGGGCTCAAACAGTAAATACGTTTTGCCTGATGTCCAGCCTAAAACGATCTTGGAGGAGTTTGTGACCATTGGACCTTGTCATCCCTTGGGGCGCTCTGGTGTTCCCACAGATTCTGATGCACACCCCTTATGACTTTATAGGCAGCCACCAGGTCACCCCAAGCCTGCGCTTTTCTGGGCTGAATAGTCCCATGGCTCTCAGCCTCTCATCATAAGACCTATTTTCTTGCCCTCTGATCATGGGCATGGCTTGCCTCTGGACTCTCTCACTCCCTGCACTCTTGTGGGATGCTCCATCTTCCCCACCATCGCAGCATTCATGAGCTGCACCTGGTACCTCAAGGTATGTAGAAAAAACATTTAAAGCTGTGTCTATGGCCAAATCACTGATTCTCCAAATCAAAATCGAATCTTTAGCGTCAGCTGAATCTAATTGGGACAGTGATCTGAATCAGCAAATTGAATCACTGTCCCCTGAATCGAGCCAAATCCAAATCGAATACTGCCACACCCCATGTGTGTGTGCGCGCACGTGTATGTGTATATATGCACGTATGTGTAAATGCATGTATTTATTTCAAAATGCTGTATTCAAAATGAGCTGTTTATGTCAAAGTTAAATTGTTCATGGTTTTTCATTAAGGTAACCCCCCCCAGTGGTGCCTTTGTACTTTGGCAAAGAGCATGCTACTTTTATAGTACATTTATATAATATACCACTGCATCTGTCTTATTTTTACAGTGTACAACTAAATGTAAACATCTGAAATTTTTTTTTTTGTAATAGTAAAATAACCATCCTCAATTTTGCAAAGAATCTAGCTGATGCTGTGGTTAGCTGGCAGGATGAGACTACCTTTTCTGGAAAGAATGAAAATGATGGAAAATAGCAAAAGACACAAACATGAAATTTAAACCAAGGTTGCAGTCATTAATAAGCACAAAGTCTCCTTTTCAACAATAGTTGTTTAAAAGTCTAATTTTGTTGCAGACAATAAGTAATGAACTTTTAACATAAAATCCTGGGTGAACTTTAGTGTTCAAATTAATGCAGTTACTCATTGCAAAGTGAATGATATTTTACATATTGAATATTCTGCTTGAAGGCTCAATAACATACATGGGTACAAACACTGAGTTGTCCAGCCAGGCTGCAATGCTGTTCATGTGACTGCAATATACATAGTTCATATGCATTTCCGGACCCTTAAAAGGGACTAGCTATTGGCAAAACAAGTATAAAGGCTAATGCCAGGACCATTTTATGTTATGGCCTCAAAGGACTTTTCTGAGAATTGACAGAGCACAATGGCACTCTGACCCTCTTGCTGACTTGGCCAAATTCCTGATGTAGTCCCTATGTCATGCCAGCTCTGTTTCACAGGGGGATTCCTTGTACTAGGGAAATCCCCATGCATCTGGTTTGTTTGGAAAAGGCAACCCTGAGTGGCCAAAAGCTTATGCCAGTTGCATATTTCCCAAAAAGTGTGTCTCCAAAAGGAGCTCAGGTTCTTTTGAAAGAGCCACTCCTGAAAAAGCCACAATAAGAGATGGGACTAAAGAGGAAGGGTTAAATCTTGGAGCAGTGGAAAAACAGGACTTCAGACTGCAAAAATTGAGGCCCAGGTCATAGTGGGAAAAGGAACATGCTCCCAGAAAGACTGCAAAATTCGGAGGCAAGTTTATAACAGATTTTCCTAGTTCCTAGGCTTGGATGGAAGGGATTCATCTTGCTGCTTACCTAAGCAGAGGAGGCAGCATTTAAATTTTCTCTAAAACTTTTTCCAAATAAGTCAGAAGTATGGGGGCATCCAACCCCATCCCCATGGTCAGCCTGTTTCTCTCTCTTACAAGTTGCAGGTGGGCAACTGGTTATTAGGTAGGAATATTATGGCAGTTCCAATACCAGCACAAGCAACGTAAATGTTCCACTCCCAACAGAATAGGAAAGGGGAAGAAATCCTCAATCCAAGAAATCAAGAGGCAGAGCCCCAAGTAAAAATGAAATAATGAAGATCATATGGGATTTTAGGGATCATAAGTTTTCAATGGCAGTTTCTCTTTCTTGAAGTTTCAATTTCTCTTTCTTGAAGCTCGTGTTTCCTATTTTTCTATCTATGTGTATTTAAAATCAAATTTAGCCTCTGTTTAATCAGAAGATAATACAGGGGAGCATTAACTGGATTAATTTAATTGGCTCAGTCAATTAACACAGAGGTCAGTTGCTGCTTTGTGTCAGCATTTGTCCGTCATACTTCTTCAAACCCTCTGGGTAGTAGGAAAGTGGTCAGATCCCTCTGCTTTTATTCAGAAGGTAGAGGGTCCCACTTCACAGCAGCCAAAGTTACCAGATACGAATTAGAGCCTGTAACTTTTGTTCTGGTTTTCAAGAATCCCAGAGTTCACATAAATCTCTCAAAGTATTTAATTGGTTCATGGCCTCTATAGGGAGACATTTTTATCTCTCAGGTCTTGTAAAGGATGCAGGTCCCAAAACAGAAGAAACAAAAAACCCAGAAAGGCAGAATTAATGCTGAGGTAACCTGTTTAAATCCTTTCTGGTTCCACTTCTGCACAGAATCAGTCTGTGAAGATTCACAGCCTCTTCTTGACGGTATGTAACTACAGTACGTTCCTAAACACAGAGTTCACACACCAGTGAGTGACTTTACCCCAGAACAGATCAAAGGGGACAAAAGGGCGCAAAAGCCCCCATGGCTCACCAAAAGCATATGGGGACATCTCCTAGCTAAAAAGGAGGTGTACACCCAATGGAAGGGAGGGGCCATCACCAGGAAGGACTATACCTTGGTTGCTCAGGGCTGTAGGGGGACAGTCAGGAAGGCCAAGGCGAAGATGGAACTGGGACTAGCTACTTGGATCAAGGACAACAAGAAGTTCTTTTTTAAATACATGGGGGTAAAAAGAGGGTACCGGGTAATGTGGGGCCTCTGCAAGACACACTAGGAAATCTGGTTGTCACACCAGACAGCAAAGCTAACCTATTTAACAATTTCTTTGCCTCCATTTTTCTGAGCAGGAACTGGGTCACCGTCCTCACTGGGACCCAGGGGAGGTGCACCCAGGCCTAGGGTCAGTGAGAACCTAGTCAGAGAACTGGAGGGACTGAACATATTTAAATCAGCAGGTCCTGATGATGTCCACCCCAGAGTGCTGAGACAATTAGCAGAGGTCATTGTGGGACCCCTGGCATGGCTTTACGAGCACTCAGTGCTCTGGTATGGTGCCAGAGGACTGGAAAAGGTCCAATGTGGTTCCCATTTTCAAAAAAGGTCCAATGTGGTTCCCATTTTCAAAAAAGGGAGAAAGGAGGACCCAGGAAACTATAGATAGGCCAGTCAATCTTACCTCGATCCTGGTAAGCTTTTGGAGAGAATTGTCCTGGCACATGTCCATGAGTGGCCAGTCGGGGAGGTTGTGCTTAGGGGCAACCAACATGGGTTCATTAGACACAAGTCCTGTCAAACCAACCTGGTGGGCTTCTGACCAGGTCACCAAATCCTTAGATGCAGTGGACATAGTCTTTCTGGACTGTCTCTCACCCTGTTCTAATTAAAAAACCTAGGAGACTGTGGTGTTGACACCTACACAGTCAAATGGGTCACTAGTTGGCTGGAGGGCCACACTCAGAGAGCGATGATGAACGGGTCATTTTCAACCTGGAGGGATGTGGGCAGTGGGGTTCCCCAGGACTCGGTCCTCAGGCCCGCACTGTTCAACAAACTCATCAGTGACTTGGACGGAGGCGTAAAAAGCACTCTGTTCAAATTTGCAGATGACACTAAGATGTGGGTAGAAGTGGGCACATTAGAAGGGAGGGATAGGCTGCAATCAGACCTGGACAGGTTACAAGGGTGGGCGGATGAGAACAGGCTGGGTTTCAACATAAGTGCAAGGTACTGTACCTGGGGAGGAAGAACCAACACCATATCTACAGGCTGGAGAACTCCCTTCTTGCCAGTGCAGAGCCAGATAAGGATCTTGTAGTCATCATTGATGCCAAAATGAACATGGGCTGACAGTGTGGGGAAGGCCAAGTACTTTGTTATGTATCCACAGGTGCATCTCAAGCAGGTCCAAGGAGGTGATCCTCCCACTCTATGCGACACTGGTCAGGCTGCAGCTGAAGTTCTGGGCGCCACACTTCAAGAGGGATGTGGACAGCATGGAGAGGGTCCAGAGGAGGGCCACTCACGTGATCAGGGGGCAGCAGGGCAGACCCTATGAGGAGAGGCTATGGGACCTGAACCTGTTCAGCCTCCACAAGAAAAGGCTGAGGGGGGATCTAGTGGCTGTTTACAAACTAGTCAGAGAGGACCATCAGGCATTGGGGGAGTCCCTGTTCCCCCGAGCACCACCAGGAGTGACAAGAAATAACAGTGACAAGCTGGCAGAGGGTAGATTCAGACTAGATATCAGGAGGCGCTTCTTCACTTTCAGGGTGGCTAGTATCTGGCACCAGCTTCCAAGAGAAGTGGTGCTGGCTCCTACCCTGGGGGTCTTTAAGAGGAGGTTAGATGAACACATTGCTGGGGTCATCTAACCCCAGTACTCTTTCCTGCCGTGGCAGGGGGTTGGACTTGATGATCTGCTCAACTATGAAACTATGAACTTCTATTTAGTGTTACAGATTTGTTTGTTATTTCACAGTATTAGGCTTCATCTCTTCTCTCCCTCTCTCTCACTCTTCTTGCCTCCTTCCCCCAATATTTAAATAGCCACAACATACTATGCTAAATGCCTTTCTGCATTTGTAGTCATTGTAACTTTGATCAAGGAGACATCTATCAAGAGTGGCCTGATGATACATTTTGTAAGGATAAGGTAGCCAAGGGATCTTCAGAATATTTCCTGGTTTTGGTTTGCTGGATGTAGCATTTATAACAGGAATTTCAATTGGTAGGAGTGTGTAAAGTAACCATAACAAAAATAAGTATGTGAGGGCTTGATGACTCCCTCCCTATTTTTGGACAGCCTATGTATAGCCAACAGCCAGACATGCTCTCGTTCAGAGAAAATAAGGTGGGGGGGACGGTTTCTTGTATCTGGGGCTAGATCTGTAAATGTGAGAGCACTGTAGAATCCTTTGGGGATATTTCAGTCCATTTGGAAGGCATGGAATTAGTCAAAATTAGACCTATTTGTAAACTACCATAGTAAAAGAATGTATCTGTTAATGCATTTACAGAAATGTGTGTGCATATACTGTACCCACATACTGTGTATAAAAGAGTTTAGATGGATAAAAGAGTTTAAGTGATAAAATAGTAGCCCTGTTTGATCTGGCTTTGGATCTGGCCGCTTCAGATGGCCACGGTCCGATCCAGAGCTCTGGACTGGGTTTCCGCCTCAATCTGACCGAAGTGACTCCAAAGCTTCAGAGCCGCCTTGGAGATCCAGCCATAGGGTATAATGGGGAATTAATGAAATATCTATAACTTTGTTGTTTTTTGTCCAATTTGGATGAAACTTGCCAGGGTGGTAGCCTCTGCTGAGAGGATGAAACTTGCCAAGTTTCAGGAAGATCAGTGCAAGGGTTGGGGGGGAACTGTACCCCAAATTCTTAAAAGCCAAATTCATGTCATGCCTGTGTGTTACACCACAGGGGGTCAAAACTGCAGGGTTGATGGCTCTTACTAGGCCACAAAGCCTGCCAAGTTTCAAGAAGATCAGTGCAGGGGTTTGGGGAGAACTGCACCTCAAGCTGTGGACAAGCAAAACTTGTGCCATGGGTGCTTGTGGGGCTGACTCTCTGTTATTATTGTAAGTCATTATTTAGTGTGTGGTCTGGTGTGGGGAGACCTACAAGACAGCACTCCACTGAGTGGTGGCTCCCAGCCTGTAGACGGAGCGAGAGTAGACCAAGACCTATTGGCATCCCAGGACCCCAAAAATTTGGATGTGGCTGCCAGTAGCACCGCCACCAGGACTGTTATTTGGAGGCTCGTCCAGGATGTAATATATCCTTTCTTTTGCCAGGTTAAGCCATTTAGATGTCCATAAAACTTCAGTTACACAGCATAACTACTAGGGACACCTAATCAAAGCATCCTAAAATAATCACTGAATGCAACTTGTGGAAATGTTTTCTCTTATGTATGTACACTTGTTTTTATTGCATCTACGAAGGCAGACCTGTAAGTCTAGTCTTCATAAGAGTCCTCCATGCCACAATCCAATGACAAACCTTGACTGCCAGCAAGTCACGTGTTTACAGATGGCTTTGTGCTCCTAAATCACATAAGCATTTCTGCATTTCCCCCTTGAAACTTCTATTTATTTTCCAAGGTAGCTAGCAGCCAGGTAAATGAAAGTGTAAGTGCAAAAGGATCTGAGAAGGATCCCGGACTATATATACCCTAATAAACAGCTGTTATGGATTTAGTACAAAGAAGGCTGTAATGGCTCTGTCCAACATGATGCTGAGACTCATAAGTGCTGAGAAGCCTCAACTCCATTTAGATCAATATGAGTTGAAGGATCCTGGGATGTTTCAAACTGAGACTCGTGTAAAGTATGCACTCAGCCATTTTCCTACCTATTGATCAAAACCATTATTCAGGTAATCTGGGTCCCAAGGTTTTTATAAATATTTAATAAAAATACTTAAAATAAGGAGCAGATGTTCAGTACTATACAAGTCGCCCTCAAATTGGCTTCTGTGCACTAAACTATCTGTTATTAACGTACTGTTGTAACTTCAAAGAAGAAAACCATGGGAAGGCAAAAAAGGTACAGCAAAATTAAATCGTAGTCAGCATATTCCT
The DNA here is from genome assembly GCF_001723895.1 of Crocodylus porosus. Lineage (NCBI taxonomy): Eukaryota > Metazoa > Chordata > Crocodylia > Crocodylidae > Crocodylus > Crocodylus porosus. The sequence goes on from NW_017728949.1 coordinate 37,514,461, forward strand.
TTCCCTCTCCCATATTGAGTCAAACAAATGGCATATGGCCTATTCACTTTTATGTGACCTAGGAGAACGAGCCTGATTGACTTTCAGAGAGTTTTGTGCTCCTAAATCATGTAAGCACTTCTGAATTTCCCCCTTGAAATTTCCATTCTAATTTTCCACGCTAGCTAGCAGCCAGTTGCAATATTTAAAAGAAGTAGAGACCAAGAGAATGGCATCACAGAGCTGTTCAAAGGTAAAATCCCTTCTGAAATATTCAAAAGTATGGATGAAATTATGAAAATGGATATGGGCTGAAAAATTTGTAGGCAGTCCTAGCAATAGGATTAGCTTCGCAAAGGAAGTAGTGGAAGACCCTTTGTTTGAAGCACTTCAGAACAAAGCAATAAAAATAAGTTGTGAGAGGCTAGTGGGGGTAAGACTAGGTGAATGTGATGGACTACGAGTTTCATTGTAATTTCTGTTTTAAACATGTTCACATGGTTTTAATGTGCATCAGTTTACCTGTAAAGCTAATACATGCAGAAGAAGAGTTAACAGAGTCTTTGCTAGGATACTGTTATTAAGATACGAGGGACCTTCTGCATCAGCAGTGAGTTGAATAGCTTCCATGAGAATACTGGTGACACCCAGGAGTCTCTATGGAAGCTGAAGGAGATTAGCATGTCTATGGGCAGGGCAGCATGAGCAAGCAGGGTGTCTGGTTGGAAGGAGTATGAAGACAGAGAGCACCTTGGGCTTCTGGCTGTGCACACTGGTGAAAAAATGGCTGGAGTAATTTTGGAGTGCTCAGGGGTATATGAATTGGATTGAGGACAAAAGGATTGCTTCACCCTTTGGAAAGAGCAGACTACTTCTGGCTGGCTGGTCTTTGTCCCAGTAAAGGCCTTTATTAAAGTGGAGGTGTTTGTTTGCTGCTTGGAACTTTGGGTTGCACTTCTGTCCAACAAGAGGCAAAGTACCCCTCTCAGGAGCAGAACTAGAAGGGAGTTGCCTGAGTCAGATCCATGGGAAAATCAGGGAGGGTGATGGATCAAAAGGCCAAGGTCTCTAAGTTGGAAGGAGTTAGGAAGTTGGAGTTGGAAGGAGTAGGGAGGACTTTTACTTTGATCTACAAAAAAATACCTGGGCTAGTCTTAGGGAGCACTTGGAGACCAGATAAGGCTGAGGAGGTCCTGATCAATTGCTACCCTCAGAAATCAGTGACAATGCTCTAATACAGTGGAGACCAACCTTTTTGGCAGAAGTTCCACAAAGTAGCACCATGCCCTCCCTCTCCATGTCTAGGTGAGTGCAGATGTTTGGTTCCCTGGAGCTACTGCTACTTGTCCCCGGGGAAAGACTGTGCCATGTGCACTCTGGCTCATGGCAGGTTACCCTGGGTAGGATAGGGGAGGCTGGGGCCAGTACCTGTGCTGGCCCCAGCAGTCTTACCTGTGGGCCTGAAGTCCTCCCAAAGATACAGCCATGGCAAGAAGCCTGGCTGGCAGCTGGAGTTTAGCTCCAGCCAGCAAGGCTGCAGTTTTGGATAGTGCATGCTGCTATCCCATTCACTGCCCTGCTGCTTATTGTGTGGATTTTTTTAGCCTGACGTGGGCAATAATTTGGATGATAAATGCCCCATGCATGTGTACAGCTACAGTGCAGCATGTAGGCAGTGAGGAGCACAGCCTAGCAGCTTGGAGAGCTGCATTCAGCTGGTAAATCTGTTGTGGGGGAAGGGGGAGGAAAGGGGCATGGGGAGGCAGATTGAGGCCCCCATGGTGAGGGCGGAAGTGGGGCTGGGGCTGAACTATGGCTTATCCAGGGGGCACAGGTAGGAGGGGGCAGCTTCCACTGCTGCACTGGAGGGCATGGGGGGTGCCCCCAGATCTGCATAGGGCAGGGTAGAGCAAGTGCCTCTATGGGCTGGGACTGGAGCTGCACTGGGCTCTTCCCAGTGAAGGCTAGACCAGTCTGCACTCAGGGTGGGTGGTAGTGGTGCTGGGAGGAGGGATTGGGGAGGCTACAGCAAATTTGGGGGCTATGAAGCTATGGCAAATTTTGGAGTGGCTTCAGCCTGGCCCCTGTAGCCCCCCCCTTCCAGCACCACTGCTGCCTGCCCTGAGCACAGCCTGGCACAGCCCCCAATGGGAAGAAGCCCAGCATCGCTCCAGCCCCAGCCTGCAGCAGCATCCTGCCATGCCCCACCCCATGCAGATCTGGGGCACACTCCCCCCATACCCTCCCGGAGTGTGTGCAGCTGCAGCCCCAACCCCATTCCCTCCCTCACTGCAGGG
>NW_017728949.1:37516836-37547334 GCF_001723895.1 Crocodylus porosus
TCCATCCCACATTCCACCCATCTCAGCTGAGCAGCGCCTACCTCAGCCCCAACCCCACTCCCTCCCTCACCACAGGGGCCTTGATCTGCCGCCCTCCACACCTATTCTCTTCCCGCGCCCATTCCACTACAACAGACTTACCAGCCAGACACTGCTCTTCAAGCTGCTGGGCTGCATATCAGAAATCAGATTGGTATCAACCTTAAAAATCAGCTGTCAGTATCCATCCCAAAAATCTCTATCAGTGTCCCCCTCCCCCACCTGTACTGCAAGGTAACAGGCCAGGGAATGCCTGAATGTGTAGTGTGTGGCCCTGCAGATGGGTCTGCAGCACCATGTACCACATGGCTGCACTCATGTGGACATGGCACCTAAGTGTCACTCCTCTGTCCAATCTGCTGCTCTGCTTTCTGCTTCCTGCCCTGTCTGCTGCTCTTCTGCCTGTCCCTTCTCTAATCTGCTGTGTGCCACATACAGAGGCTGCCATTGCCACTTGTGGTGTGTGTGCTGCAGTTTGGTCACCCCTGATCTAACAGATATTTTACGTCTCTGACATCCTGTATCCCATAAACTATATTTCCGATTATCATTCCTGAAGAAGTCAACACGGTCCCTTTATTTTTAGGGACACAAAACTCTGATTAAGCATTTTTTCTTGTTCATGTTTGCCAATCTACAAATTGCAAAGGCGTTTGGGGGCCTTTAATTCTTCACATTTACTTGGATTTTTCTCTGCAAGAGTTACAGATACTGGGTAAATGGCAGCATATGCCCAGTATCACTGCTGACTCTCAGGCATGCATGGATTGTTGCTAATCCCCATGCTTCACTGAATTGCAGTTTGGAGAGTTCCAGTCAACTTAAGAACCCCAGCTTCAACCATGCTTTTTATTTCTTTTTAATCCTGGATTTTTCCCAAACCTTGGTCAAATGGTCAGCACCTGTTAATATGAGGGTGGCTAAGCACTGAACCAGGCTATCTAAGGAAATTGTGGAATCTTCAGCTGTGGAGACTTTTAGGAGCAGGTTAAACGGTCACTGACTGGGCTGGCTAGTCATGGACAATCTTGCTCTAAGCAGGGGTTGGACTAGATGAACTTATGAAGTCCCTTCTAGCCCTACTTTCCTACAATTCTATAATATTTTGTTTCACTCAAAATATTTTTGTTACTGTGAAAGAGAGCCTTGATCACCAAATTTAATCTATGTGCTTATCTACATCTTTTTCATACACAAACTTCAGTGTAAAAATGTGATACCTTAACATGCATGTAGTGCAATGAGTGTAGTAGCTTTCAGTGATTTTGGGAGTAAGCCACATTCTACAGTGCTGCTGATTAAGTGCGGCCTGCTCTCTTTCTAAACCTTTATACATAGCTCTGCATGTTTCCATTTGCACAATGGATAATTTTGAGCTGGACTTGGCAGGATGCAGGATTGTACATTGTACTCTACATGTTTGACTACTACTCCACGTATCTGTGGTGATGATGTGAACATGATGCCCCTCAGCCTGCTTTATATCACTCACTCCTTCACAAGACAGACTTTCTTTTTTCAGGGCAAATTCATACAAAGAACCACATATAACAAGGTCAGCTGTAGGCAGGATTTTTCTACATGCTCTTCCAAAAAGGTGCATTAAAAGGCAATATCAAACCATACACTTGATAATGTTTTGTAATGTTTTTATTTCCATCCATTTTAAATGGCCAATTTGCTAGGTAGTTGCCATTTATAGCCTGCATTTCATGGCATGTTTCCTCTGATCAGCCATTCATGAAGAAGATAGGGTTTTTGCTGTTAGGAGTGATTCAAGGTATGTGCAGCTGACTGTTATCCATTTTCTCTTCACCGTTAAATTGTGACTTCTTGAGTAGGCAGATTCTGTGTGTCCTAGTCTTCCACTTCATTTTTCATATAAGAGAAATGTCAGCATTTTCATAACTGGCCCCACCCCTCCCTGCTGATAATGTTGTGAAAGATGGTGCAAATTGTTTGGGGGCGGGATGTAAAAGTATTCTAGTCTCAGAGCATGGTGGTCACTGCTGTCTGGGGCAGAGTAGATGAGCAGGGGGAGGGAAAAGGAACAGTAAGCGTACATCCATGATTCACAGGGCACTTGTGAGGACACACTCATTAATATTTGGGAGGTAGTCAAGTACCATAGTGGTGGACATAAGATACGTATATTGGTAGATATATGGACATACCATATGTACCCAGGGAGAAGAATCCAATGTCCTTTGGCGCTGCAGTAATAGTTATTTTAGAGCATGGAGGTAATGCTGTACATTGCTGTACATGATTAAAGAAACTGTAATTGAAATAGCACATTCAATTCTGTACAAAGTCAGAATTAAAGGAGACCCAGGAAGAGCAACAAAAATAGTTACTGTGCTGGAAGGGTTTAATTTATGGCAAAAGATGGAAATAAATGACATTTATAGCATGGCTAAGGGATAGTTGTGTCGGTGGCATAGAGGGCTGGGAAGATAAAACTGATCATAAATATTCTGAGGGTGTAAATAAGAACCCACCAGGGAGGGGAATTGTTTAGCATAATGCAGGAGGGTGTAGCTGAGAGAAATAGGACATAGAAAAGAAAATATTTCCTGAATATCAGGTAAAATGTTTAAACAGCCATTAGTCCGTGAAACAGTTTTACATCAGATTGGTGGAAACTCCAGCGCTTAGGACACTTAAAGCTAGATTGACTGTAACTCTAAAAGATCTATTGTAGATTTATTACAGCTCCTACTACACTGACAGAAAGATAAATTATTTAATTTAAAATATATGATCCATCTCTGCCTTCTCTGAAGATTTACATATAATAAATGTAGAGAGGCAGAGGGAACAGTAAGAATAGGAATAGTCAACAAATTATATCAGTGTGGACAAACTTTGGGGTTCTTAGCAGACAGTAAATGCTGAATCTTTTGAGTTTCTCATCACTAGCTTATATCAGACCATACTTTTAACACTAAATTGAATAATATGCAGTTGATATGGTGCAATAAATAATGTGTTTTAGAACAGTAATTCTGATTTGGTTAAAAAATAGAAAAGCTTAAAGAGCCTAAGTAAACCTGTTCATGGATAATTTTATTCTCTTGAAAATTTCTATTATAATTAAGCCTATTTTTATTACTATTTAGTGCAGTAAGTATTACATAGTATTAGGTAAGATAAAAGAACCAGCGTAAAAAAGAGAATGTGAACAATTCAGTTTCCTTCAACAGAATTTGCATTGTTTTACTGGGAAACTTGTGGGTACTGTAAGAAAACAAAATGCAATGTGTGCATAATGTGTTCTACTAAAGCATTTAGGAATAAGGAAATACTTTCAAAAACTCTTTAGGAATTAAAATCCCTTTAAGTAGGCACTTTAACACACTCTGATTCCTTTCTTCCTAAAAGCCTTATTATTTTACTTGCATCACATTTCACCTGGAGGACCTCCAAGATATACAAACAATAGATGCACAAAACCTTTGACCTTTGAAGTCAAGGAGAGGAACAGAAACTACCTGGCACAGAGCAGACTATCCCGCTTTGGGTGAGCTGGAGAGAAAATGGAGGCCAAAGATAGTAGAGTTAAAGCTCCTGATAAATGCATCATATTTTTAATGTTGCCCAGAACAATCAAAATATTGACGTGCCGTGCTTTATTTTTATGTAAGCAAAGTCTAATTGTTGGTCAATGTGTATACAATTATGAATTCTGTTTGACATGTATCTGTCCAGTTGCAGGGATCAGAAGAGATGATTCATAGAAGAGGAGGGATCCTGGATGGCCTGAATGGTTAAAGACGGCTAGACCACAAGGTCCCATTTTTGCAAAGGGGTAAAAAAAATACATGTCCAGGAAATAAACCATAGAGGCCAAGTAGAAAGACAGGGCTAAGCCTATTCATATCAAAGAAAGTTTGAAAGTACACAGGCCCAGTGCACAAGGCCCAAAACAGCAGTCTGGGGAGTGTCCAACAGAAGGAGCTGTGACATGGCTGTAACACAGGTTTTTATATCTATGGGTAGAAAGAGATGTTGTCAAATGAACCCGACCTGCTGTGGCAGGATGTGTCCCACCACAGCTGATCTGCTTTATAGGGTGAAATGCACATTGGCTCTTGTCCTGAACTTGGCAGGGATCCAATCCTGCAGGAGAACTGGTGATATGTTCCCCACTTGCACATTGGAGACTCCCCAGGGCACATCTCTGTAACTGGGGAAAGCCAGGATTTCCTGCTTGCAGAAACACACCACAAGCAATTTCCAGGGCACATCTTTGTCAGCAGGGAGCCCCAGTTTTCCCTGCCTAGAGAGAGACACCTCAGAGATTTCCAGGAGCCCATCACTCAGCTTTCTCCCTTTACATGCCCTAGGAAATCTCTGAGACAAAAGTCTGAAAGCAGGGAAAGCCAGGTAGGTGCTCCTGGAGCTCAAGGTGCCCAATCCTGTGCAGGAATTTCTGGCCTGCACAGGATCGAGCCCCAGGATCATCCTGTCTAGCTCAGCTGAAGAGTGCAGGCTGCTCTGGGCTACCAAAAAGTTAACAAAAATGTTTATGTTGGCACAAAGGTGACATTTGTTTCCCCTCTGTACTCCCACCTAAACTGCTTCCCAGTAAAATGGCATCCAAACTGGACAAAAATGGATAGAAATTTTAGCATCTTTATTATGGAATGTTGCAGCTTAATTTTATTTTAGATACTAAAATTACAGTTGCCGTACCAATCCTTGTGTGTGAAAGTCAGAAGGATATGTTTTAGGATGTGATAGGTCACTGCTATGTATTGGAAATTCTCAGAACAGATCTTTAGGTTCTTGGAAATAATGCCCATTGTGTTAGTAGTAGTGCGTATCTCATTGATGATGTGTAACTTGCAGGTACCAGGGGGTTAAGCAAAAAAAAGAGATAGTATATTGTTATTTCTTCCAGTTATGCCATATAACTTGCTTTTGCTGACTGCTCTCAACTGAGTGAGGTAGGTAAGAACTGATAAGTACGTACTCTCGGGGAGCCAAAGATATGGAGGGGTGGGGAAGAGAGAGAGAGAGAAATGTATTGAAGAGGCACACAAGTACTTTTAATAATATGAACTTGTAAATAATTGACCAAAATGGAATTAAGCTTTTTTAAATGTAGTTTTATGTATACAAATCTTTCAAATGTCCTGTGCTAGATAAGGTAAGTTTTGTGTAATCTTTTTAAATAGAACTCTGAAGTCTGTTTAATAATTTTAACTATGCTTTAGCTAAGAACTGTAGTTTTAACTTCTCCTTTTGAATTTTACTTCCTGGATAAAGTAGCCCAGGCTATTACACAGACAAAGTAATGTGCTCTTAAAAGTCTGTGTATGCAGCCTGCTTTTCTAAGAGGTTCTAAATTTAGCCTTCTGAAACTCAGATCCAGCAAGACAGTTATTTGTTCCTTTAAGCTGGCTTTATAAACTATAAAAAACTATAATATGGCTTCATTGTTTTAGTGTGGCTAACATTGTTATACCTATTTAAGCTATTAATCTCTTGCTAATGAAATGATTCGTGCTGTATTTTTCTGATCAGTGCTGACTGATTGGTTTCAAAAGGTTAAACAGAAGTGGACTTACTCTGAAATCACAGTGCAAGGAACTTTATTGATGTAGTAATCTATGAACAGTCCATATTATTTTGATTTATCTTGCTGTTTTAGAAAAAGTTATGTACAGAGATATATGCACAGTTAATAAAATACTGTCGTAAATGGATGCCTAAAAATAAGTAGGCATGCTTTGAAAATAATTACATGGAATCAGTCTTTTTGTAAGACCGCCTACCTTTTAAATGTTGAATGCATTATTCACTAACATGATTGTAAAATTTTAATTAACTCATGAATGACCTGATATGCAGGTGGCTCAAGAACAGTCCAATGTTACAATCAGTCACTTGGTTCTCTCCCTCCTTCAAGGGTAAACATAGTCTGTGCCAGCTTTATATCTGGATAACAAAGCATTAACTTCCTCTCTTTGCCTCACTGTCAGGTACGCTGGAATTCAGGACACTAGGAATAACGTGCTTATTGCTTTCCTTTATCATGAGCTTTTTGACTGCTTCATATACATCTTTGTCATTTCACACCCTTTGGTTGGAATGATATACTACACTACTGCAGCTCCCTCAAGATCCCCATTTTTAGCCAGGGTCTTAACTACAGCAACATTCACCTGTGTCACAACTTCTTTGGTAAGACAGGCTACCTTCCTTGTCCACTGAGTCTCAGTGGATTTAGATAGGCTTTCTCCCACTGCTGCAGGATCATTTGCATGAAATAGCCTCTCCATTTTCAATCTGCTTTGTTACTACAAAATATATGCTGCCTCTAAGCAGGAGAAGCCTTCTCTATGTCTTGAAGACTATATCCCACCCCCACAAGATGCACCAGAAGTTAGAGGTGCCATAATAAAATGTTGACTGCTAGTTGCTGTGTGGATCTTCATTCTCCACTTGGAAAAGCAAGGGCTGGACACGTGTCAGTGATTCCAAGCATTGAGAAGGCCCTGACTCTGCCCTTTCTCTCTGGTAAGAGGCAAAGCATATTCTGTTCTCCCAGAAACAGCCACTTTTTACAGCCCAGCCGCCTACCCCTCAGCTTTAGTGAGGAAGTAGTTGGAAGCATCCTGGGTTCCTGCCTTTCTCTTGCCTCTGGTTGCTATTGCTACCGGGCTGATTTCAGCGTTGACGATTTTGATGAGGGAAGGAAGGGGGAGAACTTTGCCAGAATAGTCAGCACTCTAACTGAGACATCTTGTCTTCTACCAAAGAGAAGTCTGTGGCAGGGATGAATATCCACATTTGCTTTCTTCTTATTACCTGCCTCCTGATGTGCTCTCCCTTGATGCCTGGGCTCTGTGTTGTAATTTTGGTGTAATTTCCAGACTGTCCTCACAGTGACCCTTCAGTCCCTCTGACGGTCCTGAGCCCAGCCCCACCTGGGGCCAGTGCCTGCTTGTAACCAAGACGTGGTACTCTGCCTTCTCCTTGCAGTGCCTAATCTGGATATGACACCCCGACAGATTTATATTCCCATCTCTAAAGGTAAATACAGACAATCAGAAATTTCAAGGCTGAATCAACTCAGCCTTTGCAGTTGAATCTAAACTGCGAAGATTAAACAGAGAAACACCTGGACACATTCACTTTTGATTCAAGAAGTGCAGCCACATACCTGCAGTGGCTCAGGCCAGAAGCCAGGGGGCACTACAGCATGGCTCTCTGGCATGTAGCCAGCATGGGCTGTATGTTCACTTCTTCTTCCTGATGCCTCTGACCTCTCTGGGATTTGCAGTCCAGAATTACAGCAGCAGGACTCTGCAGGGTTGCTCGTCACTTCCTCTTCCTGCTTCCAGGTGCCTCTAGGATTTGTAGTCCACACTTGCAGTGAGCCATAAATTTTTAGCAGGGCAAGGCATGGCAGGGCAGCTCTGTACTTGGGGGAAGAGAAGTTTAAACCCCGCTCCCTGGTCCCAGGGTTTGCATGAGGGGAGGGGCAGCTCCTGCCTCCCCCGTCCCGCAACCCTTCCCTGCTAGAGCAGACAGCACAGCCTAGCCCAGGGCTGCAAAGCATGCTGGGATGCTGGGACATTGTGATTTAACTTGAACCACGAATGGGTCTGGGACATAAGTTTCATAAATTGGTTTGACCTAAATCAGTTAAGTCTGATGCTATATACAGCCAGGTTCATTTTAAACCAGTTTCAGACAGACATACAGTATTCAAACATTTCAAAATATAATGGGGCTTGAAACATTGAAGAAATGGAGGGTTTCAGTAGCAGATAGATATGTGGTCCCCTGTCACATCTTCTGGCTAGAGTGATTCAGCATAACTATGGTTGCACACAGTGGGCACGCTTTCATACAGCAACAGGTAAGGAAAACTGATAGTCCCTTTGACGCAGGTAGATAGTCTACATTCAGGTTTTTTGGGGGGAGGGCTGGGTCCCATTAGAAAGGGAAATTAATGGAGTCTTTGATGAAGTCTTTAATCCTTTTTACTTACAATAAAGGTACATTCCCCCAAATATTGTAGGAATCAAATATCAGAAGACGGTTCCTTTTCCACAGTTCCAAAAGTACTTACAGTTTGTTTTGGAGTTTGTTTTTTCTAAGTTTAGAGAAAAGCTTCTTAGCTCTTCTGTGTCTGATACTACCTTGCTATTTTCTCTCTGTGATTATGGAGTGTTTTTCCTGCTTGTGTCTCCCCCACACAGGCATATAGCTGCAACAAATCAGTCCTCCATCTGCATTTATCCTTAGCCCCCCAGAATGACCTTGGGACATAGGGCTTAGCTATTGTTGGGCTTGGCTATAGTTATTCCTTAGGCGGTAGTTTTCTATTTTTTTCAGTTATCAGCAATAAACATTTACTTAATTCCTTAGTTAAGGACCACAGCTATTGGCACCCAAGAGCAATGGTGTGTTGTCCTGACCCTAAATATAAGAGATTTTTTTCCAGAAAAGAAAAACATGATTGTACATCTCTCGTATTTTTCTTTGATTTACAGTCCTGGTAAATAAAACAATTTCCTACTCTAGTCTATAAACTAGACTAGATGTCAAATCAGTTGTATTCTCCTCACCAGCCAGCAATTCAATAAATTTTCCATAAGTCAAGGCAACTCTTGCAGGCTAGCTCCTGCACTTAGACCTGTCAAGTATAGGATGTACTCAGTCCCAGGCTCATGGTGTGTTCTAGTAAGCAAAGTTACTAATTCTGATAGATACAATATTTCAATATTCTAGTTGATCCAAATTCTGTTTATGATCAGTTTTTAATTGTAAGGCTTTTTATCAGTCTCTGATCTTTATGTTCTGTTTCTCATCTTTCAATTCTAATTTTTTTTCCTGCCAGACCTATTTCACAAGCATCAGTTTTACCTCTGAAGCTTTGTAGATATTTTCCCCCATACTGTGAGCCTCATAAATCTCCGTGTGGAATGTTTATTTTACTCTGAAGGGTTTCTGTAAGGTATTTCAAGGGGTCTTGAAGGAAAATATTTGATATTTACTGACCTCATTGGCAGTTGCTACTTTGTGCTCTGCTTTGCTTTGGGACATGGGTATTCTTTTAAAAAAATTGTCAGCTATGCCTTCCTGAGCCCAGTTAGCACATAATTACAAGTGCCCAAAATGTTTGTTCAAGTGTTTTGGTGCAGGGAGCCAACTTTCAATATGTCAGCTCAGATTCTGCAGAGCTCTGCCCTCATCTTTCTCCAGTACGAAATATTTCATAATTTCCTTCCACATGTTGGCTTCACTTCTGACTGGTCTGTTAATGGTTGTTGTTAGTCAACATCTTCATAAGCTGTTGTTCACCAGTTTATGAGAGTCATCATTGCGCCCTGTTGCTGGAATGCTATCAATGAATTTTTTAGGTATATTTTATGATGTTCAGTGGTTTTAGCGAGTATCTATGTGTAGGGAATCTGGCTGGATGCACACCTTATGATCAGAGAACTTCAGAATATTTATGAGTAACATTTGAGTAGCCATAATTTTGGTTAAATATAAATGTCATTTATGCAGGTGTGGGTGCAGTGTTTTGTTTGTTTGTTTAAATGTTGGGTACTTGACTTCATAACTTAATACGCATAGTTCTCTGAGACATAAACCATAAGATTCTGAGTCTGGGTTTGCTTCCAAAGTTATCCAAACTACTACATATTTTTAAAGAAATATGCAAGCAGATGCTCGTAAAGCCCATTGGGTCTGTGATTCCCTGATGTGCTTGTCTTGTCTGAATAACCTTTGACCCAAACACCAGTGTCACTTTCTCAGCTGTTCTATCATCAGGGATCAAACAGCTGCTGTCTAATACCACAGGCTACTTGTGGTATGCTCTGAGTTTTTAACAGAATTAATGTACTGACCCTGCGCCACAATTTAAAGCTACTTGTGATTCTCTGCATTGAATAAAAGCTAAAATATATCTCAGCCTTTTATGATTTATGACATAAATATCCTTAAAAGCATATTACTAAATATGGTTAAGCTAAATTAGAGCAAAGAAATAGAATGGAAGAACAACTTGCAGTGCAACTGACTAGTGACAAAAAAGTCCTAATAGTATTAAGTGATAAAATTATCAAAAACTCGCATAGAATTTTTTGGATTTCTTCCTTGATTGTTATATTAACTATAACTTTAAACCCTTTAGGTAATAAATATGTTGTTGTCTAATTCACAGTGTTCTGCCTGTATATAAATGTTCATTCTGTTTTATTTTCTGAGGCAGTGTGCATCCTGAAATTATATATATCTATATAATTGATACAAGTGTTATACACACACATAGATGCACACACATATAACTCAGCAACCATGCAGTAATTAACATGATAAAAGTAACAAAAAGTTGTATAAAGTGCCTGTTTGTTTTGAAGCCCTGTAGTATTGATTTTTCTGCACAGCACTAGTAGGAAAAATGATACTAGCTCTTTCCGTTTCTTTCCATTTTCTTATCCAGAGTCAGGTGATATTCACAGCGGCAGCCCTTTACACTTCAGATAGTGACAAAAAAGAACAGGCTACTTAATGCTACCAAACTAGGGGTGTGTCAAATCACTCACAAGAATGATAAACTCAATGGGATTGTCTATTTTTAACCTCCTGCTCTTTCCTTTTGGCAGAGTAATCGGTGTTAGCTGAGCTGTTCCACTGAATGATTCCAAGTAACCCTGTTTGCTGCTGTTTTAAATGACCAGTGGACTCATTTGAGTTTGTTGAGGCTGCTTTAATGTATGAAATCCAGTTCTGAAGCACCATGTCGAGTGAAGCCAGTTCTGGTGAACAGTTTTCTACCACAACAGTCAGTTCAGTTGCTGTTCAGGCTGGGAATTCCAGAATTGTTGTAGCTATACTTAAGGTAAGACAACATTTGCTAACACTTATGCTCTTAGCTCTGCAGTTTTGTGCTGCTTCAGGCTTATAATAAGATGTCTTTGCAATGTTCTGCACAGAACAGAAGCTGTACAGTATATAAAAATGACAAGACCAGAAGCTGTACAGCATATAAAAATGACAAGACAAGTACATTTAGTTCACTGTTACCTAAGAAACCTAAGAAGCCTTATATTGATTACTGTATATTACTTTTCTTTTTTATATTAAATGTTTCAGCCAAAATATGTAAGTTTGTTGCTGCAAAGAACATGACTCCCTCTTTCTAAAAAATGGCATGTACATCTAGGAATTAAATAATAAGAAACATAAGCATCCTACTTTTAAGAATCTCAACTCTATTTACAGTTTTTCTTCTAAAGTACTTACTAATTTTTGTTGTACAATTTTAGCAGTAACAAGTGCACAAAAAATTATTTCTATTATCAGTGGTTTAGTTCAGTGTTAGGTGAAGAAAAAACACTTAAAATATCATCTTGATTGTTTTAAAAAAAAAATCATCCGTGGCCATTTGTCACACATTTTTGACTAGGGGTCTTGCATGTCTGAAGGATTGCTAGAGAAGCTAGTTCCAGCTCAGGCAGCTTGTTTACAGTTCTGGGTGCTACCTAACAGTTAGGCACCCAGCTCTGTTTGGACTTTGATAGCAGTTGGCCACCTCACTTCATCAGGCACCTTCAAAAAATCTAGCCTAATGCATTAGAATGTGATAACTAATTTAGATTAAGGACAGAGACAACATGCGTACTGAAATCATTGAGGGTCTGGATGAAAGGAGTTTCTCTTGTCAGGAGAAAATTCTTGCATCTCCTTAATAGCCAAGCTGCAGGTTAGCTGTAGTTGTGGTCTGGTTTTGTTGCCAGATAGGGAATCCTGTGGTACTCCTGCATATCCTGGATCCCATGTTCTCTTTGGCTTTGCTATGTAATGTGGATTTGGAGGGGGCGAACATAGGTCATTGGGTTTGTTACCATGCTAGTCATCTGGCATATTGCCCCATACATAGTAAAGGTACAGGTGCTTTGGTGACCTGAGGCTGGAATAGTTGCTATGGAGTTGCATCTCCTAACCTGTTCTGGAGGTTTCCTGTCACCCAGATTTAGAGGCTCTCTTCAGGTTGGTTAGTGCATGGTGCTAATAACATGGTGTTAATAACAAAGTTTCAGGTGTTTGGTTCCTGGCTGGACAAATGAGCTCTTGTGGTCCTCTCCAGCCTTAGTTCTCCATGATACTCTATGATGACACAGCCCTGTTTCTGTTTTCTGTGTTCTTAAACAGGATTTATGATTAAGTCCTTAATTTCACTGGTAGTTGCACCACAGGACCTCACTCAGTATGCAATAGACTTTTAATCCAGGGATTAGAGTTCATACCTCAATTAGAACCACTAATTGTGTTAGGTGTGATGATTCTGTGCCTTAAGCAAATTAATATAACAAAGACTAATTATTTTTGGCTAGGGAGCCATACTTGCCTAAGTGTATATTTGCAGCATCAGGCCAATTATTTTAAAAGTTTCATGTTCCTTTAGTAATTTTCTCTCCCAGCATTATTAGAGCTATTAGGTGCTTTAAAGAAAAATGAAACCGAAAGAAAAACAACCTCCCCTCCCCAAATGTGTGTTAGAAAATGCAATGCTGAAGGGCCTGGCTCCGGTCAAGAAGACAGTTTGATTATGTCTGCCTGAATTTGTTTCTTCTGTGAGAAAGTTAGGACATTATTTGACAGTACACATATGCACCCAGTTACCTATACAAGGTCCAGCTAAAAATATACCATTGATGATCCCCAGCATGATACAGGGATACAACTGTTTTAGTTCCAGGTATAATTTTCTATTCATTGATTGCAGTTACAACATGGATAGTTTTTAGGGAAGGCAAGAATTTGGGATCTTGGCATTGCTTCACATGAAATATGTTTATTAAATGTTCTTGGCATCTCATTGCTAAAGTTTGTACTCACTGGATTTTATATCCTGGGGGCCCTAATCCTGCAACTGGATTTATGTGAGTGTATCATTGGGCTCATTTGACTTGACTGGATCTCCGTGTGTATGCAGGGGTTTGTCTGAGCTAGCCAAATTGAAGGATCAGGACATATTAATTGGCATTTTTTTTGGAGAAGGAAGTAAACAAGATTCATGTTTTCTGAATGGTGTCCAATGGGTGTTTGTTTATGTTTGCATTATAGTCTGGAAAATGGGTGCAACTTCAACTGGCTGAGGCAGAACCAAATCTATTAGAGATTGGCGGCAATCAAGATGAGACCAAAAAACTGCTACAAGATCATGAACAACTCCTGGTGAAACTTAAGGTAAGATGTGTGACATGACCAATAAAGCCCAGATACAGCTGCTACACTTCTACCAGTATAAGTGACTAGAAACTGGTCTACACCTGTAACCAGAGAGAAGTTCAGTGCATGTAGACTGGGTTAAAATGGTAGAAACCAGTCTAAGATAGACATGGACTGATGTAGCATCAGATTTAAGTGATTTAGTTTAGACTGGTCTGTCGAGCTACCAGACTCTTCCCAACACAATGCAGGTCACTGTCCTCCAGTATTCCAGCCTGCTTTGTGGTCCCCTGATAACATCCCCCCACAGGAGATGCGCTGGCAGCTGACCTGCATTCTGGCCCAGCCCCTGGCCATCCCTGCCCATGCTGTCACAGAGCTGTCAGCGCGGTGGCTGACACTGCTGGCAGGAGTGGTGGGGAGAGCTGCCCCACTGTGCTTCTGCTACCTGGAGTTGTGCCAGCTTGCAGAGGCATGGGAGTCCTTGGACAGGCTTCCTCACACCTACCCAGGGACTCCCATGCTTCTGTGAGCTGGTTTAGCCCCAGGGAGCAGGACCAGGATGCTGGTCATGGTCCAGAAAGACTGCCTCCACTGTGTGCCAGCAGTTATCATGCCTGTGGCTGACACTGCCGAGGGAGGTGGGGACGAAAGGTACTTGGCCATGCCCAGCAGCCACTTAGGGATAGCCCAGCCACTTGGCTGAGCTTGGCAGTGTCCAGCAGGTGAGGGGACTGCTGGGAGGCATGCAGGATTGCCCTCAACCTGCTGGTCTTGGTCAGTGCTGGCAGTTTTCATCCCACCTGCCCCAAGGACAAATGTGTGTTCTGCTCACTCTTGGTCTAACCTAGGATGCTTAGAGTAAAGTGTGTTACTTAGATCACTTTTGCCTTGGGCTTTTTGAAATGGTAGTCAGTGCAAACACCTGGACAAGGGGGCCTCAGCCCCTGGGCCACAGGCCAGATGTGCCCTACAGTGCCATGTCAGCTGCCCCATGAGGCTTCCTATGGGCCCAGAAATTAGGTGGTAGGAGAGTGGTGGCTTCACTTCTCTGCTGCCAAATTTTTGGACCCATGAGGAGCCCCAGGCCCTGTGCTCTAAATCCAACACCCAATCCCAGTATGTAGGGTCAGGTAGGAACAGTGTGCAGTGCAAGGGTCCAATCCCAGTGTGGAAAAGTGAGAGGGAGTGGTTCTGGGCCCACAGCACCCAATCCTGGCACTTGGGGGTGGGAGAGGCTGGTGCAGGCCCAATCCTGGGGCTCAGGGGTGGCACTGGGGCCCAAACCTGGCATGTAGGGGTAGGAGGGGGTGGTACGAGGGCCAGGGGGCTCAACCCTAATAGGAGAGGGTGGTGTCAGGCCACTCAAAGGGCCAATCCCAGCATGCAGGGGTATAAGTAGGCAGTGCCAGAGCCCTCAAGGCCCAATCATAGCAGGAAGGGGTGGTGCCAGGCCCCAGTCATTCCGGGCTCTATCCAGCCTGTGGGCTGTCTCCAGGCCACTCACCTTGTCTGCAAGACCAAGAGGTTGAGCACCATGATCTAGATCGCTTGCGATCTGTATGATGGCAAATGCCAAAAATGAAAATATGTACAACTTTGCAGCGGTAATAAATCAAAATAATAGTTACACAATGAAAAATATGTTCACTTGCCATGGTGTTTTTTTCTGGCAACAGCAATCAAATCTTGGTCCTATCCCCTTCCTTCCCCCACCCTTCCCCCCAATGTTATGTATTACCATCAAGTCAAATAAAAAACTGCTTTGGCCTTCAGTAACTGAAAACAAGACAGAGGATTTTCACGGATTTTATTTGTTCTACTGGGCTATGACAAGTTTGGTTTTAGAATAACTGCTAAAGTAGGCAAGTATTTTGTAAATGTGAAGTAGATATTCCAGCAACTTTTTATTGTTTGTTGTTGATTGCTGGATGCTATTATAGAAATGACATGATAAAGTTAAGCAAACATTTGGTTTGAGGTGGGAAGATGGTAGCTAATCACAGAACTGAAACCAGTTAGGGAACAGTGAGTTTTTAAAAGCAGAGTATTATTTAGTGACATGTCAGAAACAAGTAGATAAATGAACATTTTTATTTGAACATCTGTACAATTTTAAAGTGTTGATATGTTGGTCATACGTAAGAAATTTTTAAGTAATTTGAAGTAAATAGTCACCGTCTTGGGTGATATTCATATATTTTGATTTCTTGAGTTGTACAGGGTGATTGTGGTATTGGCTGGTCAAGTACCATTCACATTTTGTGATGTTACTGCTTATTTTATAAATTGAAACTTGGACCATAAGCCAGAGGAAATATGAAACTAGATAAGATATTTGCTCCTTTTAATATTAGCAATCATGTGCTGCCCGTCTAATGTGAAGGTTATGTCTAAAGCATATGTGAGGTAACATAATAATAAGGTATGCATACATTGTAATTTAATATGTTATATACAGTGGAATCTGAGTAGCATGAGTAGTAACGTTTAAAAAAAAACACATAAAGAACTCAGCCCTGTTTTTCATTGCCTATGCAACTGTCTCATCTCCACTGAATTCAGAGGGAGCTTTGGATGTGAAAGAAATGCAGTTTTTCAAATATTCAAAAGTAATTAGGATCTTACATTCTACCTGGGAAATAATTCTAAACTCTAGAAACATGAAACATGTTAATCCCAAACACTAGCAAGCCAAAATCAAGTTGAAGATTATAAACTGCATTTTTCAACATCAAGAAATCCTATTATATTTAGGTTACAGTAAATATCCTACTGAATCCCAATAATGGGAACCATGAGAGATCTTACGCACATTACCAGAAATTTATAACACATGTAAACAAGAACATAAAGATGACTTTTCCACTGGCAATGATATTTAGCTCAATGTATTAAGATAAATCAAATGCAATAGAAAGTCAGGGAAAAAAATTTCCAGATGCAGTCTCTAGTGGCTTGCCCAGCATGAAATTGAATTACATTTTTTTGTCAGCTTTAAGCTACAAAATCTCCTTTGAGACTTTGTGTGTGGGTAGGGTAAGGACACTGTACAATGGAATAAACCAAGAGTATCTGAAGTGCTGTGATTTTTTTTGTCAGGGTATGGACAAATGTAACAACTGAAGTGTTCCAGAGTGCAGCTACATGTTAACATGCTTAAAAAATGTAGTGTTTCAGCCGCAGACAGTCATGCAGCCCCTTTTCACATCCCCACGCTGGAACACTTCAGAATCACTGTGGCATACAGAGGCATACTGTCCAGCTAGGGGCACTGCAAAGAGCTGGGATAACCTGTCGCTGTGTTCCCACCTGCCCGCTGGGGGTGGGGTGTAGTAGACTGTCTATAAAGCTTTACAGACCCTTTTTACCTTGTGGTGGAGACAGCATCAGTGAGCACTCTTCTGTCTACTCTACCCCAGCTCTTCTGGAGCACCCTCTGACCCACCTGGAACTAGGAGACTGGAGAACTCCCACCCCTCTTTGCCACCAGAATTGGGAGGTATGCAGGGAATGGGAACAGGATCCCAGCTTGGGCCACAACCATGGTGTAGGTTTTCTGGTCTCCCAGCTTTGGTGGAGTTGGGAGTGTTCGGTCTCTAGTGTCTTGACTGCAGCATGTGGCTTCTCAGTTTCTCAGGGGGAGCATGAGGCATGGTTTTGCTAGGGGCACTGTGGGAAAGCAGAGGTGAAGCACATGGGATAGCACTCACTGTCAGTTTGCCTTGCTCTTCCTGCTGCTCCCTCCATGGGGGAAATAGAGGGGCATTGTGGGATGATCTGGAGATTTCCTGTTGCATTCTATAGAGCAGGGGTAGGCAATGTTTTTTGGCTGGAGTGCCGAAAAAACCACAAAGTCTACCTTGGAAGGTGCTGGAGTGCCAACATGCCAGACGCCGGAGCAGCTGTTTGCAGCCTCACAGCTGCAGCCAGCCCGTGGAGCCCGGTCTGCTTGCAGGAGGGCTTGCAGCCTCCCAGCCACCTGCTGGGAGCAGCCTGGGCTCCGTGGCTGTTTCATAGTTTCATAGTAGTTTCATGGTAGCTAGGGTCAGGAAGGACCTGAACAGATCATCTAGCCTGACCCCTGCCACAGGCAGGAATGAATGCTGGGTTCACAAGACCCCAGACTGGTGATTCTCCAACCTCCACTTGAATTTGCCCAAGGTAGGGGCGAGAACCACTTCTCTGGGAAGTTGGTCCCAGATTTTGGCCACCCTAACTGTAAAATATTGCCTTCTGATCTCTAACGTAAACTTATTCTCCATCAGCTTATTACCATTGTTCCTTGTCACCCCAGGTGGTGCTGGGGAGAAAAGGGCTCTGCCTATTTGCTGTTGATCTCTCCTGATGAGGCTGAACAGGTTCAGGTCCCTCAGTCTCTCCTCGTAGGGCCTGTCCTGCTGCCCTCTCACCAAGCGGGTGGCCCGCCTCTGAACCCTCTCCAGGCTGGCCACATCCCTTTTGAAGTGCGGCGCCCAGTACTGGACGCAGTACTCCAACTGCGGCCTGACCAAAGTGGCATAGAGGGGGAGTATCACCTCTCTGGACCAGCTTGAGATGCACCTTTGGATGCATGACAAGTTATGGCTGGCCTTGCTGGCTGCAATCTGGAATTGGTGCCTCATGTTCATCTTGGAGTCAATAGTGAGTCCAAGATCCCTTTCCACCTCTGTGCTTTCAAGAGAACTCCCCAGCCTGTATGTATGCTGTGGATTCCGTCTCCCAAGGTGCAGCACCCTGCATTTGTCTACATTGAACCCCATCCTATTCTCAACTGCCCACTTTTGTAGTCTGACAGCAGCTGCTTAGAGCCTGGGCTGGCGGTGGTGTGCCGAGAAAAATGGCCTTGCATGTCATGTTCAGCACACGTGCCGGGGGTTGCTGACCCTAGCTATAGAGCATCAATAGACAAGAAGAGCTTTACTTTGAAACAATTTTAAATAGTACCTCATTTCAACAGGGTCACTTTGAAGCACTTTGGCCATTTCTGAAGGTTTTCAAAGGGCATGTACCTTTGTCTAGCTCCTCCTTTGAAGCACGTCAAAGGCATTTGAAATACGTCAAATGTGATGTCTGTTCACACCCGAAAGTATTTGCAAGTGGAGTAATTGTTATCTGTCATTCAGTATCCATTATATTCTCTTGTTAAAAAGTTTTCTGTCAAATCAGGAAGCAGAAACAGTCATATGAGCTAGGTAACCAATCAAATACCGTTAGTAATAGTGAATAAAAAAAAATCTATTAAATTTTGGACATGGGCAAGTATTTCACCTAAAGTATTGGTAAATACTTAAGAATAAAATATCCCTTTGCAGATAACAGTGTTGAATAGGGTGCAATCCATAGAAGAAGGGATATTTTTTCAATAAATATTATCTTCATTGATTAATTGAACCTTCTCAAATTATACATAACCAAACATTTTGTCATGGTTCTTAATAACCATCCTTTTTATTTTATCAGATCAATTTTTTTACTTGATATTAGGTATTTAACACTTATAAGTAATTGTTTAGTTTTAGCTACCAGATACTGCCATCAAAGGGATTTTACAAAATATTGATACTCAACCTTTGAAATGTTCATTATAATCATCTAGGCACTTAAAATTGTTTATGATCCATACATTTACTGTATGAACAGGAATGTAGTTTGAAGTCTGAGAAACCTAAAAATTTAGTGCCAAATCTTCTCGAGAAGATGAGAAATGTAAAACTATCAGGGCAGAGGTCCAGTCAGTCACAGAGTTACAGTGGTTAAATAGCGCTTGTCTTTGTCATATCCTGTATACACAGTTCTTCAGCAGTTCTTTCTTTCTGTTCTTTAATTTTAATAATTAAAATGATTGACAAATGTATTAGTGGAATAGCACACTGGAATTTTCTACAGTATAGGGCTTTTAGCTGTTATCGAATGAGCTTACAAACTGTGCAACCATTTAATTGTCTATTTCCCATTTACTCCAATTAGTTGACACAATGGAAACATGCGTGCACATCCTCACATATGTTTGTCTTCTTTATACAACTTGGGAGTTGGAATGCACTATAAATAGTCTGAATTAGATAAAGGCAAAGCTAAGAACTTTTGCATACTTGCGTTCAAATTATTTAAGACAGAATCTTACATGGCAACATTTTAATTGGATCTCAGAAAGTGGCAGTCATTGAGGGGGTTGTTTGTTTTATTTTGTACATAATGGTAGTACGGTAATGAGAAAATAAGTGAAAATTTTCTCCCAGAAGTAACGCATGAGTCAGCAACACCATGTTAGATCATTACACTTATAAAAATAAAGGATCTTAAGTTCTTAAGTTCTTAAGGTCTTAAGTTCCTTTCTGTGTGCCATAAGTTCTATTGTGGCACACAGCAAGGAAAAAAGGGAAATAAACCTTATAACAATATTTTGTGAAAAATTAAACCTATCCAAAATTGTTCTCTTTGAAACTCGGGATATAGGAACAATATTGAAGTTCTTTGTGGAATTCTTCCAATTCTTGATCAGCCTCACTTATATATATGACCCAACACTGAGACTAATAAATTATCTTTGCTTTATGTTCAAAGTTTTTGCTTAGCTAGAATTAAGATTTTAATTGAATACTGCTCATGTTGCTTGCAAATGTGGTTTAATCCAGAAGATTGGGCAGGCTGGCTTCTATACTTGCTTTTTTTAAACATCTATATTCTAGAAAACTGAATTGACTCTGATTTTTTAATGTTCCCCAAAGTGATGTAATCAAGTGCCTGTGTGAGTTAGTGCAGATTGTGACATAAATCCTCAATCCAGCATTTAAGAGTTGTATTTAATTCCATACTCAGGTTCTTAATATAAAACATGTGTCTGTCTTACAAAACTAAGGCCTAGACTTCTACATGCTATTTAGAAATTATTTATGATGGGACCATGCTGGGCATGTTTATTTCTAACTGGGCACATCTACATGTGCACCCGACTTAGTACTTTGTTTTAGTGCTTTGCTAAAGCAAGTACTTAATGACCACACAGTAACTACCATTACTGTGCAGTCCCAGTACCACACGGGTTGTTTCAAACCCTACTGTGCAGTAGCAATGAGTATCTTGTTGCTGCTGCACATTTGCATTGACATTGTGGTTCGTGCCTGCTGATGCTATGTTGCTGTAGAGACTAGCTTGTCCCTAGGGTGACATAGCATCCTGTGTAGGCTGTCACAGGGCACTAGAATATGCCTCCCCCTTTAAGAGAACAAGCAGCCTGAGAGGTTGCTTGCAAGTGTCAGGGGGAGCTAATGAGGGATTCACCTGACTGGAAAAGGGCTCAGGCTGGAGCTATATAAGCCCAGAGCCTGTATGAGTCTCAGGTAGTCTCTCCCCAGCAATTATGAAGCGAGGAGCTCCTGGATGCAGGGCTCCTGAAAGGACCTGGATGTGGCTGGACAACTCTGCAGGCCTGGAAACAGAGCCAAGGGAAAGACTGGATTTACAGGCAAATAGCCTTCTTTTATGTTACCCCCAGAGTGTTTGAGGTGCCTACCAGAGGGTCCATGTGCCCAGGGAAGGGTATGCAGGACTAGAGCAGGGTTAGTGTATAGGTAAGGCACACTGGGAGATGATGAAAGCTTGCCCTCTTAAGGGGGCAGAGGGCTGCTTCTGCTGTTGTTTGTGTTTATGTTATAGCCCAGGGGCTTATGGTTTATGTTACTGTTTATATTGTCAGTTTGAGTTGGCAATGTAAGGGGAGGTTCACGGAGGTACCTCCCCTTACATTTGTGCCCAAGAGGTACACAATAGCCTTGAGCCTTGCCAGGGGCAGGCTCAAGGCCTAAGCTATTGACGAACCCAGAGAAAAGTGCAATGCAAGGCTATAGAGCAGACAGAGGTCAGAGGAGCGCAGCCACACAGGGCCAGGGACCCAGCACCAGAGTGGCACAGCCCCACAGGTGCCCACAGACAGGGGCAGGTGCCCAGTGATTGAAAAAGACAGGTGAGAGCTAGTGCCTCAGAGTCAGGTCCAATACGATGGGCCCAAGCTAGAAGGTCTAGCTAGATTAAAGGGGCAGAGGCTGAGGAGGCTGGAGCCCCAACAGAGGGAACAATGTCATAGTAACGTCCATGAAGCTTTGGGTGTGGTATAGGGGAGGAAACGGAGCCATGCATAGAGTCCTTAAGGCTGTGGGTGCCCAGGATGAGCACAGATATGCACTGTAGCCCTCCAAGCTACAGGAGCCCTGCAGGGCCAAAGGCCAGCCACGGAGGTCAATTGGACTTAAGGGTTGAATCAAAGTAGCTGGGGCCCAGGAGAGACCCAATGATACCACAAGCGGACTGAGGCCCATGGGCAGCCTCCCCTGATGCAACCTCCAGTAAAAACAAGGCATGGCAGGAGAGCAAATAAGGGAGGGCTAAAATAGAAATTGGGCAGGGCAAGAGTTACATGGCCACCAGGAGGCTTCACAGTCAGCCCTGGGGCACAACTCCACCACATAGATGCACCCTACTGTGTTGCAAAATCAGCGTGGGATTTGAACATCAAGGTGTTTGATGTTTTAGCGCCTCTTTAACTCCAGTTCATGCCCTGTTAGATATAACTAAGATTTTCTAGACCAAATTTGTTCCTCCCTTACATATGTAATGAGATTTCACAGGCATTGGTGCTATGGAATTCATTTTACAGTTCTTTTGATAATGCTCGAACAGGAATCCAGTGAACTATTAGTTCAGCAGTGCTAAGAGGGGTAAACCCATTGCCACTAAATAGCAGTCAACAGATGTGTCGTGTAAGAATGTGTGTGTTTTTTAATGACCACCTTTTTATTATAACTATTAGTCATTTTTTTAAATTATCATCAGATGTTAAAAGTTGTCACTGCATATTCTAAAGTATTAGATGAATTTACTCAAACAGCTTTTCTTTGATAGAACATCCTGAATCAGCTAGTATAAACTAGCTCCACTGAAAACCTGAGTATAGATACTTTAAAAAGACCCCAGTTTAAAACATTTTATGGGTTATAAAGGGGAATTATTTGCTGTCCAAGTTGAAAAAATAAATTCAAAGCAGAAAATGATAAGTAAGCAGGAAATAATATGTGTTAAATCATTTATCATCTATTAAAAAAATCCCTTGCATATTTTATTTGTAATGTTGTGATTAATTATAGATGAAATTACTCTATTTGTACTACTTCCATTGTCAGAATATCTGACAACAACATAGAAATATAAATACAATTTGTGTGGCAACAGTGATTTAAGAGGTGCAAATATAGTGCAGTTGCTTAAGTTTGTTTAATGATGGCTGATTAATTGTGAAAGTTAGTATGTATTTGTCAGTTGTGTTATGAATATATGCACCAGTGCATGGACCTGCATTACTTTAGCTGGACATAGATGGTGCTTGAAAGTGCTAAAAGCCTTACACATTTTTTACTGATGACTATTTTCAAACGATCTGGCAAATACTCTGTGTATGTACTTTAAGAATGTGAGTAGTCCTATTAAATTCAAAATAATTTTTCATATGAGCAAAGCTAAGCATAAGTATTTCCAGGTTTGGAGCCTCTGCTCTTCGGCAAAGAGAATTTGACTTGGAAACAGTACGAACTGATAGGTTTGATGTTGTGGCAGAATCTGCAATGACAGGTTAGCTGAATATTCAGTCTGCTGTGCATCTGTAATTTCATAGAACTCTCCTTCCCATGCTTTGTTCAGCCTCAGCTTTTGGGAGGACCTGCTTCTTTAAGGATGTATTTCTTGAGGTAAAATTTTTTATATTATGCTTTTGGTTTTAATTTCAAAATAGGCAGGGAAAACATTCAGACAAAGCTTCCAAGGGACAAAATCACACTGATTGCAGTGCTACAACCTGCTAGGCTAGGGACAGCCATTACACATAAACTGGTTCAAGTGATCAGAAACTGGTTTAAACCTGTAACAGAACAGATGTTCAGGACACATAAACAAGTTTGAAAATGGCTGAAACTGGTTTGAGATAAACCTGGTTGAATGTAGTATCAGACTTAACTGATTTGGATCAAGCTGATTTATGCAATGTCTGTCCCAGACCCCTTGCTGGTTTAAGATAAACCAGACTCTCCCAGCATGCTCTCTGGGCTGGACTCTCTGCTCCACAGAACAGCTGGCCCCTCCCCTCTGCTCCCTGGCTGCAGCTCTGGCAGTCTCTGCAGGTATCTGCCTGGCTTCTCCCCTCCCCTCTCCATCCCACTGCGCATGCACACACACACACACACACACACACACACACACACACACACACACACACACACACACACCCTCTCTCTCTCTCTCTCTGCTAAGCCAGCTCCTGTCCCTCACAAACACTTCAGCATTAGCTAGGAGACCACATGCTGGCTACCTCCAAGCTGTGGCACACGGGATGAAGGCAGAATCAACAGACAGCTGGTAATGTCCCTCTGTTTTCTTAATGGGGTGATAAACAGTGAGTTAAGGGTGACAAACATTCCCCACTGAGCTGTTCTGGAGTGGGGAATGCCTCCCTAATCACAGCATCCTGCCTGGGCCTGGCCACGGCCCCCATAGGTCATCTCTGTGCAAGGGAAGGGAGGGCTGCTCTAGTGCCCCTGGCTTCTAGCCTGAGCCACTGTAGGTGTGTGCCTGCATTTCTGGGATGTCTGTCTGGTTACAAAACTAATTTCACCTAACTAGGTTAGACTAACCTGCAAAGATGGAATCAATTCAGGCTCAGGCTTTTTGAATGTTTGTCCCTAGCCCTATTGTCCTGATTATTTCCACTACTTTCATCCAGAATCCTGTCTGGAGAGAATATCACCTTTGTGTTTGTATTTCACAATACTGGGACTTTTGCACAGTTTTAAAGAGTTGGCTGCATTACCACTCTTGATTATGACAACTCTACACCCTGCCATCAAGTCAAACACTGGCATTCTTGATTTTTGGTCAACAAAACTCTGCTCTTTGTCATTCTAAAGTCTCCATGAATGGGAGCAGAGACTCTACAAAATATCCAACATTCTATTCTACAAACTCAGCTTAAAAAATAAGATCCATCATTAATAATTTGGCCCATGTACTTGCAGATTACTCCTAATTACTTTATTTACTCCAATTCACAGAGCATACATTGCAAATTAGTCATTTAAATGCTAATTTCCAAGAGAAGCAAATTAGAAAAATACATTTTTCAAAAGGCAACAGTATGTTCATCTTTTGCACTTGATACCTTTTACATAAGTCTTTTGTTTTGTGCCAAAAAAAATATTTTCAGTATAATGCTTATTTTTCAGGGCTTTAGCGGTAGGATACATTATTTGTTAATCTTTGTGTTCTGTGTTATTTACATTTAATTACAGAGATGCTCTGCCTGCCATTAAAAGTAAAGGTCAGCTGCATTTTTGGTTTTAAAATAGTTTATTAAGGGTTTTAAAAAGCGTGGCAGCAATGTTCTATATTTTCTTTCAACAGCTTTCCATACTTAATTCAACAAACAGCTTTCAATTTTTATATACACAACCTTCTCAGTAATGTAATATTTGAGATTCAAAATAATAATGTAATGATTTAAAATAACTTTTTCAGCAAGTTATAGTTTCAGTGCCATTGATAACCAATGAATTATCTGAAAACCCTTCCTTGAAGAAGGTAGGTGTAACTACTCCAGATGTGTTGGACCACAAATCTCTCCTGCAGGATTCAAAGACAGCATTTAATCCTTGTAAAATCTTTATGAAATATGGCTATTTTAAGCGGTTATTTTTGAAGAAGATGAATTAAAGGTTCATGTGGCTGTGAAGAATGTAGGTTATTGACAAGTTGGGAGAAGAGGACCATACTTCTGTAATTATTACATTTGAATAATCTAAGGATTTCATACAATTGATCTCCATTCTAGCAGTGAAATCATTTTGCAGTTTCCTGATCTGCCTAGTACAGCTGCTAATCTAATAGGATGATGGCAGTTGAAGATCCAGGACTGGGGCAAGGGAATGCATTCCCCCAACTTCAGCTGTGCTTGCTTGCACAATGAGTTCTGAGCCTATTGCCTGGTCAACGTGGGCTCCTGCTTAGGTTCCATATGATCAGTGAGCTCTGAGCTCAGCATCTGACTGATGTGGGGGTGTGGCCAGGGCCCATACTTTCACACAGCTCCAGAGCCCAATGAGTGAATACTGCTGCTGTTTGTCCTTCCTGTCCCTCCCCTTCCAAATGGGCTCAAGAACTACCATTAAAACAGTAATTCTGGCCAGACCCCATGCCAAGCGCTCTCATGACACAGCCAAAAAGGAGTATGCTCATTTCCAACAAATGTAACTTTCAGTAGGAACAGTATTAAACTACACTTTTTAAAAATTGTGGACACACTTTTGCACATATATATGCAACCAAACTCTGAGCATATTTGGGTTTCCATTCACTGGAGTCTGAACATGGCAGAAGGGGATGGGAACACGGGGCAGTTCTGGGAGAGATGAATAAGCAAAGAACACATAGTAACAAAGGGGTCGCAAAAGCCAAACTAGCTAATGGGATAAAAATCTGTAGGCCCTGTTTAAATCTTTTTTAACATAATCCCACCTGTAGATGGTTTCTTATTCTGCAACTTCCCACTCAAGTCAGTTTTTAAAGAATGGTAGCCTAAGAACAAGCTACCCTGAGGTCAGTAATGGAAAGTCCAGGAAGGCTGAAGTGATCTGCCACAGGCCTTTGTGTTTTTCTGGACCTGATGTCAGATCATTACATGTAAGGATCACCCTATCTGTCCAGTGTAGACAGCAGAAGGGCACTGCAAGCAGGTGATGGCATATATGGTAGATTTGCAGGGGAATGAACCTCAGATGTTATTATCTGTGTCATTTGGTCCAGTGTATCCCTTTGCTGATAGATTTCCATCTGGAGTCAGCAGGAGTGGGCAAAATGTTGGATCTGGCCGGCTGCTGGACTCCATTTCCCAGCAGCCCTTGCCTGTATCACTATGACCAGTTTCCATGGATACCCAAAGAGCAGTGGCACCATGACAGCATAGGGCCAGGATTTCCATGGAGACTATCCCCAGCAGTACTGGCAGGGCATGCAGCTGGCACAGCGGGGTGCGGAGCTGGTCTGGGATATTACAGTAGTGACAGTGTGGTATAGAGCCAGAGCAGATCCATGATCCACTGCCTGCATGCCCCTGCCTGTTGCAATATCGCCGCCCCAGAGCAGATCCCCGCCCAGCTGCATGCCCTGGCCCCATGCTGTCATGTCATTGCCGCTGCTGGGGTCTACATGGAAACTGGCTGCAGCGACATGGGCAGGGGCTGCTAGGAAATGGAATCTGCCACAGGCCCTATCTACCCTGTGGGCCAGAATTCGCTCTCCACTGCTGTAATGTATTGGCAGGAATCTCTTTGGCTAGGGGCAGAAGTTACACACAAACTGGATTAAATGATCAGAAACTGATTTAAACAGAACAGAATTTCTGTGCACTTAAACCAGTTTCAAGACAGCCAAAACTGGTTTAAGACAAACCTGGTTGTGAATGTAGTATCAGACTTAACAGATCTGGGTCAAACCGGTTTATGGAACTTCTGTCCCAGACCCCCTCTTGGTTTAAGTTAAATCAGAGTCCACCAGCGTCCCAGTATGCTGCTGAGCCCTGGGCTGGCCTGTGCTGTCTGCTGCAGAGAGCGAGGCTGGCCCTACCCCTGTGCACTCTAGCTGGAGCAGGTTGGGGGTATGGCCAGGCACCAGCCAACATGGCTTCCTAAGATGAAGGGGCAGGGAGGGAGCTTATTAACCCTCCCTCCTGAAGACCAAGCTCCTGATGAGGACACCTATTATGTGCACGAAGATTTGTTAAGCTTTCAGCCTCACTGGGGGTCTATATGATTTGGGACAACAAAGGGTTAATTCCCCTGGACATTGGCCTGCAGCCTGGCCCCATCTAGAGGTATACCGCTGCCAATGAAAACCTTACCTTACACTAAGGCAGAGGTTAACAAGAATATATTATTGAGGTAAGTATAAAAAAACCCCCAACAATAATAAATCCACAATGAACCAATCAACAAAGAGTTAAGAGAACACTATATACAATAATAGATACAAGAAAGAACCAATGCGGGCCTGTCGTCAGAGGTGGCAGGCAAGATCACTCTGAAGCTGGCAGGCAAGATGGCTTGTCAGCCTGTCACAGAGTGCCTGTTCCCCAGAGGATTTCTCTCTTTTCCTCACTCTCAGTGAGTACTCACTACCTCCAAAGGGATGGGTGATACAGGTGAGTAGAGGATGGCTCTGTCTATGAGTGTATACCTCTGCAAATAGATGGAATTCAGTTACACACTCCAGTCAAGCAACTCTCATACTATTCATATATACGAGCAGGTTTCACGCCACATGCTCATCAGATGACTCAGTTTCTCACAAGCTTTCAATCCCAATGGGACACAGCGCTCACTGACACCAACTCAGTCACTCTCCCAAGCAAACACCCAGCCACCGCACAGGCTCACGATGCACACAGACTCAAGCACTTCCTCAGTAGCTCTCCAAGTGACAGTCCTGAAAAGTTTAATAGTGTCCACCTTATACCACCTGTCAATCATATGCCAGAACCAATTATCAGTCAGACCCTACCATCATTCATCTGTCCATCACATTACTGACCAATCTGGAGGGTTGTTACCTCAGGTATTTCATGCCACACTTTGCATTGGAAACATGTTCCCTCCAAAGCAGGAGTGGGCAATTATTTCAGGCAGAGGGCTGCTTACTGAGTTTTGGCAAGCCATTGAGGGTCACATGACAGGCAGCCGGGGGCAGATCAATATTAATTTTCTAAATTTTTTAGTGGCCCTGCGGGCCAGATAGACTGGCTTGACAGGCTGCATTTTGCTCACCCCTGCTCCAAAGTCAACTTATACAACACAGGCTGATTGTGCATGCTTGTCAGTCTGTGGCAGGACGACCTAGGGGTGCCGTGACCTCCCCTAGTGCCCTTGCCTACCGTGCCCAGTCTGGGTCCTTAACGCATCCTCCGTCTCGCCCGCCACGTCTTTGATCTTATCGGTTCAATTAAGGAGGTTGCCTTCCTGCCCTTCTTGGCACGGGGCCAGTCTTACTATACCAGGACTTTGGTTCTCGTCCCTGTGCTGGTCCTCTCTCAGGGCCTACTCAATATACGCGCCTCCCTCCTGGGGCGTCTCTCTGACTGTGCCCCTTCTCGCCCAGCCCGGACTTCCCAATGGGCTTATTCCCCTCTTGGGGCTTCTTATCTTACAGGCAGTGCCCCACTCGGCCCTGCCTCCCTTATGTTCCACGGCCACTCGCGTACTGGCCTGCGCCCCGCAGTCTCTAAGCCCGCACCTCGGACCTGTAATCGCGCTCCTCAAGCTCTGCGCCTGCACTTGGGCCTTCTATGCCCCCACTGGGGCCCTTGCTCGTGCCCCTTGCACTCCCCGCCCACACTCGGGCCTGTGGTCGCGCCCCTTGCGCTCCCCGCCTGCACTTGGGCCTGTGGCCGCGCCCCTTGCGCTCCCTGCCCACACTCGGGCCTGTCTATCGCGCCTCTTGCGCTTCGCTACCCCGCCCTGGGGCCCTTACTTGTGCTCCTTGTGCTCGTCGCCCACACTGGGACCTTCTATGCCCCCACTGGGGCCCTTGCTCGCGCTCCTTGCGCTTGCTGCCCTCACTTGGGCCTTCTATGCCTGCACTCGAGCCTGTGGTCGCGCCCCTTGCGCTCCCTGCCCGAACTCAGGCCTGTCTATGCCTGACTCGGGCCTACGCTCGCACTTCTCACGTGCCCGCCCACACTGGGGTCTTTGCTCGCGCTCCTTGCACCCGCCCGCACTGGGACCTTCTGTGCCCGACTCGGGCTTCCCAGGGTTGGGGCTCAGGCAGCCTTAGCCTTACCTGGCCCCCAGACCCGCCTCTTCGGGCTTATGCCCCACTGGGGCTCTTCCCAATTGGGATTTCCAATTGGGGCCTGTCCCGGTAATGCCCACGCTGGGCTCGGGTCTGGACCCCCCCACCACTTAGACCCACCTTCCTGGGCCCACTCCCTGCTGGGCTTAAGCACCAGCACCCCCTGTCTGGGGCCTAAGCTGTGCTTTATACTCCTGTTGCCCTCTCTGGGGCCTCTGCCGTGCCTCTCGCGCTTCTTGCCCCCTCTGGGACCTGTGCCGCGCTTCCCGCACTTCTCACCCCCCCTGGGGGTCTCGCTCGTGCGCTTCCCATGCTTGGGGCTCAGGCGGCCTTAGCCTTACCTGGCCCCTGACCCTTCTTCTGGGTCCTACACCCGGTTGGGGCTTAGGTGGCCGCAGCCGTGCCTGGCCCCCTGGACCACTGTCTGGGTCACTTGCCCTACTAGGGAGGGGTCAACACCCCCCAACACGCGTCCCACTGGTGCAAACCGCTGTGCCCCACTGGGCACCAGGAGCCCCCAAGCTACTGGGTAGCCCCCGTGAGGCCTCCTCACACCCCTACAGCCTCACCCGGTCCTCCAGTGTAATAATCACAACACCCCAAACAGAAACACAAGGCCCCTAGGCCATAACACGAATCTTTAAGCCAAGCTGGCTATCCTTCTCTCATCCCTGTCAGGGTCCTCTCCACCCTGCATCCGCATGCTGCTGCACAACCCCGCCCTGCTCACTCTAGCAGAGGTCTCACTCCTTGAGCTGCCAGAGGAGCTGGTCCATTTCCTATTATCAGTAGCAGGCACCTTAGTGCCCTGCTACACAGTCCTATATAGGTCAATGGACCCATAAATTCAAGCGTTCAGTCTCCTCCATCTGGGGTACGGCAGCTGGGGTTAATACTCCTCTCTCCCACTGGGGACCCCCGCTGGGGTTTGTCTGGCCTGGGCAGTGCAGCCCCTGTCAGGATCCCACCCTTCTCTACTTTAGCCTCAGGGCCATAGGCATGGCCAGAGCCAGCTGGCATGGCTCCGCAGTCTGCTCAGGGCTGGGGTTGTGGCTGCAGGGCTGAGGCTGCAGCTGTGGGACTGAGCTGGGTTGGTCCGCAGGCACTGCTGAGGGTGGGTACAGAAGAGTTCACCTGGGTTGGACCATAGGAGCTGGGCCCTTCCCAGGCACAGGAGGGGCAGGAGTAGGAGCAGGAGGAGCAAGGTTCTCCACGTTGGGAAGACAAACCTGCAGCATCCTTATAGGCTCGGCAGTGCTACGCTGGCTAGCACTATGGAAGAAAGAGACTTGGGGGTCATCATTGACCACAAGATGAACATGAACCTGCAATGGGATGCTGCAGCTAGTAAAGCGACCAAAACGCTGGCTT
>NW_017728949.1:37547434-37552994 GCF_001723895.1 Crocodylus porosus
CCCCCAAGGTCTGGAACAGCCTGCCATCGGAGGTGGTTCAAGCACCTACATTGAACACCTTCAAGAGCAAATTGGATGCTTTTCTTGCTGGAAACCTATGACCCCAGCTGACTTCCTGCCCTTTGGACAGGGGGCTGGACTTGATGATCTTCTGAGGTCCCTTCCAGCCCTAATGTCTATGAAATCTATGAAAGCCTTGGAATGTTACCGTCAGCATTGTCTTTGGAAAATTCTCTATATCGGTTAGAAAGACGGAAATAGAAATCCCAGCATTTTGGCGCAAGGAAACACCACCAGCATTAAAGAAATGTTTGTACAGCACCAGTTGTGTTGGACAGGACATATCATAAGGATGCCTGGCAATTAGCTCCCTAAACTCCTATACTCCCAATTCACCAATGGTCACCATTCTAGACATGGGCAAAAGACAAGATTCACAGACACCTTGAAGGCCAGTTTGAACAAACTTGATATTAATACTAATACCTGGAAGACTCAAACACTGAATCATCCCCAGTGGCACCATGATGTATGACAAGGTATTGATCATTTTGAACAAACTAGCCTCACTATGGAGGCAGATATGTGAGAGAGACAAAGGAAAAGAGATGTGACCCAACATCACAAGGATCTACTTCTTCTTTATGGAACTATTTGCCATATCTACAGTTGAATAAGATGGATGGACAAACAAAGAGATCCATAACAAAGGGGTTATGCTTTCAGAAGGACCAACTTGGAGAATTTAAGGTAGTCAGTTAGTAAAGTCAGCTGAATGGAGGAGCTCAAGAAGAAACTTGGAACTTCTTAAGTTAAAGGGACAAAAAGCATATTGGAATTTTCTACATCACAGGAAAGGGGAAGGATCTTGTTAGGAATGGATCTAAGCATTTAATATATAGCCACCTCATAAAAGATAGCAAGCAAAGTCAGTATGCAATGAGAAAAGGGGTTGATCAGCAAATAAACCTGTCTTAGAAGTCAGAAAGTGATGAGATGAAATGAAAAAGTTCAAACACAAGATGAATTACACCATGCAAAAAAATAGTAGAAGGCTTTTTGGCCCTGTTAGTTAAAAGAGAGCATGAAAAAATAAAATCAGATAATCTGCTGTTGAAAGGGAGGGGAAGAGCTGTGCAAGGGGCACTGTTTGTACAAGAACAAATAGCAATGCTATGAATAAGTTTAGGCTGTAAAACAAAGGAGATTTCCAAGCATCAGAAACTAATATCTTCAAATAGCCTTTCATTAGAAGTAGAGGAGACAAGAAACCCAACAAGCTTCAAGATGGAGTTTGATAAAATTAAAAAGGGATTTTATGACATGATTGCCTGCGATAAAAGGGATGTGGACTCAGTGACCTAAAAGGTTTCTTTCAGTCCTAGGTTCGTAACTGAAGGTAAAATCAAAGGATTAGTATTATGTATGAGGTCATGTCTGTTCTTTGGGCTTGATGAGTGTTATTAATAATTTACCTCAATACTGTTTGCTTTTTGCAAGCTAAAACTTTTATTGTTACTATTACTCTGGGCTATACATTAGAAATAAGATTTAAGAGAAGAGTCACAGGAATGAGTGTCTGACTAAGAGGAAATGAGAAACAGCACTTCAGAGGAACAAGGTAGTTTATGATATCCCTGTTGCATTATTTAGGAATTCAGCAAGGAGGAGGATGGAAGTTATATATAGAATGTTACAAACTTAAAGAAGCAAATCGATGAGGATTCAGCAAATTGACTCTTTGGGCTTCAGGACTTTGGCTCTGGACCTTACAGCACAACATTTATTAACTGAAGACCCCTATTTCAGTAGCTGCCTGTGACTGCACATTATTAGAGTAGTAGCTCAAAACTGGTAACCTAGTGCTCAGTTGTGGTCTTTCCAATTTAGCCAAAAAGATGCCTTTTTCTGACCCAGGGTGTGAGGAACTGTATTAGTCCCACCTCCTTTGACAGTTTCTACTTAGTTAGTTATTTGTGGTACTGTCTACAGGCCCCAGTAATAGCAAGCTTAGAACTGGAAATAATCAATGATTTTGGTTTGCTGACTGAACAAAGAAAACTAATGAAAGTTTTGAAAAACATTTTCATTCACTAAAATAAAAAAACAAAGAAAGTTTGGACTGAGCATAACATTTCAATGACCTGAACCAAAACATTTAACTTCTTGTTCCAGTTTTATAAAGGCCTTTGAATTAAATTTTAGCAGTTGTCACAAAGGGGAAAAAAAAGTTATTTTGCTTTGAAATGAAAAATTGGAGTGCTTTACCAACGCTTAAACAAACCAATTGGACTTTTCCCCAGAACTACTATTTTGGTTGAAAACAAAATAAACCTGCAGATAGTTTTGCTCCACCCAAACTTATTTTTTGAGCAAAAAAAATTTTTCAGCAAAAAAGTGCCCAGTCTTAAGCAAGTGCCTTTGTAGTTGTTGCCATAGAAACCCAGTAAATGGAGCTTCCTGCCCAGTTACCTTTTATACAATTACATGGGACATTATCTCCCTTTGGTTTATCTGTGCAAATCATAATTTCTGAGAAGCCAACTTCTTTATGTACATCTTTACTGTGTTGTGAGTGTGAAAAGAAATGTGTATCATGGGATCCAAACTTCCTGCCTTCTGCAGAGCTGTGCTCTGCATGGTCTTTCTCAGAAAGTGCACACAGCTAGAGTTGGGTTGTTGGGGAAAGCAGAGGCCAGAGGCAAGATCATGATCAGTTACTGCATGCATGTCAGTAGCTGGCATATCATTCTCCTGTTTGTATTTGATGTGCTTGCACAACTGTGCTTCTGAGGCCACTGTAGCTTCTGATGCTCTGAAGCTGGGGCCAAGGAAACAGAATCCCGTTCCTTATGTGTAACAGTGGTTCTCAACCTCATTGGACTTGAGGCACCCCTCCATAACTTCTGTGAATCGAGCGGCACCCAATTTCAAAAACAACCCCTACCTATGTTAACTGTGCTTACCTCCTTGCAGAGGGGCCAGAAAGTTGTGATGCGGGATCAGCCAGGCAGGGACAAGCCTGAGTCTGTACTTATCGGCTTATCTCCTCATACCTCAGGGCATCCTGGTGGAGAATTCTGGTATAATGTGTGTATTTGGGCCAGTCACGTGGACTAGGTTATGTCACTTTAGCAAAAAACTGGAGGACACTGTGGACTGAGGAATAAGACTGGTAGAATTTGGCTGTCATAACATATATTTAATTCTGCCTGATTTTATTCTAGGATCGAAACCATGGCATTGCTAATTATAACTCCACAGAGGGCTGCTATATCTGACTGACTTAATTTTAGTTATGCTTAGAGGACAGCGTGTATTAAACTATGTGCCTGGACATGTTGGTTACACCCTACCTTGCCTTAACACTAAATAAACACACTACATCAATGTATGTGTATGTGTATATCATAATGCATCCCTTAGTAAAAGAATGTCAAGTTTCTAAAGACAAGGTGTTGAAACTTAGGAAATAATAGATGTTGCCTGTGAAACCGTAATTCTGCTCCTACCACCTCAGTGCACGTGTATTTTGATCATCTTTCATGACACAATCATAATCTATTTTTTTTCTTCAAGAGCCATTCTTATTTCAGTTCTCAGACAGACAGTGATTGCAGAATCTGTGACTATTCAGGATGTCTTTTTATCCTCATTATTTAATGTATGGTCTTTCCATTACTTACTAAATAACATCTGACCCAATGCTTAGGGCTGTTAATTTGTTCCTTGACTTCCTTTATTTTGCTATCACCATATGCTCTTAGTGCTTTACATATATTAATGAATCTGTTTTCCTTATATCTCTGGGAGATGTTGTAATATATCATATCCCAATAATTCCACGTAAAAAACCGTGAAAAAGTTAGTAATTTCAACTAATTGGCCAATTTGACATGCCAAAGACCTGATTTTTTTTTTCAAATTTAACAGTTTTTTGCAGTTTCTATGCTAAAAACAGAAACCCTGTTCATCTCATTTGCAGTTCTGAGTGCTCAGCTTCTCAGCTCAGACCTCAGGTGCCTCAGATTAAGCACCTAAATGAGGAACTACAGTGGTCACCTGGGTTGGGTTCATATGAGTTGAGCTGCATCATTCAGAAACTCTGTGGTGGATGCAGAGAGAGAATGGTGGATGCTGGTGGATTCAGGGTGAGTTCTTTAGGCCAGAGCAGTCCAACTGGCAGCCTGAATGTGGCTCAAGAAGGGTTAACACCCAGCACTTGGCCTTTCACCCAGTTGCTGCTCCTCCTGCCTCTCCTGCTGGTGTAACTGCCAGGGTCTCTCTCTCTTCTAATATTGTTACCTTGAGTCATCAATTTTTTGTGTAGTGTTAATACTATAATATGAACATCAAAAAGAAAATATTCCAAATGGATGCTTTCAGATGAAATTAAGCCCTAAATTTAGATTTTGTAAAGACAAATTTTTAAAAAAGCTGACCTCAACAAAAATACCTTAGTGAAATGTATTTCTATATAATTATATCTAGAATAATTTATATGTATATCATGTCTGTATATCTTCATATAATTTACAGGGAATTCTAAAAATTAATTACATTGTACAATTAACTTCCTCTCAAAAGTGTTCTTTAATGATTTGTCCCATTAGTCTGAAGTCCAGAGCTGACTGTTGGCTTTATACCCTACCACTATATAAGACAGAATCTCGGCCCTTTTCTGCAAGCTTTTTTTCCTAGATCTGATGAATCACAAGATACTAGCCTTAATATTAAGATATGACTTCCAAAATAATCCAAAATTGCTTGTATAAATTTATCTCTACTCCTGTGAGGTCTGTAGTCCAAAGGAGGCCTGATGTTACTGATAGAGTGATATAAAAGGATAGAATCAGTCTTCTTCTTATAAAAAAAACAACAACTACCCACATTCCTAAAATAAACTTAAAATAGTTTGTTGAATATGTGACATGCGGAAAGGAATATTTGCCATTGACATTACTCTGAGGGCAACATGTGGCCCAGGAACCATAATACCTCTGGTCAAGCTATATGCTATGTATTCAAAACATCTATGTAAATTTGTAATAACCCCTGGAATTATCAAACATGTCTTTTTAGAAAATCCTTCCTTAATTTTTCACTATTTATAGTCTTCTTTTTGACACCTTCCTCTATCTGGACAATTAAACTGTACTGTATTTTGATTTATTTTCACTTTCAAACACTTGTACGCACAACTTGGTTGGATTTGACCTCTGAACACAACACTGCAATTATCTAAAAAAATATGAAAACATTTTTATTCATCAAATATGGAAAAAGGTGTGCCATCACTGCTAACTAATAGCAAATTTGCCAAGAAGTTGCCTCTTGTTTATCAGCTACGTCATTTAAATTACTGAGACATTTAGGAAAATCATTTTAAAAGGGGAGGTCATGCTTAGGGGCAACCAACATGGGTTCATTAGCAACAGGTCCTGTCAGACCACCCTGGTGGTCTTCTATGACCAGATCACCAAATCCTTAGATGCAGGGGTAGCAGTGGACATAGTCTTCCTGGACTTTCGGAAGGCCTTCGACACTGTCTCTCACCCCG
>NW_017728949.1:37553094-37556460 GCF_001723895.1 Crocodylus porosus
CTGAGATGAATATACATCTTGTTTTATTTAACAATGCAAAAAGCAGCAGTCAAGAGTTTTTCAAACTCCAGTTGCCCACAGTTTTCACACATTGGTGTCTCAAAAGCCCCAAGTGTTTTCCAATAAAGCACTTAGAATAAGCTGTAACTGGATCAGTCATCTGGATTTGGCAAATACTGACTTTTTAATGTCAAACAAAGTATTAGTTTGGGCTCACCACAGATATAGACATTTTGGAAATATTTTGCTTTGTCATTTTTACTTGCCATTTTTAAATCATGCCAGCTCTTTCAACTAGTAACTAAACAATGCAAGATGTTATTACAGAACCATCAATATCAAGTATTCCTTTAATTTCTGATCCAAATGATAGGGGAAAACCTCATGCTGGATAAGTAATGAATGCTACCACTTTCAGAAAATTGCTGCACTGGGGATCATTATGTGCCTCAATGAAAAGGAAATGTATAACATTCCCTTCTGTTAGCACTCACCTCACCAGACCCTCTGTAACTAGTAATATTGGAATAGCTATTAAGGAAAGAGAATATATTTGTCAAATGTACTGCTAGTATTTAACAACTGGTCTCCAACTCTCACTCCTCCCACAAACAGTATTCTTTCTGCTATTCACAAGTGGTGTCAAACTGATTGTTATTGAAATATAGCTTTAAAAAAGATACTTGAAAATGTCTAAATATTTGGTTTTACATGATGAGCAACCTTACCTCCAGCTACATTGTTTCTTTACTTACACACAGTGGTAAAGCAACTAATTGCCCCTTTTAATGATAAATTTAAGGATTACTTACTCTTGTAATACAGAAGCTGATGGGTTAAGTACTGGCATACAGGACTGGCTTGGCAACTAACAAGAGACCCTGGTGTTTTTCTGTAGAGGAGCATGCAAGTATGTAAAAATATTTTAATGTTTTCCAGTCATTCTCTGTCTCAAATGCTGAATCAAACCCCCATCCTGCCCCCAAATAACTGTGTCAGACCTACAATTTGATTTATCTGCAATGCAGAGTGACTGAAGGTGGATTCACTCATTCACTTGCAAGGGTTGCAAATCACTGATATGTTGTGACACATTAAAGTTTGTACTTGTCAGGAAATGTATTATCTGAGATGATCCCAACATAGTCTTTGCCTGAAAGGGAGCAGCTTTTCAATGCCATGGTGGCGCTTAGCACATACTAAATTGCTTGAAGCTAATTTGTTCATCTTTTAACTGCACTTAGTAAATGTTAAGTTGTATGTGTAACACCTCTCTGAGTTAGCATGGAGGTGTAAAAAGCACTTGGGATGAGGTACTTCAGAATAACCTCAGACACAGGTCCTCAAAGGCAGGAAGTCTGAGAGAGAGCTGCAATGGCAAAAAGTGGCAAACGGGGGATGTTTTGATTCATATTTCCTCAGCAGGCTCTACCAGCAGGTTTCCTGTACAGCATAGCCATTGCGTTAAAGCTTCTCTCACTACTACCTTTAAAATACCTGAGGGAGGATGACAGAAAGGTCTTCTATCTTAGGGGTTGAAACTAATTTGTTTGAAGCTAATCCCTTGGTTGGGTACAAGGGATAAAGAGAATTTTACACTTCCGTGCACAACCTTCAGTGAATCTGGCAACAAACGTAGAAAAAAATTAAGAATCTGTAGGAAGAAAACAGACGTAATAACTATGCTATGGAATATGTACTTTTTCTCTTGTCTTGCTTCCTAGCCACCATTAGTAAAGCAATTGGTCTCTGCCTGTTGTGCACTGCAAGTGGTTGACATGGAGCTGCATTTATCTGACATGCAGGTGCAGCAGCTTGTATTTGTTAGGCAGCCAGAAATCAAAATTTTCCTGGTGGGGTGGATAGATTACTGGCAGATGGTCTATAGGAGGATATATGAAGTCACATACAGTTTTTAAACACAGTTGTTTACAACGTGTGGGCACAGTACATCATTGCCTTAAACAGCATTGAGGCAAATAAAAAAAATGGTTAAATATTACAGGGCATTTACCCTACCTAAAAATCAGATGTACAGTTCAGACAGAGGAGTTAAGCTGAGAAAGAGTATCCTCTATGCTGAGAAGCTGTTTGACTGGATGTTTGCTGTAGTCCTGTCACATACAGCAGGAGGGATTTGCATGCAATATTAAGCATTAATTTCATCCAAAATTCTGGAGAGTAAATACTAGGGGGGCAGAGGTACAGCTTTATTACATATCTCACAAATGGGAACTGAAACTGGAACCATTAATTTTCATCTGACAAGTAGCAACTTGCCAAAATAAAGATTTCTGTGCATGATCACAAGAACTCAGAAAGGCTGTTCTTTCCATCTTTCACTTCCTTTTAATTCCTTAATATTATTTCAGTGAACTTCGTGCTCATACAAGATTCTGGACTGCACATCTTAGAGACTTTGCATGCTATAAAATATTACTTAAATTATGAGCTTCACAGTATAGAGACCATCTTCATGTGTATTAGGAAAGTGCCTGTTCATACTGCATACTTAAAATATATAGTAATCCACAGAATAGATACTGCAAAGCAGCAATACTTCATGCCTCCTGCACATTGACTCAACATTATCCTACACTATTTCTAAAAGTAGCCTGTTCTGCTTAACCCTTTAGTCTGGGCCCTCTGAAAATACTGCAAATTAGACCCAGAGTGAAGTTACTCACTGAGGCCTGTTACAGACACTCAGTTTCTCCCAGGAGAGTTGGTGCTGTCCCACGAGAAACTATAAATGTACAGATGTTCAGGCTTTTTCTCCCAGGATAGTAAATGTCTTTACATGTCATAAGTGTTACACACACAAAGTGAAAGCACACCCTTAAACTGGAAGTACAACACAATTAAAGTTAAACTGATCAGTCTATATTTATTGTTAAAGATGGAACAACTATAACTTATTAAGCATGTTTTTATTGTAGACCACTATATAGTGGTAGATCACTTTATAGACCACTATAAAGACAGAGAGAGTTAGACAGAGACAGCAATCAGTTGGACAGTGTTTTATTGATAGATCTACAGTGTTAAAGCATGTCTCTTATCATAATACTAAAGTGAACTCTAAATACATGTTTCATGAATTCATGAATATATATTTTGCTGCCCACCCACAGGGGCTATAGCCCCCACACAGGGGTTACAGCCCCCCAACAGGGGATACGGTCCCCACATAAGGGCTACAGCCTCCCAACAGGGGTTAGGCCACCCAGCAGGGGATTCAGTCCCCACAGAAGGGGTCCATACCCCTACCAGCCCCGCTGTGAGGTCCACCTGCCCCACCTCAGCCTCCCAATTGCTGCCCTACCTGGCCCCATCCCCCACCAGCTGCTGCAGCCCCCCCCAATG
>NW_017728949.1:37556986-37603571 GCF_001723895.1 Crocodylus porosus
GATCGGGGGTTCAGGGGAGCTGGGTGGAGCAGGGATGGGGGGGCTGGGGGAGCAGGAGGAGCTGGCAGGGGTCCCCCTCATGGTCCCCTCACCCCTCCTCCAGCCCCCCAACCCCTTACTGGCACTGGAGCTCTGGTGCTGAACACGCAGCCTGGCAGGCCATGCATTTCAGCACCAGGGTAGGGGCCAACCATGGAGACGCTCTGGCAGCTAGAGCATCTCGGTGGAGCACTCAGCCTCTGGTTGCCTCAAGGCATGGT
This sequence comes from Crocodylus porosus, assembly GCF_001723895.1. Lineage (NCBI taxonomy): Eukaryota > Metazoa > Chordata > Crocodylia > Crocodylidae > Crocodylus > Crocodylus porosus. The sequence continues at coordinate 37,557,247 of NW_017728949.1, forward strand.
CTGGGGTCTCAGGGGTATCCAGGGGTCTAATTTTTTCCCTGCACTGCAGACTTGCAGCACGAGGAACATTTTTTTGTTCCCACACATTCCTCTTGCCCCGTCTCAAAGGGGTTTGAGATGGGGCAAAAGGCACGTGCGCACTCATCTGGATGCAACCAGTAAGTACATTGATCATGGTAGTGGTAGAGTGATGTTGCAGCCATGATGGTTCATGAAATACGTGAAAGGAAAGGATTTTGTGGGTGATATCTTTTACTGGACCATCTGTGTGGTTGAGATAGTGGCCCTCCAGACTCAAGAAACATCTCTCTATTGACACACTGTGGAGACAGTTCAGCCTTTTGATGCTTGACAAGACTGAAATGGTCCCTTAGACCTACCTGCCAGGCCTAGAGCACCCTTGACATAAGTAGGTTAAGAGTACATTCATGGAATAATGCAATTGTATAACCTGCTCTCTATAGAGAAAAGGGTTTGATGCAGCTTGTTTTTCTGCAAGAGTCTGATGATAAAAACACCTGTTATGGATAAAAGGATTTGTTATGGTGCATTCCACTCATATCTGGAGCAAGTATCTGGTACCAAAAAGAAGAGAAAAAAAACAATAAAGTGAAGACAAACCCCAAGTTGTTAATGAAAAACAGAAAATTAACCTAATTGGGAGCTATGTGATTAAGGTACTATAAATATTACCCCACTTTTCCCTTCCTGACTCTCTCTTTGTCCCCCCCTTTTCTTTTCCTCCCCTCCTCCTCTTCCCTTCTCCTCACCCCAACAATGCCCAAGGAATGAAGATATCTCCTTTTTCTTCAAGGAACCTTGCCCACTTTGGAAGTCTGGCCAGCTCCCAAGTCACACATTATTAAAACTGGTATTATACAATTACTTGCTTTCTAAGATTTTATCTTGCTAAGATTATTGAAACTGCTAAGATTATATCTACAGTATGTGCATGCTTGGAGTTAGTACTTAATAATTTTCAATATAGCTGATTTATTAAAGAGTAAACTAGGTCCTCAGTTAGAGGAAATGAATACGTCCCTGGTTGGGGAAAATGAATAGGTCCCCAGTTGGAGGGAATAAATAGGTTCTCATTTGGAGAAAACCTAAACACACTTCAAGGCAACATTGGTTCTGCTGTTTGCTCTCTCTCTGTGTTTGGGAGGAGAATCAGATACCCCCTGGTGCTTAGGGCTGCAAGACTACCTAACTCCTCTTCTCACCAAGGCACCAGACCTTGTTCCAGGCCCCAGTGACAGCTGTGCCCCCCTGGTCAACACAGACCACATCATCACTAGACCAAATAACATGAATTATGAGTATGACATCCAAGATTCATTTACCTGCACTGCTACCCGTGTCAGATATGCCATCATCTGCTTATAATGCCCCTCTGCTGTCTACACTGGACAGCTGGGGCAATTCCTACATGTAAAAGTGAATGAACACTGATCATAGAATCATAGAAAATCATAGAAAATGAGGGTTGGAAGGAGCTTAGGAGGTCATCTAGTCCAACCCCCTGCTCAAAGCAGGACCATTCCAAACTAAATCATTCCAGCCAGGGCTTTGTCAAGCCAGGCCTTAAAAACCTGCAAGGATGGAGATTCCACCACCTCTCTAGGTAACCCATTCCAGTGCTTCACCACCCTCCTGGTGGGAGTTTTTCCTAATATCCAACCTAAAATTCCCTTGCTGCAACTTGAGACCATTCCTGCTTGTTCTGTCATCTGCCACCATTGAGAACCATCCTTTTAGTAACCACCCTTCAGGTAGTTAAAGGTTACTATCAAATCCCCACTCACTATTCTCTTCTGCAGACTAAATAAGCCCAGTTCCCTCAGCCTCTTTTCAGAAGTCATGTGCCCCAGCCCTCTCCCCATTTTGTTGATCTCTGCTGGTCTCTCTCCAACTTGTTCACATCCTTTCTGTAGTGGGGGGTCTAGAACTGGACACAGTATTCCAGATGGGGCCTCACCAGTACAGAATACATGGGAATAATTACTTCCCTCAATCTGCAGGCAACACTCCTACTAATGCAGCCCAATATGCTATTAACCTCCTTGGCAACAAAGGCACACTGTTTTTTCATGTACATCTTGTCCACTGTAACCACCAGGTCCTTTTCTGCAGAGCTGCTGCTTAGCCACTTGGTCCCAAGCCTGTAGCTGTGCATCCAATTCTTCCATCCTAAGTGCAGAACTTTGCACTTGTCCTTGTTGGACCTCATGAGGTTTCTTTTGGCCCAGTCTCCCAATTTGTCTAGGTCATTCTGAATCCTAACCGTAACATCCAGTGGTATCTGCTACTCCCCACTCTTCCCCATCCCCCGCCCCAGGTTGGTGTCATCCATGAACTTGCTGAGGGTGCACTCCATCCCACTGTCCAGCTCATTATGAAGATATTAAATAAAACCAGCCCCAGGATTGATCCCTGGGGTACCTCACTTGATTCCGGATGCCAGCAAAACCTCTAGCCATTGATCACTATCTGTTGAGCCCAATGATCCAGCCAGCTTCCTACACAACTTATAGGCCATTTAACCAACCCATACTTCCTTAACTTGCTTACAAGAATGCTGTGGGAAACCATATCAAAAGTGTTGCTAAAGTTAGGGTATATCATGTCCACTGCTTTCCCCACATCCACAGAGCCATTCATATCATCATAGAAGGCAATCAGGTTGGTCAGGCATGACTTGCCTTTGGTAAATCCTTGCCAACTATTCCTAATCACATGCTTGTCCTCCAAGTGCTTAGAAATTAATTCCTTGAGGATCTGCTGCATGATTTTTCCAGGGGCTGATGTGAGGTTGACTGGACTATAACTACCTGGATCTGATTCACTTCCCAGCAGCCCTGCTGGCAGCAGTTTCTTACAGCAGCCGCTGCCAATGAACCTGGCCCTCTGCCCAGGCAACCCAGCAAGTTTGACCTGCACCCGTGGCTAGGTTTAGGACCCATGTGGGCAGGTCATGCAACCAGGCAGATGGGATGGCAACCACCCTTAGCTGTAGAAATGTGACCTCATATTATCTATAATTCTGCACAAATGAGATAATTCTATGCCACAAAAGCATTAGGTAAATATCTCAGGATGCTAAATGGTATTTTGTTACAGAGATGTAGCTTCTAAGTGCCAAAACATAATGTATATTTAAAAGCAGAGGTAAATATAATTTTGTGAAAAGAAACCATTTTTACCAAAATAGTAGAGAAACATGCTACCTTTTGAATAGTTTTTGGAACATTAATTCAGGTGAGACTGTGATGCCCACGTGAAACAGCTTTATTGTTTCTGCATCAATTCTTGTATCAATAAATATTCCTGGGTTGGATACAACTCCCTGTTGTGAGGAGTGAGAATCTCAACCTTAGTATCAACTAAGTATTAGGGTACAGAGCTTGATTTGCCTATTGCTTAAAGAAAGACCGAATGCAATGACTCTGTCACTGTGTAATGAAGCCATTGTGAAGGAAAAATAATTTACTAAAAACAAAAGTTGAAGTCCTCATAGATTATTATACATCTTTTCTCACTGTATAAGGGCACATGGAAGGTTATATTAGAAACAAGATTTGATTTGTTAAAACTGAGAGGTGGTGTCACGAACAACCAAATTACTACAACATGGACAATCCATTTTTAGGATTGACCATCTACTTTCTGGTGGATGGGTTTGAGATGATAAGAAAGGAATGATGAACACCAGTCAGACCTTCAAGTGGACCTTGTACTGGCTGGTTTTCTCCTCCCTTGCTCTCTTCATACTTCTTCATTTACCAATAATGGAGACCATCAAAAATAAGTACAACTTATAAGCCTATTTATTCTTCAATATTATAGGGGTTTTATTTATGTTTTATTTCGTGGGTCATGAATTCCTTGGACACGTTTTTTCAAGCATAAAATAGTTTGTGTGTTAAACTCTAGCCTAAAATGTTTTTGCCTTGAACAGACTTAGTTAGCTAAAAGAGGAAGGCAATATTTTATCTATGTATCTATAGGCAGAAGTCTTTGGGCATTTTTAGCAAATCTCTATATATAAAGGACTTAGTCTGTCTGTTTGTGTCTGTCTGTCTGTAACACTCTTTAAATGTGAATAGCTTGAAGACTGTAAGGGAGACAACATTTGTGTCTTGAGAGAAATTTCTTTGCTAAACCTTAATATTTATTTAGTGACCATGTAGGATGATTCCAGCTTTCAGAACTGGAAAAGAAGTCAGGGACCAGGGCTGTTTCTACTGAACTGCTCCCAGGAAGGCACCAGGAGCCCGGCATGGCAGGGAGCGCAGAGGGAGGGGCCAGCTGAGGAAAAGCAGGAGTTGGGCAGAGGTGCAAGGCAGCGGGCAAGCAGTGGTGGCGTCCAAAGTCCCTAGCAGGGAAGGAGGCACCAGGGGGTGGTGCGGAGGAAGCGCTGGCGCATGGGCAGCTGTTTCAGGGCACGGAGCTCGGCTGCCCTTGCCCAGGAAAGAGGCATGCAGGCGGAAGCCAGGCGGCAGGATGGGGGGTACACCTTCAGCCCACTGGACAAGAGCAAGTGCAGGACGGGATTGGTATCTTCAAATCTTCAGCCTATTTTATTTAAGTTTTATAAATATTTAATAATTTAATAAATATAAAAAGTAAAATCTGTCTGTTTGTTTTTGTTATTTGAAATTCATTCATCATTCTTGATGGGCAATTTGCTAGTATTTCCATATTGATGCAATTTAGGACCATACTCATGCTACCACCATTTATACTAATCTGAGATAATAGGCAATTTGTCTTTGAGTACATATTCAATAACAAAAGCCTTCTTTTTATATTACATTTTTAGTGGGATAGCCCTTTAAATCCATCTTCTGAAAAAGCTTGTTGTGGTTTTACGATAGTTCTTGACTATCAATATCTGGAGTTGTTTTGAAGGAACATAAATGCTGGATTCTGCTTCTACTCTGTGAAATGTAATGAATTATAACAGGAACAGCTGGCATTAGAAACAAATTGGCAAACTAAAATATATTTATTGAATACTTGAACTATTCTCTCTAAAGAGAGAGCACATAATAATTAAGTGCACCATTTACCTATTGGCAAATAGCTTCCATTAAAAAATATATTCATTAGTATTCAATATGCAAAATTTAGAACAAAATGTATTAGCATAATTAGCAGCATTAGAATGAAATAATCCAAAATTAATTTAACGGACAATATTACCAGCATTACATAACAACACTGGGAGTGTGACTGTATTAATAATGTGAGTTTGCCCTTGGTACGCTTAATCTTCTGTTCCTATGAAGATTCATGGTACCAGAAATTAAGTTAACCATGCACTCCATAGGTAACTTATCTGGTATCTAAGAGGCTGGATTACAGCTGCCCTACAGTTTGAAGTAGCTTGCCATGGTTCTTCTCTTTATAAACACAGATAAATGTATGTAGCCCTACAGCAGTTATTTACTTATTTCAAAGGAAATATATCTTACCCTACCACAGCTTGGAACCAACTTTCTCAGGATCACAATCAAGACCACTTATGATATGTGGATTGCTCAGGGTATCACCTGGCCCCTGGTTCAGTTATTTCCTACTTGACAGTGAAGAAATTTTAAAGTGTGTAAATCTCAAAAACAATTTGTGTCTGTTGTCAGGGAGAAAAGGGCAGATGCTCAGGCTGTATAGTTAGGAGAAATGTTAAACAAGCTAAGCATACCGCTTTCTGCCTGAAAGCTTACCTAACATCTCTCCTAACTATACAGCCTGGTCAAGGAGCCCAACCAATAGAGGAGAATAAGAGTAGGAAGTATCTTAGCAAAACTGAAGATTGCCACTGCAGAATTTCAAAATTAGTTTTTTTGGCTTTGGGGCTCAGTTTTTTAACCAAAATTTTCCATTTTGTTAAAAAGCCACTTTCCCATTGTAAACATGTTTCAGTGAGAGAACATTTTCAATTATCCCTACTACACTGGTATAACTGGGAAGGGAAAATGAGCAGAACACCAGTCACGGGCATTATCTCAGTGTTGGTACCAGAATGGCGGCCTTCCCTGGGGTGTCTATTCCCCAGCACCAGCAGCAAGCCTTCTCCACTGGCACTAATACAGCAGCTAGATGTCAGAGTTCCCTCCAGACCACAGGACCACTGCTGACAAGAACTCTGACCACTAATTCCCACTCACCAGAGACAAGCAATTTGGCTAAGTAGGTAGATCAGGAGTGGCCCCACATAGCTCAGAGCAGACTTAAAATGAGTCTTAGATTGTCCTGAAACAGAAAGCTTGAGTGCAGCTCCAGGACATGCTCTCAGGACTCTTTCGACCCATCTACTCTGACTAATTACTGAGGTCTGGTGCACCAAAGTGGGAGTTAGTAGGTTGGGTGTGTTTTGTCAGCAGTGGGCCTGGGATTGGGAGGGAAACTGTGTAGACATGCCTTCAACCCTAGCCTAGACAGCTCTGACAGCCTGATATGAAGAGATTCTTGTTCCTTTTGATTTTAAGGACCATGTAAACCTTCTCTATACATTGACCTGGAACGTTTGAGCACAGGTGACATTCTGGGGTTCACACAGGGAAGACAGTTTATATTTTAAGTTGAATACAGCACTGAAGCATTAGCATGTTTCTGTGTATGTATGCTTTGGCAGGTTCAGATTTCATAGGCAACATTATTTACATAGCTGTGTCACTATGAAAATAATGTAGGAAATGGTGCAAGCCAGTAAAAGAAACACAAAGAAAGTCGTTTTGAGAGATTACTCTGGCGATTGCCTTCTAAGATGAATTTTCTTTTAAAACTTGCACACACTTAGTAATGGCTCATTAAGCCAGACTATTAACATTGTTTTGATTAAGCTTGTTTTTAAATTTTATTTAATCATATAGCCCTATAATGTCTGCAGTATAAAAACCATTATTCCCCTTTATTAGTACTACAAATAATAGTGCTTATGCATACTGCATTAGACTTTTTTTTAAAAAACATTAACTAATTATTGTCCCCCCCAAACTTCGGTGAGGTAAGTGACTATGTATTATTACAATAAAGTTAAGTTAGATGTTATAATAAGATGTTGACTCCTTAAGGCCTTTTATAATTGTTATGCCTGGCCTGAATCAGATTTCACACCAAAATAATGATGGAGAAACACATTTGGTATCAAGTGAGTTTTACCATAGTGGCAGTTTAGCATTGATGTTCCTGACAAAATTATAACTGGATATCAATGGGATTTCTACTTAAATAAAGAATAAGAGTTTCTGGATTTTATTATTATTATTATATGCAGAAAATAGGACAAACAGGATGGTTATTGGCTGAATGGTGTTGAAGAAGCCAGTGTCAGAGTCAAGGTGAAGTTACATGTTACACTTAGATTATACTAAATTTGTGCAATATTAAGTGGTGTTAAATTTAGAATGTGCTGTGGGAAGTTGCACATGAAGTATTAATACCGTTTCTTGCCTGCCTAGCTCTGGCTTGCCACTAGAGGCCTGACAAGTAGGAGCCAGGGCATCTGAGCTGTATCCCTGCTCAGAGGGAGGGAGCTGGGGGTGGGGGGGAAGACCAGTGCATCCTGGGATGCTGGAGAACTGCAATTTGCTCATTTTATCTCTGCAGAGCAGACTGAAGTTATCCTAACATAAGCTAGGCAGCATGGGCCAGAGTTAACTCTCCTATACAGTGGCGTAGCTTTATGACACTTAGAGGACACTTAGTATGAGTTAATGAACTTTCATGTGTGGATGCTTGCATTTTAAGTGCCCTTAGTATGGTCTAAGTATAACACAGGACTTCACCCTAGGACTACAATGCTCCCAGTCCCTTTCTACCATTCCATAGATGAAATTGGAAGGAAATACTTTTTTACACAATCATTATGTACTTTAAAATGGAAGTATCACTGAAACTAGCACATATTTGAGAAAAGAACATAAACTAGTAACTGAATATTTCTATGTACTGAACAATATTGGTTTCAAAGAACGTTTGTTGGATTTGTTCCTATGCCTGTTATTTTCTTGCAATATCAGATTATGTATAGTTCATTTTTTAGAGCCCAAGGAAAAATTACTGACCTTTTCTTTATTTTACCTTGTACTAAAATAGACTAAAATTCTTTATTTTAATTTTTTCTTAAGGAATAAGAGTTATACTATGTATACAGTGTTTCCCAAAGTACTGTTTTTAGGAAGGATAAATGAATGCCTGGTTCTCATCTTCACAAAGAGTACGTGGGTGGTATCTAGGGAGAACCTGGAAATTATGGTCCTGTGCTTAGCACAGTAATTAATTAGTTTTCTATTATTTCCTATTCTCAGTTTGTTCTCTGTCATGAGGATTTCAAGTTTTCCTATCTTCTATTCTTATTAGAGTGTGCGTCATGAGAATGAGTTATCATAGGTATTCATTTGCCTAATATAGATTTCCTTTCTCATTATCCATTCTTGTGGTAACACCTGTAATAACAGCAGAAATTTGGCACTTTATTAATCCATTTTTATGATAAAGACCCAAAATGAAAAAACATGCATAGTACAAGCATTAATCAATTCTTTAGACACTCTGCACTTTTTAACATGAGATGCAAATTGCCCATACGTTCTCTTTTTCCTGGCAAAAACACTAAAGGAAAACACACACTGGACCCACTCTTGTGATCACCTGAACAATGTAGTTCTGTGGTTCATCATAAACAATGTGCAAGTAGAACTGGAAAATATTGCACATGTTCAATGAGCTTCTATATAAAATATGTGTGTGTATTGAATCTAATCACCCCTTGATTGTATGGAAGTTGGCAACAAATTTCATTTATGCTGAATAACATACCTTCTGGATTTTTTTTTTAATTACATACTTTCCTCTCAACACAGCAAAGGAAGCAATAGCATTATGATGACCTAATAAATGAATATTTAAAATATTGAAGCATGCACCAGGTTCCAAAAAGACTAATATCCAAGTAACTGAAAACATATTTGAACATACATTTTAAAGGTGAGCAATAGATACCCTGAACATTTTTTTTCACTAAAGCCTCATATGTGAGATTCTATATTTGAGTACAGAAGCAAATTCAAAGAGGTAAGTTTCATTAATGGCATGGCCATTCACCTGTTGTTATTAATTCAGCACTTAATTTTGAAAATATAGCATTAATAGAAAAGTTGTGAGAAATTCATAAGGTCTACCTCTAATATCTTTAGGCCAAAATCATGCTGGATTGAATTCTACTCAGAAGTTATAGATTTCTTTATAATTTTTTTCCTTGTTCAGTCTTTGGAAGACCAAGTATGGGATCTTTTACGTGAAGCAGACAAGACAGCAGAGGAGAACAAAGAGCAAAGCCAGGTGTATGATGCTATGGCAGAGACTCTTGGGGATGCCTGGGATGCCCTCGTCATTGTGCTGGAGAAGCGAAGGAAACTTCTGAAAATTACTGCGGTGTTTTTTGAAAATGCTCTGGAGGTTTGTATTTAAGACCAAAGCTATTAAATTAGAAACAAATTTCATAGATTTCACAGACATTAGAGCTGGAAGGGACCTTGGAAGATCGAGTCCAGCCTCCACCCAAAGGGCAGGAAGTCAGCTGGGGTCATAGGATCCCAGCAAGATAAGCATCCAAATTTCTCTTGAAGGCATTCAATGTGGGTGCTTGAACCACCTCCAATGGCAGGCTATTTCAGACCTCGGGGGCTTGGACAGTAAAGAAATTCTTCCTTATGTCCAGCCTGAAATGGTCTTGCTGGAGTTTATAACCATTTGACCTCGTCATCCCTTGGGGCGCTCTGGTGAACAAGTGTTCCCCCAGATCCTGGTGGTCACCCCTGATAAACTTATAGGTGGCCACCAGGTCACCCCTGAGCCTTTGCTTTTCCAGGCTAAAGAGCCCCATAGCTCTCAGCCTGTCATCATAAGGTCTGTTTTCCTGACCTCTGATCCTGCGTGTGGCTCTTCTCTGGACTCTCTCAAGCTTCTCCACATCCTATTTGAATTGTGGAGCCCAAAACTGGATGCAATACTCCTCACCAAGGCTGAGTACAAGGAGAGAATGACATCCTGGGATTTATTTGAGAAGCATCTATGGATGCAAGCCAATGTTTTGCTCACTTTACTAGCTGCAAATCTCAAATCCTGCTTTTTATTCTATTGTTCTTCCATTTTGTTGTAGTTCTTCATCACACTCATGAACGGCCAGCTACTAATCCCCAAATACACCTTTTTTCTGTTCTCTGGCTACTTCAAGATAAAGCTAAACAAAATATCATTTAGGCTGAATAGCTATAGTGAAGTAATGTTTCCAAATAATGCTGTACTTGGCAAGCAAATAGCAACAATAATGAAAAATTAGTCTGGATCAAATACTTGGACTAGATACTGTGCTGATGTGATAGATGTTTTATTATGTGAAAGCATTATGGACAAGTTCTTAAATCCAGAAGTTCAAAGCTGTGCACTCAAATGTGTTGTATGGTTGTCTCCACTCTGCTTCCTCAGTAGTCATTTTCCTGTCCAGGCATTGTGTGCTCACAAATATAAACATATGGTGCAAGCACGCAAAAGGGGATAAAGTTCAAGTCCTAGAAGAAAGGGGCCTAGCAATAAATACTCCATCTTGACCCTCTCCCTACATATTTTCCCCTGTTCCATTATCTCCACTATCTTGCAGATTGGGACTGCAAATTCCATAGCACATGTTTCCTTTCCTCCCTCCATGCCCCCATATATTGAAATTAGAAAAGCCACAGAATTGCTGCTAATGGTTAGCTTCCAGCAATTCCCAAAAGTCATTCCAAAATCCAGGGATAAGTTAGATGCAAAGGTGTCCTATCGCTCTCTCATTCTGGGCACACTCAAGTGAGTTGTCACCACCAGAGTAGTGCAAAGAAAATTTTCAAGGGATTTTTTGAGTTGTCTTTAAATCTCTCTGTGCCACTGGAACTATACAAGCAGCTGGAGTGGGACCAGGAATCATGTCTATTATATCTTGAAGCAAATGGGAAATACAGTTGATTTAAATAGGAGTTCTAGAAACTTCTTTTTTAAATGTTTTTCTTTAAATGACAATATGTGATTATGTATAAACTTATTTTTATTATCATAAAGCACACACTATCTCAAGGATATTCTTTAGTGAAAATCAACTCAAATCTCAAATGTTGACGCTTAATGGATTTCTTTCATAGGATAAATAAAAAAGAGCAGAATATGTGACGAGACAGAGAAAGCAGAGAGCTTCTTTTTTGTATGCCTTAATTTCATCACAGTTTTCAACACCTTTGATTACACAAGTTCAAATGTGAACTTTAATGATCTCTTCTGCCTTAATTTAGCGGCATCATTGCTAGAGACAAGGCTAAGCTGCTAAATTGGGACTGTTCTTTTAACAACTAAAAGTGTAATGTGATCAGGTCTGGGGTCACACCTGTAAAGATGAAAGCCAACCACAAAACTGGAATCCTGATCTGAGTCCTGACACAAAGTTCAAGAGTGTTTGAATCTGGGGGTCTAATAATGGCTTTAATAATTTTTACTGAATATTTCTCTTACAGAAGAAAGACATCAGCAATTGGGGATGCATAGATTTGTTCAATTGATTAATCATAAGCTACATCATTAAGTCACTGTCTAAAATCTCACCACTTAGTTTGGCTAGCAGTGCTTAGTGTCTTTCTAAAATGGCAAAAGGCATCTGTACTTAAACATCTGACAACCATGAAATACAGAGTGAAGGCATGCACTAACATTTTGTCTGGCTCATCAGTTTGGTTCAAAACCACATTGCTGTGCAAACTTGTACCCCAAATATTTTTTATGATGGCTTCCTGTAGTTGAGATCAATCCTGATTGATTAAATCAGTTTGAGGTGCAGACTCATTATTTAAGTTCATTTATGAAACCATACTTACCCAAATCCAACATGACCTTGAATTTAAGATGACTTCCCAATAATGAGATTGCACACATGCCAAATTATTCTACAGAGATATTATGGTAAAACTCATTAGCACCAGGACCCTATTTTGCCAGACTTGTCATAAACACGCAGGACACAGAAAAAAAAAATCCAGATCTTCTAAAAAACACGTGTATGCGCATGAATTTCAGCACCTAAGTAGTCGCATTCACCTCAGGGCATTAAACATGTGCCGGGGGGAGGACCTAGCTCTAGTCAGGAAAAACTGTCTCAAAGGCAGTGGGGCATGATTTAGTTTTGTGTGAAAAGGCAGCTCAGCCCAGTGCCTAAGGAGGTTTTCCTAGCTGTTCCTGTTCCTGCTCTTAATAGAGAAGATAAAGGCTGAGGCATTCCCTGACAGCACAGTAGAGCTTGTCAGAACACTTTCTGCTAGGCAGGCTGCAGATTGATTCCTGGCTCTTAAAGGAAGGGGTTTGCCACCAGGGAGAGGGTACAGGCCTCTGTGAGCAAACAGGGCAGGGTGCCTGGTTTAGCCTTCCAGGTACTCTTGCTCCCTTCCTAATGTCCCTGTGCTGTCCTGACACCTACTTTCTTCCTGTCATATCTTGACACCACCACCCACACCATGCTGCCTTTCCCACCTCCTCTGGCCCCACTCTTCCCATCCCAGCACAGACCCCCTGCCTGCTGCCTCCCCTCTCTCCCAGCCCTACAGCTCCATCCTGGCTGATCCACCCTATCGCCTCCTGCCCAGGGCCATGCAGCCCTGCCCACCTATATGTGCAAAAAGGAGTTTTAAAAAAGACAAAATGTTGTCATGATTCTCAAGAACCCCTTACTGAAACAACCTCATACTAAGACCACCAACTCTGTTCTGAATCCTCGACATCACAATTTGCAAGACAATCTGAGAAAGCCTGTGGATTTTAGAGTACCTAGAAAAATCATCTGTTTAAATAGTAGGTAGTCTCAACCTTAAACATCATGGCACTACTACCATACTATAACTTGTTTATTAATGTGCATGCCATCACATTCATTAATTGAAATTTACTACTTGCTATTATCTTCAAAATAGTGCACTGAAAATTGTATCTGCCTCAAAAGATTTTCCCAAAGACTCCTTGCATTTCAGAATTTAATATGACAAGAATGATCTAGAAGGGGAAAGATCTTTATAGGGAAGAAAGGGCCTTATCCCATATATTATTAAAGAGTTTTTACACAAATCTTTAAAATTCACAGGTTCTACTTTAAAAAAAAACTTGAACAATTTCCAGATACAGAAAAACTAAAAGCTAACTCATAAAAGCACAGACAATGATTACAAACTGTATCAGACAGTTAACCAGGACAGGGTTCCTTTAATGAAATCAGAACCATAGTGAAACAAAGGGCACAGTGTGACATCAGGTAAGTTTGTACTGTGAAGATGTGAGAGATTGGCACAAGAAATGTTTAAGGCTTCTTTAGAGAATTTGTTCCAAAAGCCATAGGTTGGAACTATGATGACATGACATCATGACCCACTGCATTGTGCTTCTTTCTCTTGGTTTTCCTAATGCAGTTTGCTATTAAAATTGACCAAGTTGAGGAGTTCCTCCAGAATTCCCAGGAGTTTGAGGATGTCGCATCTTTGAAAGAGCTCCTTCGGCAGCATGAGCACCATACAAAAGGTGAGAAAAAGACTGCCATCTCTGGTAAGTAGTGCATGTTCAAGCAATTATGAGTTTGAATTGCTAGGTTTTGAAAGGTATTTTTGGCTTTTTCAAATTAAAAAACAAATAAAATGGGTTTAAGATGATAATTTCTGTTATGGGTGTTTCTTTAGTCAGAAGGATCAGGCAAGGCAAAATTCTCAGTGCAGTGATACATCATAGATGGGAAGTACTGATCCTATTAATAATAGGTCCTATTAAAAATAATGCTGCACCAGCTATCTCCAGCTCTGCCTCCTCTCTTCTCCCTTCTGCTGCTTCCCTATTTTCCAGTTACTTCTTGCACTAACAATCTCCTCATCTGCCTCTTCAGTCTTCTGTTTTTCTTGGAAGTAAATGTGGGGTGCAGTTTGCTACAGTCTGGTGTCCCATGATTTGGCTATTTCAGAAGAATAGTGTCAACATAGAGTTGGACAAGAATCAGCATTACCCTTTGTTGGGAAAATATGACTGGTGGGGGAAAAGATCACTTAATTTCAAATAAAAACACAGACAATTGAAATTGTCCATAAACCAGAAATTCCAAAAGACATTTTGAAATTGTTTTGAAAATTTCAGAATTAAATTTTGCTTGGGATCCCAAGGTCTGATGACAATGGGTTAGTCATGGTTTCTAGGCTTCCAGTTATGCCATCAGGAGCCAGGATGTTGTGAAAGCCCAGGTTTGAAATAAAGGTCTCAAGTTTCTAGGCTCCCCAGTGCAGATGCAGAAACCCAGACCCTCTAGGACTTACTGGAAGTCTCTTGTATCTCCTTTCCAAGATAATTTATCAGGAAATCAACAATGTTTCTGACAGAAATCTGCCTGGCAGGCAAGATCCAGAGCCCTGGTTCTGTCCTGTTTAAAAATGAATTGAAATCCTTACACCTCCATGAAATGATTTGCTCTTAATAAATTGGCATTTTCTGACAGAACATGTTCCATTAACACATTTCCAGCCAGCTTTATGCCAATCTTCTGGTGTTGTCCTACAATTTTTGGGGGGGGTGTTGGCTGCAGACCTGAGCCATCTTTGCAGCTTCAGGCCTGAGGGCTGAGATTTTGAAAATGGCTCAAGAAGAACTGGGCCTGGAAATGAGCTCCTGCTGGCCTCTGGACAACCACATCATCCAGCTGCTGATCCTGGTTTCTCTGCATTTTTCTTGTGGCTTTGTAAGGCTGTGCTGTGTATAATATTCCTGCTGAGCTGTTTTGCTCTGTTTGCCAGGAGCTTCCATTTCCACCTGACAAGGGTGGATTAAAGGTAGTCGATTGGCAACATGGAAATAAAATCCTGGACTTGTACTCTACCCTGACAGTGCCTCATGAAACTCTCATTTGTTCTGCAGTGTTTGACCTTAGAAGCTGGACAAGTTCTTCCATGTTACAATAAATTGATCCATTCATCATTAATGTTGAAATTCAGATGTTTTTATGAATTAGCATTTTTGCCATTACTGACCTTTTTAAAAGTGAGGAGGCAGGAGCCTCCCCACCACTAACAATCAATCTCTTTGCAGGAACCAAAAAATGCATTGTTCAAATATCTGTAATTCCACGTAGAGCTCTAATTCTTTCTTAAGAATATAAATGGTGTAATTTTAACCAAAGGTTAAAGGAAACCTAACCACTGGCAGAGATTATAAACTGCATTTGTTTGTTCAGCAGCACAGTAGTAACTTGAATCTTTTTTTCAGTGTTTCAAAAATCTGGTTGGTTATAATGCTGGCATTTCGATAAAGATGCAGCTCTTCTCAAGAGACTGAATTGGGAATTGAGTTCAGGTAACTTTAATATGAGTATGGCTGTCCCAATTCAGTCTTCATGGTACTGAAATGCTCATCATATTGCAATTTTAGCTCAGAATGCCTGGCAGTGAGTGATTGTCACTGTTGAAAAGAGGGTCCATGATTATAACAATCAAATAAAATAGTTTGCCAGAGGGAAGACTGGCTTGACAGGATGGTCCTTTTCTGGGTGAAAGGGAATGGTAGCAATTGTTCCCTTTCTTCTTTGTTTATATCTTTCTTTAAGTGCTAACAGTTGGAAAATGGATCATCATATATTTAATAAAAGTAATGTTTGTATTGTTCTCTGTTAGAAAGGCACGGCTGACTTAGCAATGAAGCTGCTGCAGAAAAAATCCTACCTTCACAAAATATCAGGGCAACGAGGCTGTGTTAAGCAAAACTGGCTTCAAAATGAAAATTCTTCCTGCAAAAGAAATTCTTACCTTTAAAACTTCTTTGTCCTTAATCAGCACGACAAGTAAAAAGAAATGTGAAGAAAAAAAATCAAAACTGAGTTTTTTGTCTTGACAGCTTCCTGTAGACGGCAGAAAATTTAGTCTGAAATGATTTTTCCTGGAAGGCAGTGGGGGAGGGTAAGGCCCCTCTTGACTGCTCATCTTCCTCCTCGCTCTAAGCTTCCCCATCTCTTCTCCAGACTGACTGCTGATAGGGACACTCAACCTTTTCCAGCCAGCTAAGAGGTCCAGCTGGCATGTTCCACCTTTCTTCCCCTCTGTGCATCGAGGCTGTGATAGAGAAGCACATGTGCTGAGTTGCCCAGCTCTTTTCCTTCCCACTGCCTGGCTGTCTCTCCAGCAATCAGGTTTAAGGTAGGCAGAGAACTTGATTGCTGAGGAGGTACAGCAGGGGCTGTCATGTTAAGTCCTGTGGCAAAAGACTATTTCGGTGCTGATGCAATGGGAGACAGACAGGTTTTCATTGAACTGTGCCTGTTAGGCTGGTGTCAAAACATGCTGGGTTGCCTACTAGCTCACCTGGTAAGCTGATGGGGAGCTGCAAGTTTGAAAGCGCTGCAGTTCCTTGGAGGCCTTGCCCCTGGTTCCTTGGGAGCCTTCCCAGACAACTGCCATGGGCTGACAAAATCCCTGTTCTGAGAGAACCCAACAAGTGGCTCTCCCCCCCAGATTTCCAGGTTTACTTTCTCTAACGCTCTGAGCATCTGGAAACCTAGGCGATATTTCAAATACATCTAAGTATCTAAATAAACTTGTTTTGGCTTTTCCTGTTTTTCAGGAAACTTCGAAATTAAGCCTTTGGTTCAATTTCAAAGCTATTTTTTACTGTTATTATTTTCTTAATGTTAGAAGCTCCTGTGGAATAGGAATTCCAGTTGCCAGCCAGCTTTCCTGCTCATTCTCTGGGTCATTTCTGCGCACGGAGAGTGGTATATATCTAAATTTGATTCATACTGGAAATGTCTGACCGTTTCTTTCCCCTACCTTGACTCTGGGCTGTTGGGCTATCACCTAGTCCTTTTGAATACTGACACCAGCATCATCTATATGGTACCTTACTTGTCCTTCTGACTTCAATCAGGAACTTTCAAAATATCTCCGCTGCTCCCACTGATGCATGTCAAATTAAGCTACTTGTCTTTAACTGTCAAGTCTTGCCCATCTAGCACCTGACCTTTTCTCTATTCTGCCTCCTTTCACTCTCCCAAGTCACAGCATCTTCTCTACACAAGGCCCTTACATGTACATTTCCAGTGCTTATCTGCATATCTGCATATTTCCATATTTGAAACTTTTCCTTAGTGCATCAAACACCTATCTCCTCCAAAACACTTCTGCAGACATCCATCTTTCAAAGATATACAAGCTCAGCCCTCTCCTCAAGGACTTCTTCATGGAATAGGAAAATAGTAGAGATGGTGATGGTGGGTTACAGAAGTGTGTTGATCCACTAGACTTCACCCTTGCATGTCCACTGAAAATGGCCGATGAGCTATAGGAGTTCCCAACCAGGGGAAAGATATATTCCCTCCCGAGCATCTGTATAGGTACTGCTTGTTGCTTGCATTTTGTGCAGAGGACCAGAATTATAGCTACTAGTCAACATAAAAAGCAATGTGGGCCATTTCCCCCTTTTTCTCCTGCAGTGATCTGCACAAACCTGTTAATCAAATGAAAGGAACACAAACTAGAAAAAAACAGTATTGCTGTTGAGTTTGTGACATGGACTAGGGACAGAAGTTACACATGAACTGGAATAACTGATTAGAAACTGGTTTAAATCTGCAACACAACAGAAGTTCAGTGCACATAAACCACTTTCAAAGTGGCTGAAACTGTTTTAAGATAAACCTGGATGGATGTAGTATCAGACTTAACTGATTTAGGTTAAATAGATTTATTGAACTTCTGTCCCAGATCCCTCGAGATTCAAGTTAACACACAGTTCTCCAGCATCCCAGGATGCTTTGCACAGGGTGGCCAGGCTGCCCTTGGCCCAAGCTGTTTGCTCCATCTGAGCAAGGAGGCATGCTGTTGCACCCCTGGGCTTCTGGCCTGGGCCACTGAAGACGTGTGGCTGCATTTCTGGAATCAAAAGTGAATGTTAATTCACATGCTTATCAGTTCAGTGTACACAGCTTAGACTAACCTGTGAAGATTGAATTGATTCAGCCTCAGGCCTTTGGACTATCTGTATTTATCCCTGCAGACTTTAAGAACATAAGCAGAGTCAGATCAATGGTCCATCTAGTCCAGTATTCTGTCTCTGACCATGGCAGTAGTAGATGCTTTAGAACAGAGCTGTCCAACAAGCAGTTTGCAAGGCTGCATGTGGCCTGTGTAGGGTTCCCCTTTCCTCCTCCAGATCCACTTCAAGCCTCCACTCCTAGGTGCCCAGAGAAGCCCATAGATTGAGGGGTTGGGAGACCTGAGGCCCCTTCACAGTGCAGGGGTTCCCATATAGCACAGCACAGAGTGGAGCTGCACTTGGGTACCCACTGGGTGGTGTATAGCCTGGGCGGCATGCAGCCCATATGCTGTGAGCCAGGTACTCATAAGTTGGACAGCCCTGCTTTAGAGGGAGCATATATGAGCAGAGTATATTTAAAATGATCTATCCCCTGTCATACCTTCCCTGGTGGCATCATTGGTTTAGGGATGTCAGAAAATACATCCCTCAGTGTTCTTTGTTCCTTCCAACATATTTGCTAGTGTTTATTCAATGTAGATTTTAAATCTTGCAGGAAAAGGTGCCTCCACCATTCCTGGGAAGGCAGTTTTAGTAGAAGAAGCCTGATAAAATGTATTGTCTGCAAGTCATAACCTTATAATCCATTCATATGGAGGGAAGGGGTGCCTGTGTGTATGACTATATTCATAAGTGGTAAAAGAATGTGTTATATTTTCATCAGGATATTTAAATATTCACATCTTTTATTTGAAATCCTATTCTTACAGAGCTCTTGGAAAAGTCTCTGGCCCTCTTAAACAAAAGCCATGAACTGACTGGATTCATAGATGAGTTCAAATCTGATGGGCCAAATATAAATCCTGAGTTGATTCAGGGAGCTCACAGCAGCTGCTTGAAAATTGACAGCCTCCTTGAACTGTTACAAGACAGAAGAAGGCAACTGGACAAATATCTTAAGCATCAACGCCAAGGGCTGAAGCAGGTTCTTCAAATTTGTCAGTGGCATCACCAAGAAAACCAGGTATGAAGCACAGCATTTAGGCCAGCTCCAGTAAAATCAGAAGACTGCTTTACAGGGTGGAGAAAGTTACGGGAAAGGGGATTTAAATATATTTTAAAGCAGATATTTCACACCTTCTTTCTGGGTTTTCTTAATGTTTGAGTGCTTGGCTGCAACTTCAGTGTCATCTTAATGTAGGGTATTTTTAAATGTGCTATTCTAAGTTAAAAAAGAGGGAAAACAGAAATTCTATCATGTTGGTAACATTCTGACCCTTCACACAGCTTGGAAGCAGGGTTTGGCCTTTTGGATTTTCAGCACAGATTTCTAAATATTTGAGCTAGTAAAGTAATTGGTAACAACTAGTAGACTGTTTTCCTCTTGTTGGATCAGTTAATAGAAAGGACTGATGCATATTTTTCCAGTGGGTATTGCTGACAGCAGAGAAATACAGAAACCTGGAACTCATTACTTCAATTCCAGGATCTGACAGGGGAGCATTCTTCACTGGTTAATGATCTGTTTGTCTCATAACACCAGTGTTCTCCTGCTTCCCTCTTGTCATGTCCTCCTCATCCTCCCTTGTTCGGTCCCCATCCTTCTCTGTTACTTACCAACTCTTCTGCATGTGTCCTGCTTTCTTTCCCCCTTTGCCTATGCATGCCCAAGATCTTCCTCTCTGTACTCAGTCCCCACTCCCCTCTTGTTCTTATCTACTCCCTCACCCTGACCCTTTGCACTCCTTTACATTCAAATCAGGCATTTTTCTTTCTCCTCTTACCTCTCCTCCATGCTGGTTGGTTCCACTTTCCAGTACAGACAATTAAATGTGACTGTTTTCATTCCCCTTGCCTGATGCCCCAGCAACTTCTTAAAGCCAGGGAAAGTCCTCCATAGAAAACATGGTTAAGGAGGGTGAAATATTTAGAGTATTTATTTGCCAGACTGCAACAGATCTCTATGAAAAATTCTGTTTACATATGCTCACTAAAAGCTCATAACTGCTAAATTTGGGTGAGTTTTCACAAGGGCCACAGACAGCCCCTTGTGTTTTACTCAAAGTGCTCATCTCAAATACCAAGACAATCCTTCATCTTAATGTAACAATTATAAGAGCAGAAGAAAATACATGTATTTCCCTAACTTCATTCTCAGAACACGGAAAATTGTACTCTGAATGGGTCATGTTTGGCAAAATAAATGGAAAGTTCTGTAAGTTCCAGCCCCATGTATATGTTTTACAGTTGGGTACCTTATCTATTATAAACACTCTCATCTGATTATCCAAATAAAGTACTGTATAATTGGCAAGGTATAGAGGGGGCTTCAAAATTTATTCTGAAACATCATATACTACTAATGTTCACAGGCAAGATTAGATTTATCAGTTTAATGACTAGATGGATCAGCATACAGTATGCTGTGTTCCTATGGAAGTGTCATGATTTCATCATCTGGCAACAGAATAGTGGGGGGCAGCTGGTCACTCACTGGGAACCGGCTGCTCAGCTGCTCCCACAGCCTGTGCATTCAGGCTCTAAGCCCTCCACCAGACAGCATGCACATTCGGTTCTATTGTGACATAATCTAAAGCACTTTCAATAAAGCACTGTACTTACTGTGCTTCTGCTTCAGACCTTTAGAACACCTGTATTTAGCCACTGATACCACTTTGATTGCTGTTTTGGGGGAGGAGGGGGGCTGTTGCTTATGTCACTAAGAAAATGTCCAGAGAAAAAGTATTCCTTGAAAAGTAATGTTGTTTCAATTCTTAATATCCTATGATAATTTCTCAGTGGCTACATCTAAAGTATCCAGATCAGTTTAACTAAATGGATCTTATTTTCCTAGAAAATTTGTTTTTTCTGAATCCTTCCTTTAAAGTTGGAAGAATTGTGAGTCACTTGTGAAATTTTCTTCACATACACCCTCATCTTCACCTATGCTTTTTCTTCACCTATGCCCTCATCTTGACAAATCCAAATTATTTTAGTTATTTGCACATGGGAGAGGGGTTTCAGACATAATTATTTTCAGGAAATACTGAACATCCTACATTAGGTTAGAGAGAAAAAATATGCTGACTACTGAATTTACTTTAAAAGAAGTTTTCAGAATCTCTAAAACAAGGATTCAGGATTCCACAGATGCATCTCGAGCAGGTCCAAGGAGGTGATCCTCCCCCTCTATGCGGCACTGGTCAGGCCGCAGCTGGAGTACTGCGTCCAGTTCTGGGCGCCACACTTCAAGAGGGATGTGAACAACATGGAGAGGGTCCAGAGGAGGGCTATTCGCATGATCAGGGGGCAGCAGGGCAGGCCCTATGAGGAGAGGCTATGGGACCTGAATCTGTTCAGCCTCCACAAGAGAAGGCCGAGGGGGGATCTCGTGGCCTGT
The DNA here is from genome assembly GCF_001723895.1 of Crocodylus porosus. NCBI lineage: Eukaryota > Metazoa > Chordata > Crocodylia > Crocodylidae > Crocodylus > Crocodylus porosus. The sequence continues at coordinate 37,578,710 of NW_017728949.1, forward strand.
TATAAACTAGTCAGGGGGGATCAGCAGGCATTGGGGGAGTCCCTGTTCCCCCAAGCACTGCCAGGAGTGACCAGGAATAACGGTCACAAGCTGGCAGAGGGTAGATTTAGGCTAGATATCAGGAGGCGCTACGTCACGGTCAAGACAGCTAGGATCTGGAACCAACTTCCAAGAGAAGTGGTGCTGGCTCTTACCCTGGGGGTCTTTAAGAGGAGGCTAGATGTACACCTTGCTGGGGTCGATTGACCCCAGTAATCTTTCCTGCTATGGCAGGGGGTCGGATTAGATGATCTACTCAGGTCCCTTCCGACCCTAGAAACTATGAAACTATCTCCATTAACAAGGCAGAATTTCATAAATTGGGGAAATTTACTATATAATTCCTGCTCAAAGATGGATAATTATCTTTGATTTTTTTGATTAATATATTGTATTCAGTCTGCCCGGCTGAAATGAATCTGGAATCTTTAAGGAATCGTGGAAAATCTGTGCTAGCCATTGCTGCTTAGTGGCTTCTGTGATCTGGGACAGAAGTTCAATAAACTGATTGAACCTAAATCAGTTAAGTCTGATACTACATCCATCCAGGTTTCTCTTAAACCAGTTTCAGTCATTTTGAAAGTGGTTTATATGCATTGAACTTTTGTTGTGTTACAGATTTTAACCACTTTCTGATCATTTATACTGGTTTATGTGTAACTTTTGTCCCTAGCCTCAGCGTTCAAATCCATTTCCTAATAGATGTTTACATCATAAAACCTGCCATTACAACTGACATTACTGACAACCTTGCTGATCATTTGAGGAAAGGAGCCATAACTTGAACAGAATGCTAGTTGAATTCAACTTCTCATTTGTACATGTGGCCCAAAGTTGATATAGGCTAACATGCAGGTTATAGGATTGTTCTCACCAGACTAGAGTTTTCTGTATCTGAATAAGATATTATTAGCGTGCTACCTTACATGATTATTATTTTAAAACACAATTAAAGAAAAATAAATATTGGGATATAAACTGGTAGATTTTTTTCTTTGTTTTAGACTTTATGCATATACATTTTAAGGACGTGGCAAAAGTTTATTCTCAAAGCTTCTTGGTGGACCTGAATTCTGCTCTCTGTATGTGTGCTGAATTTTCATTAATGTCAAACAAAGCTTACATACTCCATTTGTATGCTACATTTATATGCATTGCTTAAATATTACACATAAGCAGGACAGTGTGTTTTGCTCCCATTGACATTAATGGGAGTGCAGGGGATGCAGAGAGAGCACAATATGAGAGCCAAGCTCTGCTGTGCAGATCTGAGAGTAGATTTTTACTCTTAATGCTGCCTCTGTTTTTTTAAGATTAAATGTAAAAAACAGAAATCTGGCTAATCTGTTTTTTTTAAAGCAAAGTCAAGCAATTGCAAAGATCATAATGTGTTTCATAGCTCTAAACAACCAAAAATGCAACATCTTCCTTCTACCTCTAATTGGAATGTGATGGTCTGTGATAAGCATCAACATAACCCATTTTTCTTTATCAGTATTTCCAATGTGTAAAAAGGTATTCTGCTTTACATTAAAGGAATACCTAACCTTCCTTTTCAGAAACAGCAGCGTCTTTTATTTCACTGATAATCTCCTTCATTAATGAAAATCAGAGGCAGATTGGGCTATTTTGTGCATAATTAATTATCTTGGCAAGAAGATTTATGAATGTAATTTTTCTCAGTTGCTCCAATCATGCTTATATGTGACAAACAGATAAATTAAACTTAAGCTATTCAGGGTCCTTGGGTAAAAGGTAGTGTCAAGGGCACAAATAAGAGCTAAATAAGACTTATGGGGTAGTGAAGCACACAGATCACCAGTCCATGAAGGAGTACAGAGAGGACATGATTTTGTTTAGAAGGAAAAATATAAAATGGTATTCATTTTCAGAAGAGATAACTCTCAGCTTTCTCATCCCTTTCCTCAAGTTTTCATTAGCAGCAATTTAACTGACATAAGAATAAATGTTTATAGCTGGATGATTTAAAGGCTCTGTTATCACATCTTTACCCACATGAATGCAACCCATTTTTTTTCTGCTAATCTTCACACAGTGAGATGGCTGATAGTTTCATACTCTTGAAAGAATGCCAGCGTACAAGACTGTGAGTGCAACAGAAGGGGAGAAGGGGAGGGTAAGAAGTTTGACCATTGCTGTCTGAAAGAAGATTTCAAACAGGGACATTGACTTTGCCATTTTTAATATCTGACACAGCAGGAGGCTCTACAAACCCTGATGTGCAGTATGCACAAGTCTAGCAGGGTACTTCCAGCGGTGGCTAATGCACCAGAACTGCCATGATTTATGGAAGAACTATCTAAACACAATCTACTTTTGCTCCTTCTGTGTTCTTCCTGATTTTCCAAAAGCTCACTCCCCAGGGGCCCTGCTACTGCTGTCAGTGAGAGTGAAAAAGGAACATGTTTACAACTTAGATAATTTGGAGACAAACTCAGACTCTTTTACTTAATTCAGAAAATTATTAGAGCACCTAAACTTTTGCATAGAATTATTTATGAGTCTTTGACTCCAATTTTTTCATCACTTTCTGAAAAATGCTTTTTTCATGAAGATCAACATCTATTTCATTTCCCTCCAAAGGCAACCCTGTTTGGGTCTGATCATTGTTAAAGTATTAAACACTGCTCAGTCATTTCTACTGTATGATCCTGTGCTAGTTACCTGGGGTGAAATTTTGGCCCCATTGAGTTTAATAGGAATATAGTGATTGACTTAATTGAGGCCAGGATTTTTAACTCTAAGATCTGGGAATTTTTTGATTCTGATATTTGTGGTTTAGTCTCATTTGCTGCTGATACCATATATAGATCTGTGGAACACTGTCTCCTTTGAATACAAGACCTGTATCCAAAACGATAGAGAGATTAGCTCAAAGCAATACCATAACCCCTCCATCCTAGTTTTTCCCAAGAATTATTATATTTTTGTTAGAGCAGCATAAGTCCATGCAAGATGCTTGATTATAAAACTTAAATTATGATAAAATGTAAGTTGGGACCAGCTCTCAGTGGAGACGCATGGGTGGAAGCCCATTGTGCCCTCGAGAGCAGAAGACCCCCGGTGGACCCTCCAGCGGACCCCGACAACCCAGTGCAGAGCCAGGAGGTAAGCAGGGACCACAGTGGGTGGGCAGGAGCAGTGGTGGGAGGCAGCTGAGTGGAGCTGAGAATGGTCATGCCCTCCCCTCCCAGCTCCTACTTAGCCCAGCCCCCCAGGAAGCTGTACGAACAGAGAGCAGAAACAGCCGTGCTCTGGGCCTAGCACATGAGTTAGCATGGGAGTTCGAGCGGGAGGGGCATGAGACTCTAGGTGGTGAGCCTGAAGAGAAGTGTTGACACAGCAGTAGCCTGAACTACTACCTGTGCAATGTTGGGGACGTGTCGCACACCAAGGATTCCCCCTGAAGCTGGAGCTTCCCCCTCTGATACCACTGAGGCCTCCACCCAGACAGAGGCCGTGGTTCAGGCTTCCACCCAGATGGAGGGCCTGGTTCCCAGCTGTAAGGGCTGCCCAGCATGTATGCAGGCATCTGAGAACAGGAGCAAAGACACTTCCTGTTGTGGGGTGTGCGCTACAATACAGTCTCTAGGATGCCAAATAAGGAAGCTCCAGGCTGCTGTGCAGAGGCTGCATACCATCAGGGATGGTGAAGAGGAGATTGATGCCTATTGCCAGGCTCTTCACCAGAAAAATGAAGAGGAAAGAGCAAGGATGACTGGCAGGATGAGGGTGGACAAGTGGAGCTACCACAAAGCCCAGCCAGGGGTCACTTGGACAAAGGTTGTCTCCAGCCCCAGAGGCATGCTGCAACAGGGTCATCACCCCCCTGGAACTTTACAAGAGATACAAACTCCTTGCAGCATCAGCAGAACCAGCAGAGCCAGGAGAGGCACCAGCTCCAGCACTTATGGAAGGCAGACAACCAGCAACCACCCCCAAGAAGAAATACAGAGTGGTCTTTATGGAGGACTCCATCTTAAGGGGGACAGAGAGAGGAATCTCAACAGGAGAGCTGGTCTCAACAGGTCTGCTGCCTCCCAGGGGCCTGTATCCAGGATATAGCTGAGAGGATCTCTAAACTTATCTGGCCCTCTGACCACTACCTCATGCTCCTCATCCATGTGGACACAAATGACACCGCTTGGAGCAATCCCAGCTGGGTCATGAGTGATTACAGGGCTCTGGGAGATGGGCTTAGAGGATTGGCAGTGCAGGTAGTTTTCTCCTCAATTCTCCTGGTTATGGGTCATGGGCACAGGAGGGAGAAATCTATTGAAGAAGTCAACAGAAGACTGCGGCGTTGGTGTCATCACAAAACCTTCAACTTTTTCAATCACAGTCCACACCTTAGAGAGAGAGGCAGCAGTTTGTTGGGAAGGGACAGTCTCCACCTAACTCTGATGGGCAAGAAGCTTTTCTCGGCCAGAATAGCTGATCTGCTCGACAGGACTTTAAACTAAGATCACTGGGGGATGGGCAATCACCAGTGCAAGCCAAGAAGTGACAACCACAGAATCAGCAGGTCTGCTAACATAAGGGAATTTACTTCAGCCTAGCAGGGGGACATATGTAGATGCGAGACATTTCCTGCAGAGCTAGTTAGTCTTCTGTGCAGTAAATGTTTCATGAAGATGCACCCACTGTTAACCCGCTTAGTCTTAAGACTCCCCAGCGTGGTGATATATATATCCTCAGAACCTTATTTTTACTGATAAATTAAAATTAGACGTGGGGCTGCATGGGGTGGGCAGCAGTGGCAAGGAGACCCCGGCATGGAGCTCTGCTCCTTGCAGAGCCAAGTCATGCAGCATAGATTCCCCAGCCCCTGGTTCGATTCCCCAGGCCCAGTTCAGTTCCCCAGCTCCAAGTTCAATTCCCCAGCTCTCTGATCATTCCTCCAGCTCTTCCTGGGAGGCGTGGGCCCCCAAATCTGTGTGCTGAGTTTCAGCAGGCTACAGCTGCAGGCTGGGGTCAGCGGTAGCACCACAGTCTTCCCAGCACTCAGTGTGAGTTGTGCTGAGCAGCTGTTGCTGGCCACAGTCTGCAGTGGCAGTCTGCTGAAACCCTGTGCCCAGATTGGGGGCCTGCACCCCCCAGGAAGAACTGGGGGAAGTGGTCAGAGATCTGGAGAATCGAACTGGGAACTAGATGTCAATATCAGAGCAATAACCCTCCTCTTTCCCCTCCCTCTTCTTAGTTTTTGTTCCCTGCAAGCCCAGCTCCAAAACTCCAAAATTCTCTGAAACATTTCCAAAAAGTTTTGGAGCCTTCCATTTCAATTTGGATTTGGTGTTTCGGGTGCCAGAATGGTCCAAAACACCTCTGAAATGAAATGGCTGCTAAAATTTCGCACAGCCCTAATAAATGGTCAGATACATAGGTTAGAAAAATCTATGCAATTGATGCTAAGCAAAAACCAATTTATGGTGAATATGGGTATATTGTTTGAGACTAGCTCATCTGTGTAAAAATATGCCTTCTGTAGTTCAGCTCATGAAAGTCAAACTACATGCTGTAAATTGGTAAAGTTAGATTAAATTTATGGTGGATGTAGAGATAGAATTAGTCAGTTTTTTCTTAGATTTTCAGAAACTTCCTTTCTCTGCTAGTTCTGCCCTTGTTTCAAATCTAATACAAATGGAAAACCTCCCAAGTAGTATGCTGAATTCTCAGAAACATACTCAGCACAAATTCTGAGTTAGTGCATTTAATGGAAAGCTGTACCTCTCAGAGATCCTTCCCTTATGAAACCTGAGATTGCATTAAGGGCAATTTTTTTTGCTTTACAAATTGCCATCAAATTGTGATTGAAAATAATAACAATAAATGGCAATTTTCTTTTTCAGGGTTATTTATAGATATTAAGTAATAAAATATTGCTGGTCCCTTTATAGAGAAGAACAGGTGCAGAGAATTAAGATAACAGTGAATTCATTTTCAAAGCCAGAATAGAAATGCAGAAGTTATTGCCTTATTAGTTTTTCCATTAGAGAAGCTAGGTTTTGAGTGGCAGGGTTAACATAGGCCAAGGGTGAGCAGTCACACTTGAGTAACTATACACACAGGTGCTGTACATGTCCCTGTGTAGTCCTAGGATTTCTGTGGCATTATCCCTTTGGCACTTTGTACTTCAGTAAGCTGGACTTCCTTATAATTCTTTCCCAGTGAATTGTGGATAAACTCATATGAGCACATGGTAGAAAATGTGAAAAGGCATTTGAGGTAATATAGCCTGCATCCCCCACAGCAAAGCAGGTAGATACACCTGAGTTAAGATCCTCGTTCCAGTTTTAGCCTACTAACTGCAGCCAAGCCAGCTATCCTAGGTCAAAAGCACCACTAAACAAGGGAGACAAGTTTTTGATTGGATAGTGAAGGGGGTTAGCTGAAACAGCTGTTTAAAATTCCAAGTTAACAAATCAAAGAAGACAGACTTGTTTATCATGTTATATAATACACCATGATTCCAGTGAACTGGCCAAAATGCTTTTGACTTCAAATTTAATTGGTACTGTATACCAAGCGTGTTAGTCAATAACCTAATGTTTCTTAGGCTGCTGACACACATCATTTCTGTAATGTTACAAAGTCTGTAGCACTGCAAAAATAAATTGCTCTGGAGCTGCTTTAGGAGTAGCAGATTTGCTCATGAATAGTAACAGCTCTGCTCTAGGTTCCACTGCTAGAAGCCTCTCCTGCCCCAGGGGTGGACTGGCTGTATGCCAGCCCCAGCCCCAGATCCTTAAAAGCCTGTGGCCATGCTGCAGCTCTGGGGCACATGTAGGCAACCTGTGGCCACAGCTGGCCACTGCTTCCCCCAGCACAAGCCACAGGGCACCTGCAACAGCACTGCCCAGTGCCGCTTCCTGGCACAGCAGTGCTGCACAACTACCAGGACTGTGCCAACCAGATATGCAGGGTGCTTCAGGTACCTGCCAGGCCTGGCAGCACCCAGGCCCAGCTGCAACCAGCTTCTGGCCATTGAGGGCAGCTCCACCTGGCTGCAGGTGACCCACAGCAGCCTACCTGGACCCTGCAGCTGCTGTCTGGCACCACCTAACCACACAGCTGCCAGTCCTATGCTGTGCCCCAGCACAGGGCACTGGGACAGCTGCACAGAGGCCTAGTGAGCTGTCATGAGATCCACACTGGCATCCTTCCTGATGCCACACACCACCACCCAGGGCCCCAGCTGGTCCCAGGAGACTACAGAACTGATTGCATTGTGGGGCAAGGCTGAGATGCTCAGACAGTTCATGTGGGGCAGGGACTCCAGTGCCTATATTTATGAGGAGCTGTCAGGCCATTTGCAGACACATAGGCATGACTGGTCAGCACACCAATGCCTCATAAAGGTCAAGACCTTCTGGGCACAACAGGTCACCATCACCAACCACAACCATCAGTCGGGGACTTCCTGCAAATCTATGCCCTTTATGCGGCAACTGGATGACATTCTAATGCCCTCACCATAGCCATGCTGTGTACTTGAGCACAGGTAGCCTGCCTGAGCCTCTGCTACAGCCTGGCATCCATGGTGACATGTCACCAGTGGAGGGCCCCTCAGGCTGCCAGCAGCCCATCCTGCCAGGCTCCTCACCCCCAGTGTCATCCAGCAGCTCTGGGACCCTGGGCCAGCACCTGCCCTGCCAGCTCCATGGCCTCAGCCCTGCCCACAAGACCAGACTGGCCATGGCATCACTGGCCACCAGCAGCTCCAGCTCCTCCCCAAAGGGTGCCCCTGCCCAGACAGCTGGATGCTGCACCCCTCTGACTCAGGACACCTCTGGAAGCCACATACCATCACTGCCATCAGGGACCGACCTGAACTGCTGGGCACAGCAGCCCTGCTCACTTGGTAAGCCTCACACTAGGGGGAGGGCCCTCCCTGCCCTGGTGCCTGCCTCTGCCCCACCCCCAACCCCTGCCCCCACTCTCTGCCTGGCCCAGGCATACTTCCCTGGTCCCTGAGTTCCCTTCCCACAGCACGCAGGGAGGCAGGAGACAGTGCAAAACTTGAAGAATACTGTGTCCCCACAGCTAGGCAGACATGGGCCTCTCACATGCTGAGGGATGTGTTGATGCCATCATCAATGTCCTCCTTGGCTGTAGGCATCAGGAAGTTGCAGGGCAGTGTGGGCTTGCCCACTGCACCATCAATGCTCAGGGTCCCATGCCAGGTGTTCAGGGGCACCCAGGGCACCATGGCCATCTGCAGCAGATGGGCAGCCCCTGGCCCATGCTTCTTGCACCACACCTGAGACACTCACAGCAGGGGTACACTCAAGGCACAGCACCAACATGGGGGGGGCAGGCCCCAAGGTGCCTCCCTAGAGAGGCATCCCAGTCATCCTGGAGCCCCATATCCCCTGAGGACAATTCCATGGGCTTGGTGGCATCACAGCAGACAGTCTGGCCTGCAGGAGAAGGAGTGGGGGTGGCTGTGGAGCTGTGGCAGTAGGTGGGACCAGGCCTGTCCTAGCCTGGGAATAGGGAGACAGGCTGCCTGCAGAAAGCACTCAGCAGCCCACTGGCCCATGAGGAATAAGCAGTGAGGGGGACTTAGCCAGCAACCGCCTGGGCCCAGGCCTGCCTGGCTGATTTACTATGATCTGTGGGCACCCATAAATGCATGGTCTGGTACAGAGCATCTTATCTTAGAAATGTTGCAAACTCTCACAAACAGCTTCTTCTCATGGCTCTGTAGGTCCTGCAACTGAATGTGTGGGGGAGACAGCAGTTGGTAGGTGGAGGTAACTCAAGGTCACTACCAGCCTCAGCTGGTGTCCTGCAAATGCACCAGCTCTACCAGAGAAAGGCCAGGACTGAACCCTCCTGCTGAACTGACTGGTGATGGTATACAAAGAGCATTTGGCAGACTCATAGGCATGACAGATGGAAGATGTTGCCCAGAAGTAGGCATGGTGTGGAAAGGACATTGCCCAGCAGGATGCTTGTCAGGCAGAGGATGCGGCCCGTGAGGAGGAAGGGGAACAGGCAGACTGAGAGTTCAGGGTGAGGTTCCTAGTCCTGGAGAAGCACCACATAAAGGCTCTGGAGCACCAGGCTGTGCTTGTGGAGGACTGCTGGGCGCTGGACACCATCCTGGCTCTGGCAGTTGCCTTCATGATACCCACTGCCCTGCCCCCAACTGCAGCCCCACGTGCCCCCTGGCAGCCACCCACTTCTCAGCAGCAGGTTTCCCTGTGGACCTGGGTGGAAGTCCAGCACCACCTTCACTGGCCAGGAGTGTCAGCTCCAGCTTCCGCCCTGGGTCCCCCACCACCCAGCCTCATCCCACCCACCTAGGCCCAGCCCTACCACTTGCCCCAGTTCCACATGGCCAAGGAGCAGGAGCTACGTGCAGCAGGGCCAGCATTATGCATGGGTCCTTTTGGCTCTGGCCACTGGCTGCTGGAGGGGGAGATGGGTGTGCTGAGAAAGCAGTGGCTGCCATTGACCCTGGCTGAGCCCCCTGGCCATTGGGTTCTCCATGGTATACTCACCAACAGGTGCATGGCCAAAGGCCAGATGCTGTGTATCTGTCCCCAGGCTCTGTCCCCATCCCATGGCCCCCCACTCCAGGAGGGAATGCACAACCACAACAATAGAAATAGTTTGCATGGGGAAGAGGGTATTTTATTGGTAGTGGGTGGCGTGGGGGGTATAGGGGTGCTGTATGGATAGAGGGATGTGGGGATGGCCTCTGTTGTGGGGGAAGAAGGGGGTCTGTTTCTGTGAGGGGAATATATGGCTTGTATGAGAACTATCCACAATGTGCATGGTGCTGGGGGTGTGTAGCGGGGCAGAGGTACATGGACGGCTGTCCAGGCAGGGAGTGCAGAAAGAGGTGGTCGACCAGCGCCTCTCATACCCAGTGCCTTGGCCCCCACTAGTGGGTGTGCAACTTGCCCAGGGCCTTGGCGGGGTGAGCCCACCATTGTCACTGCCACCACAGCTGGTGGTCCCATTGCCAGGCACCTCTGCCCACTGCATCTTCTCCACCCAGGCTTCACAAAACAGTTCCCCCCAGGCCTCGCAGATGTTATGCAGCAGATAGGCTGCAACAATGACCCGAGTTAAGCTGGCCTCAGCGAACTCGAGGTGGGTGTGAGGGTGCACCAGTATCTCTTCATCTGACCAGAGGCATACTCCATGAAGGCACAGGTCTGGCCCACACGCTGGTTGAAGTGGGCCTGGTGGGGTCCAGCTAGCCAGTCTAGGGTTGCATGAGCCACGGAAGGAGTGGGTAAGTGAGGTCACCAGTGAGGAGGGGAGGGACCACACTGCACCCAGCTGAAGGAACAGTACCCCTGGAATGAAGTTCCTGCTCTGTACCAGGGCTGACAGGATGGAGTTCTGAAACATGTGGGCATTGTGGAAACTGCTTGCCCAGCCGGCACTCAGATTCATGAAGGTTGTTGATGATGGCTTGGAGCATGACAGATGGAAGCTCCCCCCACACCTTTCTCTCCTGGCTGTAGTAAGAGCAGTTGCCATGGAGCAGGCAGATGATGGGGATGTGGGTCCTGTCCAAGGTCCCAATGCACTGAGGGAATCCCAGGGCATGGAACCCCACCACCACCACCAGGGGGTCATACACATGGAATACAGTATGCCCCAGCACATCCTGGAGGGCACTTCACACCTCCAGAATGGCCTCCCTGGTGGTGGCCTTGCCCATGCTGAATAAGTGGCCAATGTAGCAGAGGCCAGTGGGCATGGCCAGCTTGAGCTGGGCAATGGCCAGCCAGGTTTCTGCAGGGCGGGACTACTGTATGGCAGTGTCCTGCCACTCCAATTGCAGTCAGAGATGCTCCAGGAGGTCCTGGAAGGTGGTCCAGATCATCTGATATGTCTCCAGCCACTGTTCATCATCCCAGGTGGTCTGGACAATGTGCAGCCACCAGTCTTGGCTGGCCAGGTGGCCCCAGAGGCAGTGGGACTTGGGGTCCAGGAGGGTGTGGATGGCTCTGGCAGTGGCGTCCAGGAGCATGTCATTACCATCCCTGCTGGAGTCCTGGTGGCATCTTCATGGTGGTGTAGGACCTGGAACCATGCATTGTGACTCACCAGGTGGTCATTGCATGTGGGGGAGCCTGCAGAGCCCAGGTGGCCCTGGGCCAGATGGTGGTTGCCATGGTGGGCCAGCAGGGCCAGCAACATAGGCAGCAGGAGCCTGGAGCACTGGCCGTCACTGCCAAGGGCAGCAACTGAAGTAGTCATGGTGTGGTGAGGCAAAGGCTGTGGTGAGAGAGCCACCACGTGCTGTCCCTGCACTCTGCATGCTGCTCCCAGCCAGAAAGGTGGCTGGCCAGGCAGCAGTATGCGGGTCTGCCTTCTAAAGATGCCTGCTGGCCACAGGCAGCAGCAGCTAGAACTTCCAGCTTCCCCTGGTGGTGGCAGGGGCCTGTTGCAGGGCCACAGGACACAGGAGCAGATTTGTTGCTAGGAGCAGCAAATCTGCTCCTGCTTCCCTGCATGTTTAGATGCATGCCCAGGAGCATTTACTTTCGAGTAGCTACTGCTCTCGGATCTTTTGCAGGTATAGACATACCCACTGAGATTCAACTCATTCACTCATTCTAGGCAACCTATCTTCTGCCTTAGAGGACTTTCCCCCATAAGAAGGAGATTGCACTGCTCTAACCCTATTGATGAGAGATAAATGTAATGATAACTAATATCACACTTTATGCTAGGAATGGATATACCCTTATGAGAGTGTGATTATGAACTTTATGAGTTGGGCAGCCTTCACCACAAACCTGCATTAAGTGAATGGTAGCTAAAGTCTGCCTAATGTGAGCTCACCTTTCCCAAGAAATGACAATGTCATCTGCATTCCTAAACTTGAAAGATTTCTGTGACAAAAGATCTCATTTCACATTGCCCTGATTGTATTCAATAGTTCAAAGAGAATCCAGTTATGAATTGCATTTTTAAGCTGTGCACATATAAATCTCTATATGCTTTTACATACCCAGCACAGTATAGTATTAAAAAAGAATCTGGTCTCTTGTGTAAAAAAAAGAAAAGGGGGGGGGAGGTTGGGAAAGGAAAGGAATAAATTGGAGGCACTTTACAAAACAGTATTGAGATGCAGACATCAAACTAAAATGTAATTACATTAATAATCTGTTTGCTTTCCTGGCTCTGTTGAATTCCACAGATAATTTTCCCTATGTGTTATTTTAGATTTTTTTAAAGCATTTTCAGTTATAAGTGTTCTTTTGTTTTCAGAAGATTCAAAATACATTTTAAATAAACCTCAAAGTATCCCTATAAGCAGATCTCATAAAATTCTGAGAGATGTATATCTGTGTCTACATATATTACAAAGTACTTTTAAATGGGATGTATAAGGCTAGAGGATGTAGGTAATTTTTTTGAAACTTGGAAAAGATTGAAGCAGGTCTCTTAGATACTAATAATTCATTCACAGCACTATTTTAAAATACAAAGCTTCACTCAGGGATCTTTGCCATGTGTTACTTACAAGGAATATATAAGGTACCTACTGTGAATCAAATGAAATAGATGCAAGGAGAAGTAGATGCAAGTGCAATTTGTAAGATAAATTAACTACTGTGTTTGTTTGCTGTATATACTTATTGCATAATTGTAAGCTGTAATTGTTTCTTAGACTACAAAAGATTATTCTCCAGAATTCAATTTAATAGCTTTGTTGAATTACTGAAGCTAGAGTTGGAAAATACCTATTAGATCATATGGTCCATCTAGTTTAAACTTTTTATGTACTGTTGTAATGTTCTTGGATTTATTGTCTCTGACTATACATGGAAGAAAATTTTTTAAATTAATGTGTTTCTAGGAAAAATATATAATTTCTTTACCATTTCAGAATATACACAGCTTCTCCCATGAGTTACTTGATTTTCTTTTTCTGGAATTGCACCTGCTATATTGATTAATAAAACATACTTCATATATAACAAGCCCTTTTGCTTGTATTATGTACATTGCAATACACACCCATTTGGCCCATGATATTTTTTCATCTAGGCATATGGCTTTAAATAAGAACATGAAAACACAGTACTGTGGACCAAGAAGAATTCTATTTTGCCTTTTCATATCTAAGTGTCATGTACATAAGGGCCCTGCTACATATTACATATATAACACAATTAACTGGTTAATCATCCAATAAATTTACATCAGCTACACATGCAAAGTAATTATCACACAATAAAAATGTCTATCCAGCTATAAGAAGAGCCAACCAGCTATAATGTTAGTGTTTGAAAATGGGTAACAACTCTATAGCTGGTTTCTATCCAGTTTTAATTTGAATCTGTAGCAGGGCCTTTACTGCATAAGTGCAACATTTGGCACTCAGGTGGTTTAAATACTGCTTTCACCAGCATAGTTACATTTGCCTTGTAGTAGTGGCCAAGTAGACTGTCAGGTGGAAGGGAATTGCACAGAAATGCACATAATTCCACATAATCACCAAAACCTTGGTTGAAGAAAAACCACAAGTGAGAGGTGGAGGTTCAAGCCCCTTTGGGTGAGGGGGGACCCAGAACCAGGGTTTTCCATACCCTATATGAGTGCCTTACTGAGTTAAAATTCAGAAGGGTGCTTTTCTGCCACCATTCTACTTCAGGTAATGATGCATGGACCTAGTCTGCCACACATGAAAATAAATTCTAAATTCTGACTCTGCCAAAAATGGTACTCTTGCAGGGATGTCAGTGCTGCTTAATTGTATAGAGCTGAAATAGGAGTTGGCCCTACATGCAAAATCAGGGCCTACTTGGTAGATGGCATTGGTACTAGGCCTGTAGGCCAGCTAGTATTCACTTTGGATTTGGATCCAGCCAGTTTGGGGGACAGTGTTTCAATTCAGTAATTCAAATCACTGTCCTGAATCTCCAAATCAGGCAGGCCAGGCCCATCCCCTGCCCTCTTTCCTAGCCTGGCAATGGCTGCTCCTCCCTCCCCAGCTCCTGGCGCTTAGAAAACAAAGCCCCAGCTCACTGGGTGCTGCCAGATGGGGGGGGTGATCTCTGCTGCCCCCCACTGCCTCATGCTGTTTGGGGTGCTCTGCATGAGTCCCCCTGGCTTCCCCCTGCTGTCCCAGCCCCCCCCCCCCATGGCTGCCCTGCCCACCGTGTCTCCAGCCCTTTAAAAAAAAAAAAACCTGAGAAAAACCCCTGTACTCACCATTTCTGCTGCATGGGGGGGTTATCCCTGCTGCCTCATGCCATTTGGGGGGTCTCTGCATGAGCCCCCCCAAAGCCCTGAGACTGCTGCAGGAGTGGTGAGTCCCAGGGTTTTTTCAGGTTTTTTTTCTTAAAGAGCTGGAGTTGGGGTGGGTGGGGCAGCCACAGAGGGCCTGGGGGAGCAGAAGGGGTGAGGGGGCTCATGACAGAGCCCGCCATGTGGCATGGACCAGTGGAGATTGCCCCCCTGCCCAGCAGCACCCAGTAAGTGGGGCTTTTTTTTACAGTACTGGGAGCTGAGGCAGGAGGGGCAGCCATGGGGGGGGGGGCTGGGGGAGTAGGCAGGGGTCAGGGAAGGGGGAGCAAGGAGGGGATGGGGACTGGCAGTGGTCCTCCCCATGGTCCCCTAACCTCACCCCCACCCCTGCTTACCAGCTCCGAGTCCAGCTGCAGCCACTGGGGACTGTCTGAAACATCAAAACTCTCCGAATCTTTGCTGAAGATTAGGACAGCTTTGAATCGATGCAGACCTTTTAATTGGTCCCCTGATTCAATTCAGATTCAGCCACCGAATTGAGCCGAATCTCCTCCGAATCGAATCACCACCTGTAGCTTCGCACAGCCCTAATTTATACCCTTTATATGCTTTAGCTAGTGACTGAAAATCTCATTTTTGTTTTCATTTAGGTAACATCATTGTACAAGAAAGATCTCCGAGATTACTTACGTAAGCAAAACCTTGGCTCATCGTTAACAGAAAATAAAGAGCTTCTTTGTGAACATAAGGAAATGGAATTCAAAGCTAAGGTAAGAAATGTGAAAAATACTAAATGAACCAACTGAAAAAGGAAATATCACATTTTTATATATGCATATATGTATACATCTTAATTTATACATGGTGTAGGTGAATACTCTATTTGTGTTTGTATAAGGCCCTTGCTACATGTTACATATAATACACAATTAACTGGCTAATTATGCAATAAGTTTAGACCAGTCACACATGCAGAGTAAGATCCTCCACAAATGCAAAGTAATTATCACACAATTAACTGCATAATAACACAATAAATTTAAACCAGCCACATGTGCAAAATAATTACCACACAATAAAAATGACTATCCATCTATAAAAAGAGCAAGCCAGCTATAAAGTTATGTGTTCAAAATATATAACAACTATATAACTGGTTTCTACCCAGCTTTAATTTGAATGTACACCAGGGCCCTGAGAGAGGGGTATTTGCAACGTAAGTTGTGTTACACATACAATGCTCTTGGTTTCATTTCCTAACCTTTATTGCATTAATATAAAGCAATGAGAAAGTAATTTAATACATTGTTTAATAATAATTAAACAATCTGATGGTCAGATAACCACACATAATTTATAAATAAAAGCAGAGGCTTTGTGACAAATTTTAAAGGCTAAAAGGGAAGCAAATAGAACAATTCAAGACAGTTTTGATAACAGTAAAATTTGGCAGTCAATTATCATTACAGTTGTGCGTTTTCAGTGAAATTTGATTTAAACACAGTCAATGGAACTTACATTTCAACGGGAATTTTTAGCTCTATATTTTAAATACATTCTCTTAATGAACGGGTTGCAAAAAAACCTTGCATAAAGCAAATTCACATAAAGTGAATCCATTATTACATGTAATTAATAGGGATACATACCAGCCTCACTCTACTGCCCCCACAAACCATGACAGTTTCAAGCAGTAATCACACAATACAGTAACTGCTACACGGAGAGGCTGCGAGCTTTGTTCTGCAAGCAGCAGCATGTGCAGGGGGTGCATCGCCCGGGCAGTGCGGGGCAGGCTGCCCTCTCTTGGGGGAGAGAAGCAGGATGGAAGAGAATGCTGGCTGCTCACTGCTCCTGGATCTGCCCTGCTTCCCTTCCCCAGGTGCCTCTTCAATCTGGCAGGTGCAACTTGGAGCAGCTGGGAACAGTGGGGCTGCGCAGAGGGACTGCAAGCTCCCTGCTGCACTGGGTCATGCCCGCCGAGCTGCAGAAGTTTGTGGGCAGGGAATAAAATAGAACCTGGCTGATAGGACAAACGTGCTTTGTGCAAAAGACTTTGTTCTTCTATAAGACTCATTTGTTCAGTTCCTGTTGCTGCTATGGTTTATTTAAGCGTTACCATTTATAGTTATCCATTCATCCATGCTCATAATTAATGGTTGACAATTTCAGTGTATGCAAAATAAAATACTCTTCTAATGCCTCTCTTAAGTATCCCAGTTGTTGTTTTTTTGTGGTTTTTTTGGGGGGTGGGGGTTAATCTAGAAAGATTTGTTCCTCTAAAACTGTATAACTGCATTCTTAGATTTCATAAACATTATTTCATAGACATTAGGGCTGGAAGGGACCTCGGGAGATCATCGAGTCCAGCCACCTGCCCAAAGGGCAGGAAGTCAGCTGGGGTCATAGGATCCCAGCAAGATAAGCATCCAATTTACTCTTGAAAATTTACTCTTCTGCTGTTGAATACATGTTGCTCACGACTCTAACAATGATGGTGTGAAAAAGTGATGACAAATTTTCAGGGCATTTCCAAACAAATAGTGACCTTCTCAGAGAGGTTGATGACCTGACATATCTTTGAGTCTCTCTGTATCCGGATGATGATTAATCCCCATGAAAGTCCCTGCTCTGAGGCTGCCCTTACAATTTAGTCTTTGAACTGAAAAAAAATCCCATGACTACACTTTAAAAAATACACACATCTTCATTTTGTACAGTAGTAGATCCACATGCAAGGTTGGGGTCACTGGAAAGCACTTCAATAATAATCATTATTGACTTATTTTAGTAATTTTGCATCCATATATTAAGTAATTAAGTTGTTCGTATCAACTTATGGTATCTTATTCTTTTTATATGGCTATTTTAAAGCATCATTTAGCTTTGGAAGCTACCGTTACAGAACCATACAAATTATGATTTAGTATAACTTACTTTTATCCTCCCATTGATTTTATTAGTGGCATGGTCTAGCTCAGAGAAATGAACTTTTCAGAGTGAATCTTGCTGTAAACATATGCCTGTACTTACGATGTAAAACGTAGGTACAGAAGCCAACTTGAACTGCATACTGGAAATGTATTGCAGAAAGCTGAATTACAGTTCTGGGTAGGTTACTTTGTCATACCGCTACTATGCTTATATTAAAAGCAGAAGGAAAGGGAGTTTGACACCTTGATTCCCAAGTTTCAAATAAAATGCATCAATTTAATAAGTATTCTAATAAACATTGCTAGAAAGGCCAAGCTTTATAGTAAATATTTTCATTAGACGTGCTGATTTTTTGGCCTTGGATCTAGAAACAAAAGCTGATGAACTTGACAGTTTCATTCACAGGCTAAGTAAAATTGGAATAAAACAAATATTCAATACCTGTGGAAGATGAAAATAGCATAGCACCCCTGTTGGCTATTCCACAGGGGAACATACTTGCACTTTAAACCTCCAGTCACTCATCTGTTGTTAAATGCCCTGCCTGAGGTAATTTTACTATATTTTATCTCCAAACTTTACTGAATCTCTTTAATAAGATGGGAGATGCATTTCTATATAACTCTGGAGCTACTAAATCAAGGTTCTGAAGGAGTAATCAAAAAGCCCCAAATCCTTATTGGTTCATGTGCATCTGTGTGCATATGTGTCTGTAAAATATATGAGATAACATGCAAAATACATAGCAGAGACTTAGTGCTATATAATATGAACCTAGGCTCTTACAACTGTTTAAATCCTTATTAAATTCTACCATTTAAAGTGTTCTCAGCCTTGAATCTCTACAAGGGCAGATTTTGACAGTCTCCAAATTCTGATGCTCTGCATTGTGAACATTTTAAATGTTGACTGTATGCATTATCATGTTAGGATTAAATTTGTTTCATCATGCCAAATTCTGTTTATCTTGCCATTATATTGGTAGCAGCTGTAGACATAGCTCTGAAGTGTGGGCAGATGACCACATCATGTCCAGTTAAGAGAAGAACCCTTACTCTTTGAATTGAAGCAACTTGTTACTTGTCTGCTCCTGTCTCATTGTAAGTCAAAACTAAACTATGGTAACTTAGTTCTGTTTTTTTCAAGGGTAAGTTTCACTTACTATCCCAGGACAACCAGGACCATCTTAAATGAGACATCTGTTTACAGCCCAAGTCACCCCTCCTGTTAACTCTGTAACTTGTTCATGTGTCCAGGCTCAAATAATGTTTCCAACTATAGTAACAGCAATTACTGTAATAGAATTATCACTTGAAAAGGTATAGTCATCATTACAATTAAGCCTTTATTGCCTGGCTTCCAAAATAGTAGACTCAAAAGTCATTACTCAGGTTATAGTGTAGGTTATTATTTAATCAGGTATCCTTTGTTAGTCCTTCAGCTACTTTTAACTGTCTATTTATAGAAATAATTTCTCTTTCACCAGGAAATTCCCAGATTCATAAATCTTGTATCTTGTAATTGAGCTGCAGCTTATTTCTTAGACACCTGGTGTTGATTTAAAATTCCAAGCAATAATGAATTCACCCCATCCTGCATGAGTTGTTCTAGTGCTTAATTACTCTCATAGTTAAATTATCTAGCATGAGTTTGTCCAGTTTCAGGTTTCAGCTTTTGTGAGGCTTTTGTCTATTAGATTAAAGCAGCTTGTGCAGTTGCAAATATTCTCCTCACATACGTCTTTGTAGACCATGATGTAGAAATCTCCTAATGTTTTATTTCATAAACTAGGTAGGGAACTTAGCAAACTCATTCATTTTGAGACAGGTTTTCTATACCTCAGATACTTCTTGCAGCAATTTTAATAAACCCTTTCCAATTTTTCAGCCACTGTTCTAAAGCGAGACTTCAAGGACTGGACTCAGTATTGCAGGAGCAGAGAGAGGTGGTCTGTCTCAGCAGTCCACTAATGGTCCTTTGTGCTATGTAAAGACAAATGCTACTCCTTTAATTGAGCTCCTTGTTCTGCTTATATATCCTCAGAGGACATGTGCACTTGGTCATCCACCATGACCCTCAAGTTCAGAGTCACTGCTTCCTAAGAGGCAATCCTTCATTCTATATGTGACCTTGTTCTTAGATATGTGACCCTGCAATTAGCTATAAAAGAAACTGGACGTTCAAATGAGTCCACCTTATAAGGGATCCACATTAATCTCTATTAACTGACCCATTTATTATTTAACTCTCCACTATTTTTGTCATTTTCAGGCTTTATAAAGCATTTTAATTCCTTCCAAATCACTTATAAAGCTACTGAATAGCACTGGAGTAAGAGCAAAAACCAAAACAAAACAAAAAAATCCCAAAGACAGCATTATAGAAAATATACCGCACTAGCAGTTTAACCAGCTGTCTGTAGGATCAATATTTTCCCTGAAAAAAAATTGTGATGAATTCACGCTGAAACAAAGTTACAGTGTACAAGATCACTTTCAAGTGCTACAGCTACCCAACATACTGTGCTTTTGAGGAGATGGCAGTCTCTTCTCCCCATGGAGCAACATTTTGCAAGAAAGCCTGCTACTAGGTGCTCAAATGCAGAGGTGATTGCATTTTCTGGAGGAGCTTTTAAACCCCAGATTAGTGTAAATTCCAGCCAAGAGTATTTGTTTAGGAAAATTTACTTGTCACATACTCAGCTTTTTGCCACACACATTGTACATGGAGTTATTTGGATTGTTTTCAGTCTGATTAATTATTACTATGTTTCATTCTCATATTAGTCTTTGACTAGTCTGATGCTTGAACTGAGGATTTATTATGCACCCTGACCCTTTTTGTGAGTACTAGGTGACAAAATTGTAAAATACTTGTAAAAAAAGAACGGCTTTAATAAATTGAGCTCAAATTTTCTGAGGTAATTACTAGGCAAACCTTGGAATCTATAAAATACTATGTAAGACTAAGGAATTGTTGCATATAATCTAATTTAAACAGAGACATACTATCTGAAGCCAAAAAGTCTCAGAGCAGAAATTAATTTCAGATCTCTGAATAATAAAACAACCATATTAATGCTTGCTTCAAAATTCTACATTCATTTTAGTGAGCAATTTGTTGTATATGCGGATTCTTTAATGCTGTCCCCAATTAAAAGCAGATAGCAGTTTTTGCAGCACATAAACTGGAAGCAATCTCATTAGTAGTGGGAAAAATATAATATTGAATTTTTCTGAAAGCATTAAAACTACAGTTGGAATTACCTTCCCTGCTGGCCCTCCCTTCTGTATTCTACTCGTGTTCTAATTAAAACGCATGGAGTGTTCTGCATAAATTTCAGAGCTGATAGGAACTAGATTTCACTCTGAACTCAGTGTATGAGCTATCACCAATGCCAGTTACCACCAGATAATGTGGGAACAGGTGGAGAGATCCTTTCAGTTCATGTTTAAAAGAACTGTAAGGGGAACTTTACACAGTATTTGGATAACAATATACTTTCTCTAACTGTGATGAATCAGACAATGTCTCACATTCCACATCACCCATGCTCACATCACAAAAGTATGAAGATCTCAAAAGCAACAAGGGCCTTAAACTATCTATTTATCTTGCTGGAAATAGACCATAGCATTGTATTAACTTCATGGTAAAAAGGTAGGTTTACTTAGCATGTCAGTGTCTTGCCTGTTCTATTGAACACCAATACTTGAGTAGCCATAAACAATTTTAAGGTGATATTACATCAGTGATAACCAGGAATCCTGGTTTTCTCTGTTTAAAAATTGCAAATTCTCCAATCAAAAAACCCCCCAAATCTGCAATTAAAATGAAACACCACTATATATTTAGGTATCAGTTGAACACAATGTTTTATTGATATATTTACAATTATAAAGCAATTTGGAAGCCTACCAGTGTCTTAACCACTATAATAAAATAAACTTTAAGTACCTATAAATTTTGGTATTTGATTTCAAGTTTTTTTATCATGGAAAATCAGAGCTTCCCTCTTCGCTCACCAGGATGCAGGTCCAGGCCCCTCACTCCCAAGCCACTGGACCGGATGATCTTACGAGGTCCCTTCCAGCCCTAAACTTCTGTGAATCTGTGAACCCTGCCAGTGCCCCTCACTCCGCACCCACAGCATCCCCACCCCTGCTGGTGTCCCTCACTCCCTACTAGGGCTGTGTGAAGCTTCAGTCCCTGATTCAATACGGTGGAGATTTGACCTGATTTGGTGGCCAAATATCTAAATCTGAATTGAATCAGAGGACCCTTTAATCTCTCTGAATCATTTCTGAACCCTCTGAATTGATTTGGAGAGATTGGACAGATTTGGCTGTTGGCTACAAAGGACCAACTCACAAGATCATCATAGAATTCTAGTTTATTAGACAGATGCAAAAGTCAGATCATAAACCTTGGGGCTGATCCCCTCAAACATGCACACATTCATGTACACACATACACTCACAATAGCTAGCTGTGAACACTAAGCACTGGTGTCAAGATATACCTATCCCCAAGCACTGAAGTCCATCATCGATGATCAGTCAAGGCTTCTTTCAGTGTGATGTTGCTTCAGAAGGGGGTCGCCAGCTGGTCCTTCTGGCTGGGCAGGCAGGGTGCTGGTCAGGTCAAAGAGGGCACTGTTGGGGGTCATTCTTCGCTGCCTTTTATCCCTTTTTGGCAGACTTTGGTGACACCCCAATTTTTGGGCTTGCCGACCTTGTGGAATGTCCCCCTTGGTGGTTGCTGGATGGCAGCTGTCGGCCGCAGGAAATCATGTCCACAGGTACATGCAGTCTCAGGAGTCCATTGATGAAGTTTGATTAATTCACTGCCATGATGAATAGGGCTCTTGAGCAGTTGATCAGGGGGGTGGGGTATTCAGTCCCAAGAGTCATTCGGTTGCCGGCACTGATTAGTTCAGACTGGGCTTTTGTACCTTTAACAGTGAAATTTCAGGGAGTTCCTGGCTCTGTATTGATCCTTTCCTCTCATTAGTCTGTGGTTTCCTAGGTTTTAATTGCCGCTTGCTAACTTGTTATCCTGGCTAGCTACTGTGTTGCACAGTCAATCATGATTCATTCAGGGACCTGCTCGATACAGAGAAACCACAGTTTGATTCCCACCTTTGCTGACATTGTTACATGGTGCAACTTACTTTTAAACTTAAAGTAGATTTGTTACAAAGGTAAAAAGCATAGAATATAAAACATAAAAGGGTGAAATGCCATGGCACATACAACAAATAGAACAAATACAGCTGGGGGGGAGGACATACTGATGCTGAATACTATTTTATACCCAGAAAAGCATCTACAAACTATATTTTTATTATAAGTACACCTTTTATTCTATAAAAATAATAATAATATAATAAAAGAAGAAGAGGGAGGAAGGGGCCCCTAAAAAAATGTAGAAAATTAATATTTCTCTGCTCTTGGTTCCTGTCAAAAATGCAGGAACCAAGGGCAGTAGGACCCAGGGGAAGCCCAGCGGGCTCCAACAACAACGGGGCCCACCGGACCCCACCCCCCAGCCAGGGTTTCTGGGCTGGGAGCATTGGCTGCCTTAGCACGGGAAGCTTAGGTAAGTAGGGGGGACCCCGGGCAGGGAAGCAGTGCGGTGGGGGGAAGCAGACCCTCCACACCCGGTGCCCCACGCTGCAGCTGCTGCATCAGGTGGTCCCTGATGCAGGCACTTGTAGCCCATGTGGGGCTGTCTGGAGCAGGCATAGGCAGCCCAAGGACAGCTGCAAGCAGCTGCACACAGGGCGCCAGGCATGGGGCAGGCAAGGAGCTGCTTTCTCCCCCCCACATGGGGTGGGTTACAAGCTAGTGATGAGCGTGGGAAAAGTGGCCCCTTGCCCACCCCATGGCCAGCGTCCCACACTGCAGCCACCTTCAGCCCACATGAGGCTGGCTGTGCCTGCTCCAGACAGCCCCAACATGGGCTGCAAGCAGCTGCAGCAGGGAGCTGGCCCTGGCATGTTGGTCCCAAGACATTGGGACATTGTTCTCAAGATGGTAACCACGGGGTGGGGCACCTGTCAAGGGACGGGGCTACCCATGTGGTCCTCGACAGCCTGCCAAAATTGGGTAAGCAGCCCTCCACCCAAAATGATTGCTCGTCCCTGGTATAAACAGTCAAAAAGCCCAAGACTGAATCAATTAAAACTTTGCAGGTTAGTCTAACATGCACAGATTGAACCAAGAAGCAAGAGAACAGACATTCACTTTTGATTCCTGAAATGCAGCCACATGCCTGCAGTGGCTCAGGCCAATAGCTGGGGGGTGCTAGAGCATGCCTTCTGGCCACCGCTTTCTGGCCACAGCCAAAGGGAAGGGAGAGAAGGTAGGAGAGAAGCTCTTCAGGGCTTTTTCCTGCCTCCCTCCTCAAACAGAGAGAGGCATGTGGCCAGGCTCCAGCTGGTCCACTGAATATGATGTGGGGGGGAAGGGGGGTTAAACTGCCACCCTGGCCCTTACCAACCCCAGCCCAGGTTTGCTTGGGGGACAGGGCAAAGCAGCCCCTGCCAGACTTTTCCATGCTTTCCTCTTGAGTGAAAAGAGGGACAGAAAGAGTTATGACCAGGTCTTGGCCTGGGCTGGCACATTGAGATTGAAGGGGAAAAAGGGGGTTTAAGCCCCCTCCCTGGCTCATACTGACCCAGTCAGGGTCTGTTAAAATTGACCTTTCAATTTCTTTTCAGTGCAACCACAGTTATAAATTTTCTGGATCTGCTTTCCTCTTGAGTGAAAAGAGGGACAGAGATTGAAGGGGAAAAAGGGGGTTTAAGCCCCCTCCCTGGCTCATACTGACCCAGTCAGGGTCTGCTTTGGGGGGGGGGGGTGAAGCAGCCATTGCCAAGCTTTTCTCCCCTTTCTGCTCAAGCAGGTGGAGGGGTTAAACCCCACTCACCCCCTCTGCCTCAGCATGCCAGCCCCAAACTGAGACCTTGCCATGTCCCCCTGCTCTCTTCTCAAGTGGAGAAAAGCCTGGCAGGTGCTGCTTCACTCCCACCAAGCAGACCTAGGATGGGGTCATGTGTGGGCCAGGGAGGGGTTTAGCACACCCTCCCCCCCCTTTTGCCTCAGCATGCCAGTCCTTGGCTGGGGCCTGGCCATGCCTCCCCACTCTCTGCTCAAGCAGGGAACAGCAAAAAGTTTATGAGTCTTCCTCCCCCACCAGGCAGACCCCAGCTGGGTCTGGACCTGATTTTTTCCCTACCCGCTTCTCAGTCAGCTAGAGCAATGATAGTGCTCCAGCTAGGGACCTAGGTGTGACACTAACCCTGCTCCACTGCAGCAGATGGCACAGCCCAGGGCTGCAAAGTATCCTGGGATGCTGGGGGACTGTGAGTTAACTTGAACCAGGAAGAGTTCTGGGCCACAAGTTCCATTAAGCCAGTTTGACTTTAATCAGTTCAGTCTGATACTACATCCAGCCAGCTTTATCTTAAAACTAATTTCAGCCATTTTGAAAGTTAAGTGAACTGAACTTTTCATAGTTTCATAGTTTCTAGGGTCAGAAGGGACCTGAGTAGTCCAACCCCCTGCCATGGCAGGAAAGATTACTGGGGTCAAATGACCCCAGCAAGGTGTTCATCTAACCTCCTCTTAAA
>NW_017728949.1:37604208-37624409 GCF_001723895.1 Crocodylus porosus
GACACCACAGTCCCTCAGTTTCTTAATGAGAACAGGGTGAGAGACAGTATCAAAGGCCTTCCGAAAGTCCAGGAGGACTATGTCCACTGCTACCCCTGCATCTAATGATTTGGTGATCTGATCATAGAAGGCCACCAGGTTGGTCTGACAGGGCCTGCCACTGATGAACCTGTGTTGGTTGCCCCTAAGCATGAAATCCCCTACTGGCCCCTCATGGATGTGTGCCAACATAATTTTCTTGAACAGCTTGCCTAGGATCGAAGTAAGACTAACTGGCCTATAGTTTCCCAGGTCCTCTTTCTTACCCTTTTTGAAGATGGGAACCTTTTGTTGTGTTACATATTTGAACTGCTTTCTTATCACTTAAACCAGTATATGTGTAACTTCTGTCCCTAGCCAAGAGGTTAAATGTGTCAAAGGTACTGTGTAATGGGACATGCATACAGAACATAATTCCACTCATGATAGTAACAGTACTATAATATGCTACTTTTAGCTTGATCCTATCCCTCTATTTAACTTTCCCCGAGTCATCTGATTAAAAACAATTAGACAAATGCCACTCAAGGTGCTCATAGATTAATTAGTAAATACTTGTTATGTGAAGCCCTTTTCAAGTGCAAGTAATCAATGTTGTCTGAGTCTGGACAGAATATGAGAGATTAAACATATCAGTGTTTCAATTTTGGCTGCAGGGTGACTAGCCTTCTTTTTTTTTTAACTGAATAGCAAGGTTTCCAATCCCTTACTAACGCAGTTTTGTGAATAGAGCACCTCAAGACCGATAGACTCCATTTTCTCCAAAGAAGCTGGAGACATTTTAGGATTAGCAACATCCTAGGTTGGTTTAGCTTCAAGGTTAAAGCCAGGACATGTCCTTCAGTTCACTGGTCTTATGAGTGAATGATTATGAACAACAATCAGTTAATATTTGTGCATTAGTTTCTGTAACATTGCTGGGTATATTAGAACTTCTCAGAGCTTTTACAAAGAACTGAACTAAGAGCTCCACTTTGTGGCCACTTGACTACAGAAATGAAAAAAAGAAACGTTTTAAATTGGTTGCGATTTTCATTGCTCCCTCCCATTAGGAAATAAACAATACTTGGAAAAGAGTCAAAAATGTTTTTCTGAGATTTAATAAGATGCCAAGGCATTTCATTTTTAGCTTAAAAATCTGAAGACATGCTGAGTCCAGATGATGTAATATAATGCCTTGATAGCTGCTTGTTTCACTGTAGGTGTGTCTACATGTGCTTTTATGCAAGTCTGAACTTAATGGACATTTGCCTAATACATATTAAGGTGTTTTAGGTGCACATCTACACATTCATACACTAAGGTGCATTAACGTGGTGTGCAGACCAACTTGGGACTAAAGTTAGTTCCAAGTCAGTCGACGTACACAGCATTAATGTGCCCTAGTGCATCTACACGTGCATTAAGGCACTTTAGGTATTCGCACCTGCTATTGGAAGTATCAAATTTAGGCTCGAATAGCTTAAAATTGCCATTTTTAAGGCACATTAAGGGCACATGTGTGTAGACCCGTGCCCTTAATGCACATTAAAAATGGGCGTGAATGTAGTGATCTTGGAGTAGTTCTGTGAATGAGATGTGAACAAGTGTTCATCCTACAACATCACAGAAGAAAATCAAGGAACCTTTCTCTTTCCTAATACACCTTCATAGAATGATGGGATAAAGTTTATGTCACTGTTTACAGGATTAGCAACACCTTTGATGGCAATATAGCTGGGTCTGCCTTCTTTGAACAGCTCAGAGAATGTCTTTTCTTTATCTGTTTTCCTTATACAACTCTCCCATTCTCTTGAGGGACTAGAGAAAGGTACCAGGAGTTAGCCATGTTAGTTTGAAGTCAGGCAGAAAGCAGGGCAGAGTAGCACACTAAAGACATGACTCATTCAGAATAGGCTATAGCCTACAGATGCTTGCAAAGTAGGCTGTAGCCAGGGTTAGATATCTTCTTCTTGTTGAATATGACTTTAGAGAGTTGACTCCTCCAACAATTTAAGAGTCAATCCATCAATATTACTGCAATCTTTCAAACTCTTCGCTCCCTCTGGTGGACCATAGAGAGGGCATTCAGTCAGTATATATTTAGCTGTCTGATCTCCTTTGATATAAAGAAGATATAAAAATATACAGTGGGTGCAGTGGTGTGGCTGCATTCCTCTTTTGGATTAGACCATATCATGGGAGCCTCCGGAGACTTTTTAAAGTACCTAAAGCAGGTGAAAATCCTTCTCACTTCCCCTTTGTGCACCGAGGCAGGCCCCCTCTCCTCCCCCATCTGCCGCTACCACTTTTCACTACTTGTCCCAGGGTGGGGGAAGCACCAGAGTCATTGCTGTCTACTATGCAGGGGCTGGGGATGAGGACAGTGGCAGATTGGAAGGGCAGGGGGCTTCCCTCTTCCCTGCACCTGCTGCTGTTGGAGGATGGGGCATGGTGGGGGGAAGTACAGGCTCCCTGCGCTGTTCTTGGGAATAGGGGAAAGGGGTCATGCTTCTGATCACAAAGGGGAAGGGAAGGGGGATTTTCACCTGCTTTAAGGGCTTTAAAAAAAAAAGTCCCTAGAGCTCCCATGGTGCAGCCTACCTGCACTGGTACTGTGAGGGTTCAGCCAGGGTATGGGCACCCAGGCCTGCAGGTAGGCCCAGAAGGGCAATCAAGAGGTAGAGGTCAGCTAGGTGGGGGTACAGGTTATCAGTGTGTCAGATCAGGATCTGGATCAGCAGAGTGGAGACAATGGGACCAGGTTTGAGGAGAGGAAGATCTGAGAGATGTAGTCCAGGGTGCAAGCTGACATCAGAAGCCAGGAGAGTCAGAGCGCCAGGTGCCAAGTTCCAGGGAAGATCCAAGAGCCGGCTTGGGGACATCTAAAGCCAAAGCTGAGTCAGAAGCCAAGAGAATCAGAGAGATGGTAGTGAATTCCAGGGAAAATCTAAGATCAGGGCTAGGAAAAGCCAAAGCGGAATCAAGAGCCAGGAGAACCAGAGAAAGCAGTGAATGCAAGGCTTACTGGAGAAGACTGTGGCTGTTGTCAAGGCAGGCCTGAAGCCTGAGACTGTACATGTGCTTAAAAGGGCTGAGTGGTGCTCTCAACAGCCAATCCAGTTATGGAACAGTAGGGCAGTTGCATTAGCCAGGGATCAAGGTCAGGTGCGGTATCTCAAGAGCTCTGCCCGGCAGGGTCTGATTGACCACAGGCCCTGGCAGGTAGGGGTGGAAGGGGCTGGGAGCAGGAGGTACAGCCACCTCTCAACTGTAGGTTGCTGCTCCTGCATCCCACTTTGGGAAATCCTGGATCTGCCTCTGACTGTAGCCTAGAAAAACTTATGCCTCTCTGAGCAAGGTGATCTTTAAGGTGCTCTGTCCTGACTTCTTCTTGAGAGAATGTTTATTTTTAACCTGAGATAGTTAGCTACATTAGTCTGAAGTCAGAGAAAAGGCACTGTATATTACACCTTAGAGACTAACCAAATCAGCGACATATAGCATAAGCTTTTCTGAGCAGTAGGCTTACTTCATCAAAGGAGTTGTTTTTCTCTCCTGTGTTCACAGGCTTCTTCCTGCCTTGTTATTACTGGCCCTAAACAACTTTCAAGTATTTTCTGATAAGTAGCTTATCTTGAGACATCCATTCTCTTCCTGATTGTTTTTCCTAAGAACTCCCTTTCAAAAAGGCTATAGAAAAACTAGAGAAAGTCCAGAGAAGGGCAACAAATGTGTTTAGTGGTATGGAAGGGCTTCCATACGTGGAGAGACTGAAGAGGCTAGTTTAGAAAAGAGATGCTTGTGGGGGACATGATAAGGATTTACAAAATACTAAATGGTGAAAGAGTAAATAGGGATTTTCTATTTGCCATCTCTTACAAGAACTAGGGGTCATAAAATGAAACTAGTAGGTTGTAAGTTTAAAACTAACAAACATAAGTTCTTTTTCACACAGTGTATAATTAAAGTGTAGAACTCATTGCCACCAGATCTGAAAGCTGACAGTTTAGCTAGAGTCAAAAAGGTATTAGACAAATTCTTGGAGGAAAGGGGCATCAGTAGCTATTGATCATGGGAATTAGGGATATAGCCACTGAATTAAAACTTCCCCAGACCTTAAATGCTGGAGGCTGAAAGTGAGAGAAGAAAGTGAGTGGGGGGAAAAAACCTCTGGTGATAGCCAGTTCACGCTCGCTTTCAGCATTCATTCTCTGCCACTGTGACACAAGGTACTAGGCAAAATGGACCTATATAGTCCAACGCAGCAAATGGCAATTCTTATGTTAAAATACACCAGTATAATCATACAGTAAAAATTGAGATCACCAGGTAAACACACAGAATTAATACACAATTAACAAATTATCACAGCAGCTCTGTATCCATTACAGCTTGTATGCCTACAGGACATACTATTCCTGATCTGAGGAAAAATAAGTGACTCCAATGGTCATCGTTTCAATGTAACATCTTTCCCAAGAACATAAGTTAATGAAAATATATCAATATACCCTTTTCTGCTTTACTGGCCTAAGACTCTTAATTAGTCTAGGTGGCATAAGCTTGTTACTGTTGTGATTTGCAGTACTTCTATACCCACTAGTAAGAGACATACAGCACTGACATAAGCAAACATGCATGAGTCAGATCCTCAGCTGGTGCAAAGTGGTATGGTTTTCATTTGCAATCAATGGAGCTAGGCCAGTTTAATTCTAGTTAAAACTTAAAATATTTTGAAGATGAGAAGGACATAGGACCTCTTAAGTAGTGTGGCTATGCTGAATGTCAGCCTCCCTTTATACACTTTAACACACACCCATAAAAATCCCTTATAGATGCATATTATGGTATCTGTCCTTCTGCATGACTTACACTTTGGGCTGGCAATTGCAAGTTCACTTATTCAGTTAGCACACAGAACTCAGTTACAAGTCAAAAAATATTGTAGCAAATGTTATAGTTACAATTGGATTAAAAAAGGGGAACTCACAGGAAAATATCGTCCTAGTTGTATTATGGGTACTGGAGTACTTTACCATGTATCAGGACAAATATGTATTTAAATAGTTTGGGCCTTAAAAATTGCATTTAATTTCCCAATGGATCACAAAACATGGATCCCTACATTACACATGGTAGGTTGAAGTGATGTTGTAGCTATGATGTTCTAGGAAATATGCAGGAGGTGAAGATTTTTGTAGGTGATAACTTTTATTGAACCACAAAAATCCCTGGCTGTGTTAAATATGTTTTATTTTTTTTCGAAGATCCAAAGATTCTCATGTCAAAAAGTTCCAGAAATCAAGTGCTTGGAGTTTACATGTCATCAGGTGCCTGGGTTGTAAGAAATAAGCCATCTGTAAGCCAACACAGTGCATTTATTCCATAGCATTTGCTTAGTAATGAGAGAGACATTTATTTTTTTCCTTCAGCTGAAGTAATAGGTGCATCTGCTTTCTTCAGCTAGTTTCATACAAAGTTTTTTTTAAAATTAAAGCACTTTATCAAGAAAAGTGCCAGACTTCTTACTTTTAAAATATAAAAGAAAATCACTTTGTCTATCAGATCTTATTCTTTTAAAAATGCCAAATCAATCAAGGGGTCCAGAAGGAGCTCAATTTCCTTGCCAAGTGGAATAGTGAAAGCTACTGTTTAAAAGGCTACTACTGTGAGGGAAAAATGAGAATAATGGCATGACCTGGAGAGACACACTGAGCACAGGTACATACAGTACCATGTACCTTGAATGGGTCAGAGATATTCACATATCCATGTCAAATGGAGACATCAAGGCAATGGCAGGCTTTGTGTTCTTTTTGATGGAGAAAAGTAACAGAAATATTTTATTGCTGAGTGATGGACTTAACACTTATAAGTATGACAGTCAGAACTGACCAATATTTTTCCACTGAGTTTTCATGTCCTTGATAACACAGAATAGTTCTTTTTACCATTATGACCTTTCTTTATAAAAAAGAAAATGATAAAATTGCATAACAAAAATGGCTTCAAAAACTATCTGTAGAGATTTGAAAGAAAATTGAGCCAATTTTTAGGACAGATCATATAGAATTTCAAATAAATCAAGCTACCTTTTATGCTCTCAGAAAATGTGCATGGATGTAATGCCCATAAAATACTTTTAAAACATGAAATTATAACCATAAGCAACGTTGAGTTTGATTGAAAAGTTAAGAAATAAACCATGTTAGATTAAAAAAGAAAAAAGAGGCACAGTGATGTGGCTTTTCAAAGAAAGCCACTTTTCATAGATTTCATAGACATTTGGGCTGGAAGGGACCCCAGAGGATCATAGAGTCCAGCCCCCTGCCCCAGGGGCAGGAGTCAGCAGGGATCATAGGATCCCAGCAGGATAAGCATCCAAATGTGTTTTGAAAGCATTCAAAGTGGGCGCTTGAACCGCCTCAGGTGGCAGTCTGTTCCAAACCTTGGGGGCTCGGACAGTGAAGAAGTTCTTTCTTATGTCCAGCCTGAACCGGTCACAGTGGAGTTTGTGACCATTCAATCTTGTCATCCCTTGGGGGGCTCTGGTCTCCCCCAGATCCTGATGAGCTTATAGGTGGCCACCAGATCACCCCTGAGCCTGAGCTTTTCCAGGCTGAATAGCCCCATTGCTTTCAGCCTCTCTTCATAAGGTCTGTTTTCCTGACCTCTGATCACGTGCATGGCTCTCCTCTGCACCCTCTCAAGCTTCTCCACATCCTTTTTGAATTGCGGAGCCCAAAACTAGATGCAGTACTCCAGCTGCGGCCTCACCAAGGCCGAGTACAGCGGGAGAATGATGTCCCAGGATCTGCTTGAGAAGCATCTATGGATGCAAGCCAGCATTTTGCTCACTTTACTAGCCACAGCATCACACTGAAGGTTTATGTTCATCTTGTGGTCAACCATGACCCCCAAGTCCCTTTCATCTGTAGAGCTAACCAGCATAGCACTACTGAGCCTATATGCATGGTGCAGGTTTTTCCTCCCAAGGTGGAGAACCTTGCATTTTTCAGTGTTAACACCATCAGGTTCTTGTCTGACCATTTCATGAGTCCGTCCAGCTCTGCCTGGATCACCCTCCTATCCTCAAGTGTGGATGCTTTACCCCAGAGTTTGGTGTTGTCGGCAAACTTGGCCAGTCCACTTCTGACACCAATTTCCATGTCTTGATGAAGATGTTAAACAGTATAGGCCCTAGGACAAAGCCTTGTGGGACCCCACTGGTCACAGCACACCAAGACGATTGGCTCCCGTCGACCACCACCCTCTGGGTCCTACTGCAGAGCCAGTTCCCCAGCCAGCAGATTGTGGTGACATCAAGGCCGCAGTTTGCCAGTTTAGCCAAGAGGTGATTATAGGATACTGGACGAAGGCTTTTTTAAAGTCGAGTTATACGACGTCAATCTCTTCCCCCTTGTCCAAGTGATAAGTCACTTGGTCATAAAAGGAAATGAGATTGAAAAAAGAAATACAAAGGGGTTCACAGTGAATTCTACAACAGTTGGCATTTGGTACTCCTGCCTCTACCACAGAGCTCTGTCACCCCTTATACCCCGTCTATGCCTGACCCATGTCCTGTTGACTAAGTAGCTCCCTCTTCAGGTGCCGGGGACCTTTGCCCAGCTTATCTCTTCAGTGGTCTGGTTTCCTTTTTAATGCTTCTTTTGGGTGGGTTCTTTCTCCATCCTCATTCTTATGTTTGGTCTGTAAAGTCCCACTATACAGTCTCCTCTACTTGGGCTGTATTTGAGACCATCTCTACTCTTTTGGTTGGAAGTATCTGCTTGCCTTTGCATCACTCCTTCCAAGGATTTGGGGGTCTTCCCCAGCGGACTCACCAGAGCTGTCCTCTGAATGATGGCCATCACAACTCTCTCTACGCTGTGGTGTTCCTTCTCAGTTCTTCTAAGGTTTGTGCACTTCCACGCAGATCCACTGCAGCTCACTTGCTGCTCCTGTGTCCCCTCTGTGGGGGCACAAACACTCTACAGAGCTGGCATTTATGGGTCTGTCTTGCCCAAAGGACCAATCAGCAGTGCTTCCTTCAGTGGCCCTTTCTGCTTCCAGCATCCCTGCCAGCATCTGACATCATCAGATGCAGATCCGACATGGCAGACCCATCTCAGGTAAAGGCTCTGTTGGGGCTTTTCCAGTTCAGAAACAGGGGCCGGTAATGGTCCCCTGTTACAAGGTTACTTGGTGGAGAAATGTTACAAATACAGGAATTATCATAGTAGCCAAACAAATCCACCTCTGTCTTTGGGATTCTTAGTAAAAGTAGAGATGGACAGTAAAGGGATAAGCTGCCAAAAAATAAGTCTCTTTCTTTCAAAGTCTTACTTATGACCTGAAGCATGAGACTTGACATCACTTTTTTTTTTAGATCCCATGAAACTCTACTTAATTACATGTGTTTTTTCTATTATTCATATAAATGTACAAACTTTTTTCTAAATCTTGCTAAACTCTTGGTCTCAATGATAGGTTGAGGCAATGATGACCACAGCCTTATTAATTGCCCATGTAAAATATATCTTTCATCCTTGAATCTCAGGGACCTGATCTCACTTTACTGAGAAAGTAAATTTGCATTCTCTTTACAGTTCCAAATCTTGTGTGCACCTCTTGTGTCTGGTCGTTTTAATTTCATCTCTAAACAATATTTTCATTATCTTTTTATATGGGTTTTCTCCACGTTTTCTAATTAGTTTTGTTTCGTATCCCTGAATCTCTTCTATTTCTGCATTATTGAGAAAAGCTGAATATAACTAAGCACACTATTCCAGGAGAGCGTATGCAGTGATTCTGTAATAACTGCATCAATCATTTTCTTCCTACTGTCTATGCCTTCTAACATCCTGTTTGTTTGGTTTTTTGGTGGCTGTTGTTGCACTCTGTGCAGAAGTGGTTTACCTGTCTACAGTGATGCCCAGGTCTGTTTTATGAGTTGTTCCAGTTAATTTAGAATCCAGTAAGGTGTATGAGTAGTTCAAATTAGCCTTTTTCCACATGAATTACTTTGCACTTATCAGGCTTGACATTCTATAAACAACCAGGCAGGGGACTAGATATTTCAAGGGATTGGAAGAAGCTTTTCACTTCATGGTTGCTGGACCAAATCTAGCCCAGGTCAGTAGGGAGTGAAACATATTACTGTCAAATCTCTATTCAGGGCCTTTATGAAATGAGTTGCTGATCTTTTTGAACAAGTGTCTGAATTGCATACCACTACTGGCACAATAAATTGCAGCCTCAGAAAACAGACAAAGGAAAGTACTGAAGTATTCAGATTAAAATATACTTCCCTCTTGGTGGTATCCCCTGGCAGGGTTAAGGAAGCATTGTTTGAGCAGTGTGAGGTGGGGAAATTTGAACTGCTGCTGTTTATAAATGTTCTTTAAATAATCAGATGACTTCTGATTTCTTGGCTATCAATGCAACATTGTTCATTAGCACTGATTTACTAAAGCCTGGTTTATACTAGACCAGGGATGCTTACCTCTAGGCCCATGGACCGTGGGCCATGTCTGGCCTCCAGAGCTATGTGATCTGGCTCATGGGGATCCCCAAAGGTCTAGAATTTTTTGGGGGGGGGCGGGGGGGGAGAGGGGTAGCAATTAACTGTGCCACCACTCCTCCACCACCAAATTTTCAAATCCCCGTGGACCAGTTGACATGACCGTGTGTGCAGAGTCAGGACTGGGGTGGTGGGGTCCAATCTAGTCCATGTGGGGCTGGGAAGGTGAGCCTTATAGGGTATGTACAGGGCTGGGGCTGGGGCTGGGGCTGCGGCTGCGGCTGGGGCAACAGGCCCCATCAAGCTCAAGTGGGGCCAGGGTGATGGGGCCCAGTCTAGAACATGTGAGGCCTGCGCTGGAGCATTGGGGCCTGATCCAGTGTACATGGGGCTGGGGCCAGAGTCATCCAGCATGTGTAAGTCCAGGGCCAGGGTGGCAAAGGCTTATTTGGGTTATGTAGGGTCAGTGTTGGGGTGGTGGGCCCAATCCAGTATGAGTCAGGGCTGCAGCTGCAATATGGCATGAGGGACCAGAGCTGGGTCCTGTATATGTTGGATTGGGCCCACAGGCTGGATTCAGCCCAGGGACTCACCACGCACCACACATCCAGCCCACAAAGCCAAGAGGTTGAGCACCACAATGCTAGGTAGTTTTGTTGATAGAATTGGTATTCTTTTAGCAAATATGCAGCCACTTTTATGTGGCTGTAAAGTGACTGAGTCATGGTGAGTACCAGCAGTGTTCTACCACCTCTCCAACACCAAAACCCTCACCACCATGAGACTTAACATAAAGTCAATGTCCTTTTCTCTTGTCAGCTACAGCAGTCCTCCACAGCTGTCCCATGATGCCTTGTAGTAACTACTGGCCACAATTTCAAATGAAATTGACTGAAGTCAGAAGGAATCTTACCTTTCCTCCAGCCTTATAAATCAATCTTTGTTTCTGAAAACATATCTTCTTATGCCACTCCACATGTCCAAGCAGATAGGTGTGGCTTCCCAAAAAGAGCAATACGCTTGTGCTCCCATGTGCAACAGGAAGGAGGGGCTGGATCTCTCCAGCCTGTGGAGAGAGAGGGCTGTAGAAGCCAAGTCATGTGTTTGTATGGGTATCATGGAGGGGCATGCAATGATGAGAGGAAGCATGAAGAGAAACGATGCTGAGCCAAGCGTAAGTATCTCTAGCAGACGTACTCTCCTGGATGCTCCTACCAAGCAAAAAAAACCAGGAGATTCACCAGTGACATGCCACTTCCAAAAGAAACTTCAGGCCATTCTTGATTATGAGCCTGACACAGTTATGACTGGGATTACCTCATGGAGGAAGCCTGAGGAGGGAACCTCGGAGATCCCCAGCGAGAAGCAATTCCAGACATAAAATGGGCAGAGCCGGGTCCAACAGTGAGGAAGAGGAAGGCAGCCCTGGTAAGTGCTGTAACTTTTCCTTTTCTTTCCCTTTGATCTCACATCTTTTTCTCCCCCAGAATCCTTCCCAACCCCGTATGGAAATGGTGGCCTCTCCCATGTTCATAGAACAAAAGGCACTGGTAGCACTTGCTTTTTCTGGGCCTTACCACCTTTAGTAGTGAGATACCAGGCAAATCCACAACAGTCTTCAATGATTTTTTCAGTTTTTACTGTCAGCCCTTCTGTGCTCTCCCAACATCCTCCTTCCTCCCCTACTGTTTTCTCCCCTGTTGAGTCATAGTGTTTTTATGGCTCTGCTCAGCTCAACAAAGCAAGCTCCTCTGCAAACAGTCTGGCTTCATCCACTCTGTCCATTAGAACTTTATAGCAAAAAATCTTAGGCAGTTTTTAAAGTTGTTTTTGCCTTTTTTCAACCACTGTAAATCTAACAGGATCTCTCTTTTTTTTTTTTATTGGTGTCCTCAACTGGGCAGGCCTGGGGAAAGCCAGCTTCAACAGAAACACCCAGGCTGACACAGATGAGGAAGCATGATATGCTTCACAA
Source organism: Crocodylus porosus (assembly GCF_001723895.1). Lineage (NCBI taxonomy): Eukaryota > Metazoa > Chordata > Crocodylia > Crocodylidae > Crocodylus > Crocodylus porosus. The sequence continues at coordinate 37,615,728 of NW_017728949.1, forward strand.
AGAACGTGTGTGTGCTACAGAGTTGCACAGACACAGCTGACAGGGAGTGCGGCAAGAGGGCACTCCAGGAACCGGAGCTCCTCCTGAGAGGGAGACAGAAAGCGAGGGAAATGAGTAAGTGGGTAAACAAGGATGTAGTTCCCAAAACAACAGATAGTGGTGCTGCAGAAAACAGTATTGCATCAGGACCAGTGGCCTGCACAATAGGAGCTGTGCAGCCTACGTCACTCCAGGCACAGACAATGCCAATACCTTCCTCATACATCACGCTGGATGCTGGTAGAAAGGAAAGAGAACTGTCTTACATAAAAGAGCCCTCAGGCACTTTCTTGCTCTCTTACTTGATGTTCTTATCCTTCATAGTGTTTCTAGTGTTACTGGAATGGGTTTTACACATTTGCAGTGTTGGTTTTGTTTGTCTGAATGCTATATAGGTTTTTGCAGGCTGTCTCTTCTCTCTGTTTTGAAGCACTGGGCTGCTGTGCTGTTTCATGATACTTCAAATAACATTTTTATTATTGACGAATGAATGTAATTCTGAGCCATTCAAAATCTAGATGCCTACACGCAGTCATGAGCACTCCACACCCAAGACAGGTGATGCTTCTTTTAAAAGAAAAACAAACACAATTGAAGACGTAATAGTGAATTGCTCCTTAAGGTTTCCCTCAGGCATTTTAACGGGCTCTAGATACTACCCTTCTAGCTGAGTGTTAAAAATCCATTGAGGGTCCTTCACCTGCTTTTCTGCTGGCAAGGATTCTTCTTTAGCTTTGCAAATAATGTGCAGCACCCAGCAGGATGCAACAATGATAAGGGTGTTTGGCTGACTGAAATCAAGCTTTATCTTAAGGGCCATTTCAAATGCCCAAAAGCAAAGTTTATGGTTATAGGTTAGGGGCTGACCCTCTCAGCAGCACAGAGGCAGGGAGAGAACTTGGGGTCAGGATTGACTCCAGGATGAATATGCGTCGCCAGTGCAATGAAGCAATAGGCAGAGCCAACCGCGCACCCTGTCACGCATCAACAAGGGCATCACTAACAGGTCCAGAGAGGTCTTGCTCCCCCTCTATGCGGCGCTGGTCAGGCTGCAGCTGGAGTACTGTGTCCAGTTCTGGGCGCCGCACTTCAAGAAGGACGCGGAGAACCTGGAGAGGGTCCAGAGGAGGCCACTCGTATCATTGAGGGCCTCTGTGGCCAGCCCTATGAGGAGAGGCTGAGGGACCAGTATCTTCAGTCTCTGCAAGAGGAGACTGAGGGGGGATCTTGTGGCTGCCTACAACCTTATCAGGGGCCACCAGCAGGGACTTGGGGAAAATTTGTTTACCAGGGCTCCCCTTGGAGTCACCAGGAACAATGGCCATGAGCTGAGGGAGGACAGGTTTAGGTTAGATATTAGGAAGAACTACTTCACTTTAAGGGTGGCAAGAGCCTGGAATAGGCTTCCCAGAGAGGTGGTGCTCTCACCTTCCCTGGAAATCTTCAAGAGGAGAATGAATAGGCACCTGGCTGGGGTCCTATGACCCCTGCCACCCCCAATGCTCCTTCCTGCCCATGGCAGGGGGTCGGACTAGATGATCTGTCTAGGTCCCTTCCGACTCATTGGTTCTATGATTCTGTGATTGATTCTAAGGTCAGTAGTCTTCCTGTGCCTGCTAAGTCAATAGTTAAGACTCTCCCCGCTGCTGTGCATATTATTGGTATATAATTTCATGAGCAAAGGGAGCAAGGATTAGACTGGGTCCCTGAGAAGACTATTGTTATTTCAATACCTCCAGTGTGAATGGGGCAGGAAGAGAAGAATATCCTTGCTTGCAGCTTTTGGAACAGCCCCACATAGTCTTGCATTCCAGCTTTAAGGATGGCTGCTGACAGACATGAAACAAAAAAGTACACTTTACTGGAACAGGAAATGCATCAGTTTGACCCAGCTAGCCCAAGATCTGTATAGATTGTGCACTTCAGTGGGGCTTTTTGGGGCTTTTATCTAAGAGCTTCAATTTTCCAATTTGCCAATGTTAATGTCTTGAACTGCTCCCTGTGTTCTGCTGGTAACTGCATCACCATGCAGAAGTACCCCTTCCTAATAATGTACTGCAATGCAAGGTAGTGCGAGTGGGGACAAAACTGGAATGTGCATCTCATCTTTTGTCCCCTCCCACTGTTGTTCCACCCAGGCACCTTAAACCCCTTTATCTTCTGCCTAAAACACAATTTTGTGGCTGATGAGAGTGGCCTCAGCTATGAACTTTCCCCACCAGTTGACAGCCACTTGACACTGGCAGCTCCCATAACACAATCACCTGTTTATCAACTGACAAGTCTCATTCTTGTATCTTAATGTCTGAGAGTCAAAAGAAAAGCACAGAGCCCTAGAAATATTACTTACTGTATTTGAAAGTCTTGCAGCTACTGTAGATGATTCCAGACTTCAATCCCAGTGCAATTCCACCACTCCAGTGCTAATTTTGCAAGCCAGAAATGGTTCTTAAAGTTGTTTGATGGACAGAAAATGCCTGAAGCAGCCTGCCATGTCTGATCACTTGCTTATGTTTTGGGCCTGGTTTCCCAAGGGGAAGGAATTCATGGAAATGTGTACTCAGAGCAGGTATTCTACAATATCTTTATTGAAAACAGCCAATATAACTGCATATCAGTCAGTATCATAGCATATGATTAGTTCAGCAAGAACAAGACTATTTGGATGTCCAGTGAGGAGGTGTCAGTCAAGTCTGTTCAATGAATCATTTCTTTAGACACTTCAATTTTGCCATTACACTGGTTCTGTTAGGTAACCAAGACGAAGGGTATTGCTTAAAACATACTCTTATGGGGTTACTCATGTGGAAACACAATTTTTGTCACATTCATCATGACTTTTTGCTCAGCAACATTTTAGCAATGTAGAATAGCTATTCATAACTAGTGTAGGAAGTAATTAAGTATTACTTCCTACAGTTGGCTGGTATTTTCTCCATTAGTTATGTTTCCGAGGGTACCTCACCCTGAGGCTACATCTTTCAGGTATGGCCTGCTTAGTACCCATTCTGCCCTGTCACACGCAGTATAATTAATTTTGCTTGGGTACTCCTGCTGCATGCATGCACATTGTACCAGCTTACACATTACGCAATCCTAATGTTCACATTATGCAAATACAAAAGAAATGTGCAGCCCTTTTTGTGTCATGGACTCACTCTCCGGCTGTAACTTCTTTGCAATCCTCATGTTAATTGGTAAGGAGAGAAAACATGAGGGATTCTGTGCTTCCAAACAATACCATGAAAATTACTGGAAGGGGAAAAGATGCAGAGAGAATGACATTGTGAGATGTTGGGCCAGAACACTTACAATTCCCTCGCTATGTCACCAACATGCCATAATCCATCTCTCCCACATCCCACAGTGCATTATATTGGATAGTTCCACAGGAGCCACTGGGATGCCTAGCCACATGCATTTCATCAGTTGACACAGCTGCTTGTAGTAAAGATGTATGTTGCTAGCACAACCACAGGCATGAATGATGTGTGCCCCTGGAGGCTGGGAGGGCATGGCTGCACTGGCAGTGGCAAGAGCACTGCGGTGGTAAGCACAGAGGTCCCACAGATGCTGCTGGCGCTGTTGGTGGGGGGGCCTGGCAAGTGCCAGCCAGGGGGTGGCAACCACCTGCAGGTGCTGCCGGCAGCAGCAGCCAGCAGCAATCGCAGACTGCCCACAGGCAAGCAGCAACTACCCACAGGCAGCAGTGCCACCTTTTTGTTGGGGGTGTCAGTGGTACCTTTTTGTAGGGGGTGCACCCCCTCCACATCGCCCCTGGACACAGGAGTGTACATGTGTTCTCTTGGCACAATCCTGTCAGCTGCTGTAGGCTGACAAAACTTGTGAAGAGCACATAGCCTACTTCCAATAAAAATAAATACATAAAACTTAGGGAGAAAGCCAATTGCCAATTTTTTTATAGCAACCTTTGGGAAAAAAAGAGTCATGTGCCACTCACACTGAACCATTTCTATGCTTTAGCATTTTCAGAAATTTTTCTTTATCATATTTTAAAACAGTTTTCTACTCAAACTGCCTTTTCTTTGCCGTGGAGTAGAAGGAAACTTGTTAAGTTAAAACTGTCTCATTTCTTATTTCAAAATGTATTCAATTAATTAGCAGAACAAGTAGTGGAAAGATGCTAGTTAGGGCATGAAAATTAGCAGCATAATAATAGATATTCATTTTGTTTTGAATAACGCAATATATTTCCAATGTTAAACGTTGGCAGGGTTGACAGGAACAACAGTAGACAAAATAATGGTTTTATTATTTTAATTTTTTTCCTTGATTGGTCATTAAAAATACAGGACAATAATAGTAAGACAGGAAGGAGTGGAGGGACATTTTTAGTTGATTCTTTAAAAGAAATTTCTTTCATTTTATACTGCATATTATGAAAACTAAAACACTCCTTTTAAACTTAAAAAGACAGTGGGAATTAAGGTAAAAATAAGACAATTTACCATAGGCAGAAAAATTTTAACAAAGCCTTTGTCTACATGACAAAATTGTGTTGCACTAAGCCTTGTGTGGGCACTCTTATTGTTTTCCTTGTGGGGATCTGCAGTGCATCAGAAAATTTTCAGGCACAAGCTAAACCAATATAAATATTTCTAAACAAATATATTTGTCCACCCAGAGATTTCTTCTGGTTTAGCTATAATGGTATTCAAATGGATTCAAATTCATAAATCAGTTTGCCAATCAGTGTACCTTCACTGTATAACCAGTGTCTATACTTCTTTGGAAAGTGAAGTTGAAAGCCACAAGCTTTATGGGAATAGGGGGAGGAAATTAAGTTTAAGTAACATTTGTGGAGAAGGAAGAGGTGTAAGAAAGGTACTGAAGGTTATGGAAAAGAAGGGACTGTAGGCCAATCGGAGGTTCATAAATGCAGTAATGAGATACAAGTTAGTGGGCCAGGTTCAGAGGTGATTTATAAGATAGTCTAATTTTGAATTCCATACCACTGAATTTCCTCTTTCAGAAGAAAATGTAAGAAGTTGTAGAAGAAGTAATGTATCTCAACTAACCATCACTTCTAACTTTGGTCCTTTAAAGCACAGTTTCTCAACCTGTGTGGGTACGTGAGACCCGTTCAGGGAGTACATGGGTAGCCCAACACTCTCTCACACCCTCTTTTCCTCTCTCTCTTGCCTGCTTTTCCTCTCTCTCTTGCCCCTTCCTCCTCTCAAACCTCTGGCAAAAAATTTGGTGCCCGGTAAATTCCCCAGTAAGAATTTGGCATGTCACACTTTGCGCAGCACTGGGTTCAGCCCCCTAGCTTTGGCCAACATCACCTGTAGCTCAGGTACATACTTGAGTTGTGCACCCCTGGTGTAAAAAGATGGCAACCCTACCCACACCAGATCAGACATCTGTCATATCACGACCTTATATACACAGACTTTCTTCCAACATATGGCACACATTAGTCTGTAAATATAAAATCCCCTGGAAAATTGAGTGTTGGGGTACTTATTAAAATTTTCTGAAGTTAGCGGGTACTTGCTACTTAAAAGGTTGAGGAACACGGCTTTAAAGAAGAAGCTCAAGGAATCTACCTGGAGGGTGAAAAGGAGAAAAAGTTGAGAGCATTGCCATGGCCAGAAAAAGGAAATCTGAGGACCCCTGCAAATCTATTTTAATGACTTTTTCTGGCTGCAAGTCTTGAGATTTTAATGTGTAACTTTCCCTTCTTCCTTGTCCTACCGCATCTGTCTCAAAATGCTTTTCCATTCAAGCTAAGGAGGCTGCTGGTGAGGTGGTATGAAGAACTGCCTTGAACTGGCATGGATATTTGTAGAAGAAGTTAGGGAAACATTGGTAAAGACATTCTGGAGAAATGTGAGATTCAGTCCATCTAAACTCATGATGAAGAGAAGCATCCTAAAATCTCATAGCAAAAATAGTTTATACATACCTTGCTACATGGCATGGAAGTATGAGATGCAAACATCAAAGAATTAGTTCATTTTGTCCTTACTTGGATGGTAGGCCCAAAAGGCATCTTTACACATGCTCCAGGGTGGGGGCAAAGTGGCGCTTTAATTACAGCAGCTCTCAGGAGCCACTCTAATTAAAGTGCCCACAGCATCTCCTGTATTCAGTGTCTCGCACTTCAATAAGGCAGCAGGAGTGCTTTACCTACTGCTTGTTCAATGAGATTTAGTTAAAGCACCCCCACCATCCTTTGAAGTGTGGGGACACTGAATACACATGAGGCTGAGGCAGCTGGAGTGTGTTAATTAGCATGCTTCAGCAGACTCAGTTAATTAAGTCTGCCCCGATGTGTGCTAACTAAGACGTGTTGAAGCAGGCATTGGGTATACGTGCAGGTGCCCAAAGAGAAAGAGACCTCCTACAAATGGCAATGTGGTCTGAACCAAAGGGGCTTAGGTGGTAAATTCATTTATCCACACCTTCAAAATAATAGATTATTATATGGTTGAAGATGCTTTTTTCTTTTATTCAGACCAGTTCATGCAATGTTTATACTATAGTCCAATGGCTCCCAACCTTTTTTATCCTGTGGATCAGCATGGTAGGAGGATGGAGTACACAGAGCTGGCTGCTTCCCTTCCAGGGCTGCCCCACCACCCCGCTTTAACCCCACATGTGACTGCTGGCAGTGGAAGCCGCTTGCCCAGGCAGAAAGACGGGGATCTGAGTGGGAGGCCCATGCCATGACCCAGCAGCCACCCCTTCGATGGTTGGGAACCTCTGCTGTAGTCTATGCAGTTTTTGCCTATGGCACTACCAGAGTCATCAGACATGTGGAATGTGTGTGTATCAGGTCCTCTGGCAATTTTGTCATTCATTAAAGCACTTTACTTAGAAGCTATCTGAGAAAAATTCTCTTTCATTTTGCCATAACTTTGAGTTGCATGAATTTGAAATGATTGTATTTGTCATTGAGAATATGTTGCAGTACAAAATTTTTCTTCATTTCATTTTAACAACAGTCTTTCTTTTAGGAATGGAATTTTACTGTGGAACAATTAAAAGCTGAAGCACTCAAGATTCTGTTTTCAGAGGATTATGCAGAAAAAGAGCACCTGAAGCTTTCAAATCAGAAAATAACTCTTTTGCAAGAAGAGGTGTGCCGTCACATGGAGGAAAGGAAAAAATTGTTACAAGAGGCCAATGACTTCTTTAACGCTGCTAACAAGGTTAGTACGAGGGCAAATTTATAATTATTAACATGATTATGTGGCTGGCATTATTCTCCTGAAACCTGGTATGAAAGAGATTTGTTTAAATACAGTTTGCTGAGGCTCACAAAATTGGGAAATTTAAAGTAACATTACTAGTCTTGTAGCCTTCCAGTATGATCCTAAGCCACATGTTTCCATTCAGGAATAACAATTTTTTTAATGTCACTTCTAGTAGGGCAAAGAAATCTGTGCTTCCAAAATGGGGACTACAGGAAATTAAACATGTAGAAAATTCAGCATACCCCCAAATTTGATTTTAGGATCATATTAAAATAAGAAGAGATTAGAAATGAAAAAGACACAGACCTCTAATTGCTGACAGACAGCATGTCATATAGGCTGATTTTAAAACTTTGTACCTGGCAAAAGTCCAACAAAACTGATGCTAAATTCTGTCCTTGTATGGCTTAGTTCAGGTCCCAGTCCTACAGGGTGGAACTACTGTGAATTCCCTGCAGCTATATGCAGGTGAGACTGTTCACCTGTGTGGAACCCATTGCAGGCTTGGTGCGTCCAATTTCAAAATTAGATTGCTGCACTTCTTTTGGAAGAGAGCTGAGAATATTTCCATGCTAGTGTAACCCTCCTCCAGCACCAGGGCCAGGTGCTATACCAGATTGAAGATCTTCAGGGTGTCAATAGTTTTGGGCTCTCCCAGAGGCAGGTTGGCTGGCTGAGGTGTCCCGCCAAAAAAAAAAGCGTGTTCCTCCTTCTCACCTTCCCAAGGCTCCTCTCCAGCCTAAGTAACAGGTAGCGTTCTTTATTTTTAGCTATAACTATTTAGAGAAAAGAAGAGAAAAGATTAATAACAAATATAATACATATATATACATATATGCATTACATAGTTCAACAACACCCATTAAAACCCATAACCAAAATATTATCTATAAACCCAACATTAAGGAATAGTCCATCCAACATGTGATGCCACATACAACAGCCCTATCAATATATGTCCATTCACAGATTATAGACTCTAAGCCTTAGTTCCACTAGGAATTCAGTTCACAATAATAAATTCAGTTCACATCATAAAAATAAATGGCAACGCTGCTGTTTGAGTGGTCACCAGATGGCAGTGCACAGCTCCTACAGGCATCTGAGGAGTAGGGTGCACAGTCCCAGTGTTTCTCTCAAACAGAAACCTCTGTCCAGATGGCAGCAGGATGATTCCTTCCCTGTAAACAAACTTCTTACAAGAATAACAAGGTTAAATGCTGCCTCACGTTCCCTTTCCTTGTGAAACTAGGGCTGCTTAATAGAGACTGTCCCCTGTTCCTGCAGCCTAAACTCTCCCATGGCTCCGACTCAGCTGCAAGCACAGACTCCCCCCTCCCCTTTCCCCGGGGAACCTCAGTCCTGAGTTTGCACGGCTCCTCTCCAAGATGGGGGACTCAGCTTCTTAATGCGCACCACA
>NW_017728949.1:37624509-37628794 GCF_001723895.1 Crocodylus porosus
CCCACCATCTGCTGTGTTTATATCCCTGACGCAGCCAACCAGACCCCTCTGTTGTGCTGGCAATCTAATCAACAGCATACATATTTTTAGGCTTGCACCTTTTCAGAGCTCCCTCATGCAAGCCCCTTCCCGCTCTTTCTGCAAAGGCTCTAGCATTGCTTCCCTGCCCAGCCTGCTGTCTCTGCAGCTGGGCAGCTGTTACACTAGCAAGGAGTTTTAGAAGTAACTTACTAGTAACTTTGCCAGTTTTGTATGGATTGTATAGGTGGCCTAGCAGCCTTTACGAGTGGATCTGTTAAGAGTTCTAATTTTGTTTGTTTTTCAGTCCCCTTCAAACTGATAATAACATAGACAAGTACATCAGCTCCAACAAAAGAATATTTTATCATCATTTACAACTTTATTTTCTCAAATATCTACTCAAAAATATTTCTTAAGTATATTGTGGCAAGCCAGTAGGAGCTGCTCCTGCATTGAGGCATACACCCCGCTGCACCTGACCACCTTCCAGGCTCCACGTGCCACCCTGGGGCCCTTTGTGTCTGGCCACCCCCCTTCCTGGAGCACACCCGCTAGCCTGGGGGTAACACAGCCACCACCCAGAGTCTGGACTGATCATGGGACCTGTACCCCTTGGGACACACAGGTCAGGTAGTCCTTGAAGGTACTTGACCCACGGCAAGAACTTGGGGTGCTTCCCTCAGTCTGAAGCACAAATAGTGGTCTCTCTTAGTCAGCCAAACCAAAGGGACCCCTAGGCATAGTTTAGACCCTCTCCCAATAAGTCTCCCATGCTAGGTACAAAGGAAAACTTTATTGGTTAGCAGGATTAGGTTTGGAATAGGGTGCAGGGTAGAGCAATATCAGAGAAATGCCTTAGAGCAAACAGTGGCATAGTTGCTTTTGATTACACATCTGTGTTACTTTTACTAGTTAGATCTCAGATAGCTTACTCATGAGTATCATTCAGAGGCAGGTGGAGATTTCCTCTGACGGTAGGCAGTTCACTGAGTATGAGTTTCGAGAGAGAGAGAGAGTTTCAGATGGACCAGCTTCTCTCTGAGTTTTCATCATTACTACTCCCCCTCCTCCTGGGCAGTCTTTCACTGATATAGCCCTTATGACCTCATGTACCTGGTACAATGAAGACCAGCAACTGTTGGCTGCCAGCCAACCAATTTGAAAGCATCACTGGTTGCCAGGTAGATTGGCAGGGTCTTTAGCCCCCTCCCAGTCAGGTTGGCATTGCTCAGAACAATAGGGTGCTTAAGCCCCCCCACCCAGGTATGTGATACTAGTCACATAGGCAGAAGGAAAAGGTTTCCCCCCTCCCTCAGGAATGTATCCAGCTTAGGTTACAACTCAGTGTTACCTGAAGAGATGGGGCAGAGCAGTCAACCCTTTCAGTAGTGGCATTCATTATAATAATCTCCTTTAATACTTTATTAGTCAAGTCCTGCATCAGTGGTTCTACTATTTTACTTAGAATTGATGTCAGGTGAGCAAATCTATTCTTATATCATTCTCCTCACTCTTTGCAAACATCAGCACACCATTAACATTTTTTCCTCTCAAGCTGTCCCCATGTTCCAAATGTCTGAGAACCTCACACTGATACAGAAAACACAGGTTCCGCATTTTTTCATTTCTGACTTCTTTGCTGAGATTTGCTGCACTTCAAGAAGGACGTGGAGAACCTGGAGAGGGTCCAGAGGAGGGCCACTCATATGGTTGAGGGCCTCCGTTGGCCAGCCCTGTGAGAAGAGGCTGGAGGAGACTGAGGGGGGATCTTGTGGCTGCTTACAACTTTATCGGGGCCACCAGCAGGGACTCGGAGAAAGTCTTTTCACCAGGGTCTCCCTTGGAGTCACCAGAAACAACGGCCGCAAGCTGAGGGAGGATAGGTTTAGGTTAGATATTAGCAAGAACTACTTCACGGTAAGGGTGGCCAGAGAATAGGCTTCCTAGAGAAATGGTGCTGGTGAGGACTGAATCTTAATCTGTCTAGCACTTTTATCAGTCACTTGGAAGAATATATTCAATGGTTTCTGATAAAATTTGCAAATGACACCAAGATTGAGAGTGTAGTAAATCACTGGGCAAACCACTGATACAGAGCAAAGTGCGTTGTTTCATAAACTGGGCACAAGCAAACCATAGGCATTTTGATATGACCAAATATAAAGCCTTGCATCTGGAAACAAAGAATTTAGGCTGTATTACAGGGTGTGAGACTTCAACTTGGAAAGCATTGATTCTGAAAAGGATTTGGGGGTTATAATGGGAGAGCTGAACATGACCCCCTAGTACAACACTATGACCAAAAGGACTAGCATATAAAAAGGGGGCTGTAAAGTGGGAGTGGAGAGGTGATGTTATGTCTACATTTGACACTGGTGCAACCACTGCTGCAGCACTGTGCTCACTCCTGATGTCCATATTTCAAGAAGAATATTGATACATTGGAAACTGTTCAGAGAAGAACCACAAGAATATCACTGGGCTTGGAAAACAAGGCTTTATAATAAAAGCCTTTATAATAAAAGTATTAAAGGAAATTATTATAATGAATGCCACTACTGAACACAGACAGACCTTGTCATTTTTTAAATTTACTTGAGGACTTCTTTGTTTAATTTAACAAAGAGAAGATTTAGGGATGACTTGGTCACAGTCTATGTACCTACAAAGAAGTTTAATAATAGGGAGTTCCTCACTCAAGCATGCATTAAGATATAATAGTTGGAGGCTGAAGCTAAACAACTTTGGACTAGAAATAAGACCGGGGTGGGGGGGAGGGTTAACAATGAGAGTAGTTAACTGTTGAAGCAAATAAGCCCCAGTTTTGATAGATTCTTCATCACTAGAATTAAAAGACATTCTCTAGTTCAAACAGGAATGAATTCAAGGAAGTCCAAAGACCTGTGCTATCAGAGTAGTAAAAATATAATATAATTTGACTTTTCTGGCCTTGTAATCTGTCAGTCTATTAAAGGAAAGGAGTATGAGGCAGATGGGTGGGGTCAAATGAAGAGCTTTTTACTGCATAGCTCTGCCAGTAATATGTTGTATGATGTAAGCCAGGAGTGTCAAACACATGGCCTGTGGACCAGATCTGGTGCATGGAGCTCCATAATCTGATCCCCAGTGCTGTCCCATTGACCCACATGCTGCCCTGAACCAACCCCATCCCCATGCCACATGAGGCACTGGGACCTGGGCCTGGTCTGTGCCAGCCACAGCGGTCCCTGGGGTTAGCCCTGGGCTGCATTGCATGTGGCAGTCATTGAGGTTGTGTCCCAGGCTGTGTGGCATGTGGCACTCATTGGGGCTATATCCTGGACAGCACCACATATGGTATTCACTCGGGCTGGCTCCTGGGCTGTGCAGGATATATGGCCCAGTATTCCAGGACAGTCTGGATAGGTGCTGCATGGTCTGGATCAGGCATGTAGGCCACAGGGCCAGCTGAGTTGGACATTTACATTCAAATTTTTTTAAAGTGGCATATTTTTTGGTTGCTTCCATTTTCTGGGATCAAACTCATAAAATGTAGGGCCTATTTTTCTACCGTTCTGGATATCAGCAGCATCTAGGGTGAGGCCACCAGGGCAGCCACCCCTGGCACAAACTTGGAGGGACAGGGGTGGGGAGAACACAGCAGTCATATGATCAGGATCACAATCATGCAGCACAGCAACAGCCACAAGCTGCCCTGTGTGTGGCAGCTGCCCCAGGTAGCCAGCCTCACACCTTCTTAAACCTCTGCTGGATAGTTGCATTTCCTTTTGAAGTCAGTGAGAGTTTGGGGGGTCTCAACATTACTGAAAATTGAGCCCTGGGGGATGAAGCTGGCTCAGCGAGTTGAAGCTAATGGGTATTCAAAACTTACGAAAATCCTAATTTCATAAGGATTCAAGTTCTAGGAAATAAAACCTGAGTATCCCAAAAGTTTTGAAAATACATGAAACCTTTCTACATCCCCATTTTATAGTTGAACATATTAGCATCTTCTTCACAGGGACTTTGAAGAGTCATCTATTAATATCTATAATTATTTTGCAAAACCTTGATTAAAAGGCCCTATTTAGAAGCCAGCATCTACTGTAACAGCCACAGAGATTATGTGTGTGTGTGTGTGTGTGTGTGTGTGTGTGTGTGTGTGTGTGTGTGTAGTTTATAAGATATTTATATCTATAATTATTTTGCAAAACCTTGATTAAAAGGCCCTATTTAGAAGCCAGCATCTACTGTAACAGCCACAGAGATTATGTGTGTGTGTGTG
>NW_017728949.1:37628894-37655890 GCF_001723895.1 Crocodylus porosus
AAGGCCCTATTTAGAAGCCAGCATCTACTGTAACAGCCACAGAGATTATGTGTGTGTGTGTGTGTGTGTGTGTGTGTGTGTGTGTGTGTGTGTGTAGTTTTTATAAGATATTTTTTACAACTTGTATTAGAAGCCTTGGAAATTGGTAATTTCTAATAACATTTTGATCTTCTCTATTAAGAGAGTTCACATACATGAAGAACACACCTGAAAATGCATCTTCAGGACTTTGCTTACAGTAGTTCCCACTTCGAGCACCAGGTGGTGCTATAATTACATCAGTGATTTGACCTATAACCTGTCCTGCTGGTTTGTCTTTTTTTCCATTTTAAAATAATATCCCTAGAATGAAAATCAGCTCAATTTTAAAATGCACATAGCTACTAATCCTGCTACTACCAAAGGCAAAAATGATAATTCCATTGACTTCAATGGATTAGATGCAGTGTATAGGTCTGAAGTCACAGGTCCTTGTCTTGTATACTCATATTTGATTAAATAATCCTTGGTCATCCACGTTATGCCATTGAAATCATAAGGATTATTCCCATGAATAAAATCAACTTGAACAAGTGAGTGTGGGACAAAGGCACCTTGTTTTAAAAACATACATAGATATGGATGGGAACCCACAGGCTTTGTGACTAAGTATGACCAAGTCTACACCTGGATTGATCTATACCAGGCGTGTAAAACGTATGGCCTGCAGGTCCATCTGGTCCACCAGGACACCAGAAGGCTACCAGAAGTTGGGGGCATAGTTATGGAGGGGTGTTGCCTATGCACAATTTGGGGTCCCTGGGGCTCACCAGACATGGCCATGGGCAGCGGGAAGGTGAGTGCAGGCTGTGCAATAGCCCTCTGTCACCTGGTCTCATTTCTGATGCCTTTCCCTCTCCCCCCGTACTCTTGCCATCCCACTGCCAACAGACCTTTGCTGGACCCCTACTGTAACTGCTGGCCCCATGGATCCAGCCCAGGGTAAGCCCTGCAATCCGAAGCTGACCAGGGCTTAGGATGAGTTTGACACCCTTGATTTAGACTGTTGGTATTTGGTATTTGGGGCTTTACAAACACAAGCCAAGATGCAGCCACTGCCCTGAAAAGCTCCCAATCTCTATTTGGCAGGACTTATTGGCAGAGGGTAAGCAAAGGTGGAAGAGGAAGCGATGATTCTGAACTAACATGGATGATTTCCTCAATGTCAACCCATCCAGATATTTTTAATCTTTAAATTAAAACAAAAACAGATTGAGAGGCTTAGAACTATTTTTGTGCCCCTCAGTGGGTATCCTAAGTCCAAATCTTAATGAAGGATTGGGGGGAAAAAAACACCTATCATTCCTGCCTGAGCTTCCCAGTGTGCATTGCATGAAATTTGCTCATGGCAATTGCCAGAAATAGTGATGATGAGACCAGGTTTTCTAGCAGGAATATGAAGCTTTGATCATTAGGTCATAAGTGGGTTGCTCAGAAGAAAATAAACCGGAGAATGAATCTTGGGCATTACTCTAAGGGGACATATGTTATAAGATTGTGGGACCCTGCATAAGGAATTGTGAGTCTTTGTTCCTGAGTCATATACAATTTCTTCTGAGTCGATAAATAGTCATAGCAGAATACTTGCCAGAATTAGCAAGATCCATAGCTGAGAACTGTCCATTGAGAACTTCCCAATTCAGTACTTTTTACAATGTTGATAGAATCATTCAGAACCACTCATCTCTACTAGCCCCTGGCAGTAGTTTATATGCAAAAACTTCTAGAAATCATGCTAAGACTACAATACTCTATTCTGGCTGTCATCAGGACAACCGCATATGACACCTTAAAAGGACTTGATCCTGCTTCTGGATCTGTTATTAAGGATTTCTTTGTCCCTGCAGATCTTATTTACTATATTCAAACTCTGTAAGGAAAAGTCTAGTGAATCCTGAAGCAAAACAGGGATCTTATTTTAAACATTTCTTTCTTCTCCTTATCTCAAGTGCACTGGGGTACAGTAAATGGCTGATAGTAAACTACTGAATGACAGCCCCTCAAGCTTATTTTAGTCATCATAGTCCATGCTGGCATCTGAGTCAATGTAATTATTTATTCTATGGTATTAGCCAATTCTATTCCTCCATCTAGATTGCCTTTCCTCCATTTAGATTGTATAAAATAAGCTTTGGAATTATTTCAGTAATGAAGGGAAATATAAACAGTTCTTGAATGGTTTTCATAAGAGGTTATAAAATTTCACTGCTGATATACCATCTCTGATTCTGCCTTGTAGCAGGCTATTAGCTCTGTCTATTTTTAGTTAAAATATAGTAAAATGAAACACTTGAGAATCATTTTCATTTTGATGATTATTGTCTCTGCTTTCAGAAAACCTACTGGCTAAGGTCTCCGATTGTATCGTGAGACAGAGATAACAAGACAGTTTATTCTCTCAACTGTTTGGGCTGAAATTTAAATCAGCCTTTTGGCTATTTTAAATTTTATTTCTGTCAATGTGGTTCAACCAGTTCTCAGAATGAGTCTAGGGAAAATACATGGTTTTGCCAAAAAATTCTAGACACATTTTCTTTGAAAAGCTCTCGGATCACAGGGACTTACACTTTGGCAGGGGATTGATCTTTGTGCTAAGGATGTGAGTTTTGCTTTCCCCGTAAAAAATTTGCCCAAATTTGGCCAAGTTTATAGTCCTTTGAATATCATAGTTCACACACAACCAATAGAGACTTCATAGATTTTAACATGTTAATTTAGAAGATCCAACCTTTATAGGCCATGGTCTAGCACAGGTTGTGCAGGAAAGAAATGAGAGTAAGAATCTTGTCTGTTGTGTGCTCTGAATGGTCCCCTTCTGAGCTCCACGATGGATGCAAAAGCTTGCCTGATTTGAAGACAAAGGAAGAAAAGAGCCAGGATGGAGTCAGGATCAAAACAGGTGTCGCATTTGAGTCTCTTCCGATAGATCTGAGTCATAACCTGAGAGCAACATAGTCCTTTAGTTACACAGCTTGTCTCTGGGACAAATTGCGATTAACTGGAATTAGTCACAATTGTTCCAGGGAAAAGTGTTATCTTAGTTACCTCACAGGTACTTAAAGTGGGATGATGGGTTTGTAGGTCTGTAGGATCCCAGGATAAAAGGCTTTGTTCCAGGAGAAATCCAATGTCTGTTTTTACCCAACAAGTAGATCAAGACAAGAGGTCTGGATAGGAGACTGGGACTGGGAACTAGATAGGGAAGCAAGGAATGATGGGAGCTAGTAGTTGTGGTAAAATGGAGACTAGGTGAGAAGCTAGGTGGAGGACTGAGGCTGAGAACTGTTTAAACAGGTGAAGAGACAGATCTGATGAGGTACCCAGGAAAAAGGAGGGATTTTAGAACTAGATAGAGAAAAACTAGGACAGGGAACTACAGGAGATCAGACACTGAGACTAGAAAAGTTCCTCATGGATTGAGGTGTTTCTTGGGCGCCAGTGATGATGTAGAGCATGCATAGATGTGGGATGGAGGTCATCCTGATGACGGACAGTCATAGTGGGGAAGAAAGTCTTGCTAGATACGGAGTTAGAAGGAGAAACAGAGAAGAGAGACTGGCTTGATGAAGAGCATAGGGCTTCAGAGGAGCTCTGGATAACTGGACAAGAAGAATGGGACTGGAAGAGTGAGATGTGATACAGGGATTGGAACAAAGGGATTTGCTGGGCAGCGAGATTATAAAACCTGGGATGATAAAACTGAGGAATGGAGACTAGGACTCGCTCAGTGAGGAAAATGGGACTGGAACAAAAAGCCAATGGTGAGAAAGGGACAAGAACAAGAAACAAAGAGGTTGGAGAACACCTGGCAAAAAGATGAAATGTGCCAAAGCTTCACAGCCTACAACAAATGCCAAGATTCCTGAGTCTCTCCACTTCCCTGCAGTCAACAAATATCTGTAAAACCTACTGACAAAGTGTCTCATTCTCTTTTACTGTTGGTTTACAGGGGATGATAATAGTGTTATCATTCATGCCATTAGCTCAAGAAGCAGAGGTAGCTATGAGATGGATTTAATGCTTCCAATGCTTTCTAATGACCCCTATGGGTGTCAGTTTGATGCCATGTGGCACATAGTATTAGGTGGATAGTGACTATGTTTGAAAAATCTGTTTTGAGACTCTTATTAGCCACTGGTAAGTGATTCATACAGGGAAGTTTCTTATAGGTGCTAAATACACTTGGGCCTGTCCTGATAAACAGAATGGCTGTTGCTCAGAAACCCACTTGGATAGTAATAGGATTCCACTTGGGAAAGTAAGGAGCTAGCAAAACTTGTCATCTGAGGTTTGCACTTAAAGAGGATGCAAGGGGCTTGACCTATAATAATTATACCACATTATTAAAGCTGCATCCAAGTGCAACATAAAAAGGTGCTGGATTAAGGTTGTACCCACGTCTCAACTGTCTCATTTCTTAAATTCTGAATATTTGACTTTGTAACTTAAAAAGATGCTCTTTTAGTATCTTTCCCCCCCCCCCCCCTGTAATATATAAAATTAGTGAGGATTTCTTTTCAGTCATTCGTTGATTGATGCGTATGCCTATATATGTGTAAATTCATGTGCACAGATAATCAATGAGAATGCAGTTATATAGTTATGGAAATGTATAATATGCCATATAAAATATGAGAGTCTTTCTTTTAGTACACTGTCTGGTAGTACAGCAGAAGTACAGTAGTAAAATATCTAAAATCTTCTAACTGAAGGTTTTGTCACCACAGTTGAAAATAAATATTTTTCAAGTTTAATATCAGCATTTTTTTACTCATTCAAATTGGTCAGTAACATAGTCAAATATTAATGAAATACTCAGACCCAATATATTAATCATATTTATCAGTAAACCACTTTTGATAAAGTAGAAGCCCTGATTGCCTTCATTTTTGTATAATCCCTCCCAACACACTTTAGGAAATCAATAACTGGGGGGAATGAAAAATTAGACCACAAGACTACAAGAATGGTATGAAGATTGGAGAAATTGCCTTACAGTGAGAGACTAAAGGAGATCAATTTGTTTGTATAAAAAATAAGACTGAGAGGTTTGATTTCATTTTAGAAGTGGCTTCCCAGGCAGAAAATCCCAAGTAGTAAATTATTATTTAATTAGATACCCCAAAGCTGGAAGCTGAAGTCAAATGAATTCAAGTAGCTCTGCCACTAACTTCCATGTAAATTGCTTAATTTTCCCTATTGGAAATCAAATTTATCTCTCATTTGTGATACAGGAATGAAATGTTACACACCAGCTAGGGGCTTTAAAGGATTAAGGAGTATTTGTAAAATTATTTTGTAATTCCATGCTTGGAGCTACTGGGGAAATGTATGAATGACCAATTTAAATCAGGGGTGTCAAACTTACCTGTGCTCTGGACCAGATCCACCCTGGAAGTTACTCGCAGGCCAGATCCAGACTGAGATCCAGAACTAGGAACCATGGTAAGGTAAGCAGTGGTGGAGGCAGTGGTTTGGGGTTTAACACAGCCATTGCTCACATCCCATGGGCCGCTTCCAACATGCATCCCAAATAGAGCTTTGTAGTTGGGAGTTTGGTCGCATACCCTGGCTTCTATAGGAGTCTATGAGCTGACTGAAACAGCTCCATGGGCTGTATCTTTGACACCCTGATTTAAATGTTTGACACTAATGCTAATATTTGAAAATATGCATGGATTGTTTTATATTGATTTCACAGAGCTCTTGAAACCATAGCAGAATAGGAAGGGTACAGGATTGCCAGACAAGACTGCAGCTGCTATGGAAAAATCAATCCAGATAATGTCTTAGTGAAGAGTCGCTTCTCATGTGTCACTGAAATTGAGCATGAGTAAATAAGAATCTCTGCATGCAGTAGCAGCCATACCTCCATCAAATTAGCAACAGGGTTGAAACTGTAAGCAATACAATCCCATGGATTCTTGAAGAGGAACATGTTGGGCATTCAAATCTGTCTAGTAAGGGAGCTGCCTGGATTTTCTCTTAGTCATCTTCAAAAAAGTCTCCCATCTAGAGCACAATACAATGATTTATATATCACTTAAGGCATATTTTTTCCTTTTACATTTCCCCCAGATTCTTTTCAGGAAACAAATAGAGCATTTATATCCATGTCAAATCTGAGCCATATAATCTACCAGTATTTGTATGAAGTTTAACAGGTCTTCTCTTTTTGCAATTTTCAACCTGTTGGAATTTTAACTTAAACCTATATGTTCTGGAATGCTTTATCACTTTCCTGTGGCTCTGTAAATTTAATCTCTTCAATATGGTCCTCAGGAATTGAATTCCTTATGTGTAATTTGTTACATGTAATAAATAAATTCCATGTGGTTTCTCAGCACATATCATGAGGCTCAGTTCTGTTGAAGGATCTTAAAGAGAAAATATCTCTGAAGTGTTTAATTAGTGCCTTGATTTGATGATGGATGAATTTATTTATAGTAAAGTACAGGGTAAAAAAATATTTCACTTTCTGGGACTTGCTTTATACACACTTTAATTCCCTTCAGTTGGGACAAAAAGTCATTGAATTATGTATTCATAGCAAGTTTTCATGGTGCAGTCAAGGTAATTTACATTTTTTTAATGTTGAATAGTTTATGCAAAAAAAGTTCTAAAAGAAGTAATAAAATGGTAAGTTTATTCTATTGCAATATACAATACAACCACTTTATAATGAATGCCCCCACCATAAAATTTCAGTAAAGGGTGCTCTGTACAATAGGGTTAGTCAGTGTGCTGCATCATATTAATGAAAAAAATTAGTTCCTTCTGTTGGAATTGTTAAATGTTGTAGCTTGTTATAAACAGGATTCACTATTAAAGCAATACTATATTCAACTTCTTCAGTTTCAGTTGAGCTGCGTTTGTTCATCTTTTCTTATTTCCTTCCATCTGTTCTTCTAAGACTAAGTCTGTTCAAGGCTTTTATTTTTACCTATAGATTTTGTTGTTGAAGGGGAATGCCTCTTTGGCATTTAAGGATCAATAGTCGTTATTTTGGCTCAGAACCTAAATATGTTGCTTCTTTCGGTCATACATAGCATATTGTAGAAGGCAGGCTGAGGGAGTTCTTAGACCCTATTTGAAAGTTGGCTTTTAAAAGATTCATTCTGTTTTGCTGATTTCATTCTAGTTCCATATATGTTTTAGAATCATTGTAGAACTCTTTTAATTAAATAAACATTTAGTCTGTTTCAAAGATTTTTTTGATTTTATAACACTTTTAAAGTACTATATTAAAATGACAATTTAAAATGTAGTTTCTTTAACAAACACTTCTTCAGGAGTCCTTCCACTTCTTTCAAAAGCCTTGGTTTCAGCAACCTATTTTAACTAGTTGTAAACAATTGGATATTCACCTGAGTAAAGTCAAGCATAGCCTTAAATCTGCTGACCACTTCATATAACAAATATACACCCCATCACCCCTCCCATCCCAGCCTTGTATATATGTAAAATGGGATATGAATTCTGGTGAAAGCTTTCCACAGGAGAAAGAAAACAAAAAACAGGCAAATAGAACAAACCTACCATTTTTGTTTGTGATGAATGAAGTGTACAAAGGCAAAAAGTGACTACAAATTGAATATTATCAAGAACAGAATTGGCCAAAGTAGTATTAATTATTAGCAGTTCTGAGGTACAGACTGAAAGAACTTAGTTTTGATGCCAGATGCCAAGATTTACCTTTGGCTGAACTTGGGTAAAAAATTTCAATTCTCTGCTTGAAATATTTGACATAAAAGCCCCACTTTAAGAAACCAAGCAAGCAGTGTGGAATTCTGCAATGTTATTTGTAGAAAGTTAATTTTTAGAGTAGAGGAAAAACACAGTCCTATGTCCTATTGACTTTCTGAGAAATGTGCTATGCTTCAGAAAGAACTGCTTTCCTGATATGCTCTTGTCTGCATTGCTCTCAGGCCATTATTGTTCAGACGTAGAATTCCATTCGTGTGACTGCTTCTGTAAAACTGTGTGAAGAAGAATGCCTTGCATCCGAAAACTTCTCTAAATCTATTCCAAATATGCAGGTGATCCAATAAGAGAGAGAACCCACAAAAATCTTTGCCCTTCACATATTTCCTAGACCATCATGGCTACAGCTTCATGCTGACACTGAAAAATATGTTGTTTTATTTGTTTCGTTTGGCAGGCATTTGATGTTCTTGGCAGTATTGAGGCTTACATTAAGCTCCTTAATGAAGAAGGACTAAGTTTGCCTATCTTGGCGATGAAGCATGAGGAATTACAAGGAGAGATTAAAGCCTGTACAACTGATGCCTTGCAAAAAGGAAAAGCCTTAGTTGGTAAAGGAGACTCTCACAGGTGAGTAAAGGAAGCTGTATTTCTCTACATTTTCCAGCTACTTTAGAGCTTCCATTTATTTAAATCAGAATAAAACACACCTGGGACCAGCCTCTGTTCAGCTGAATGTGGAGTGAAACCTAAATGGCACCATAGAGTCTTCAAAATTTCAGCCATTTTTATTTTTCAGATCTCATTGATACCATTCATGTAAGCTAGTCTGTCTTCTGTAGCGATATTTTTTTAGAATACGTGATTTACAGTGAAGACACTAAAGCTTTCCAGGGAGCTGTGTTTATGTCTAGGTTATACTTAGAACAAGACTGTAATCCAGATAAAGAATATACAATCATGGAAACAGAGTTATAATGCTTATGCACATTGATGTCTTTACAATCCAAAGGAACGTTTTAAGACTCTTAAAAATATACTTATAATAAATGTAATTGATATTACTTAATGTAATGAGGTATAGTATATTCTAATGTATAATTATTTTATGTATATATTATATATATACACACACACATATACATATATATACATACATACACAAACGCATGCACGCACGCATGCACACTTGAACCTCATACATATATGACAGAAAGTAATACATATGGAACTAAATACAATAATGAACAGTTTCTCCACTCATGTTAATACTGACCCAGCACAGCATTAGAGGTCACTGTACCAAAACTAATGTAGCTAGTTAACAAGTTTGGTTCAGTGCTGAAAATACATCATAGGGGGGGCTCTGAAAAACAGAATTTATGGGCATGTGCCTAACACTGAACTAAACAGCATAAACTACTTCTGGCTCAGGAGACAGTGTATGTGGAGCAGATGTATTGTGGGTCAGAAAAGACACTTCCCAACACCATGTCAGGATAGTCTGGACATGCCCTTTCAGACCTTTATTTATAAATAAATTCCAAACATAAGGTTATTAAAAAGATCTACGTAATTAGAAAGAGATACTCCTGATTTACACCGGCGATGTCAAAATTAGGTGAAACAGCTGATCATATCCTATGCTCTACAGCTTGGAAAGAGATTGGTTTAATGGAATTTAGGGATTCTATGGATTTTAAAAGTGGTGCTTTAATGTTAACACTTTGGAGTTATGTAGGAACTCTCCAATATAGAATTATCTGCTAATACTAGAATAATAACAATAAAATAATTAAATAAAAAAACACGTCATTGCACTGCACTGATTTTTATGCATATGACATTCTATCAGTAGTTTCCTCCTGAGTTATTTAAAGTAAAGAGGCCCTATGTTAAGTTCAGTCTCTTTACCCATAATACATGCAGCTTCCCTTATTGTTCCTGCTTCTGCTCTTACAGCTGCTGGTATTTTACAAGGTTAGAAAAATAGGAAAAAGGATTTTCCTCATGGTCACCTTCATTTCATTTTCATAAGCCAACAGCAATCTTGGATGGACCCCATGGGGAAGTATTCCAACTCATATCGGTCTAAGAGTGTTTGATATCAGGAGGCTTTAAACATGTTTGAGAAAACCCCAAATCACTTCAACCATTAGCTTCCTATCTATCTTTTTAATGGTCCTCTTTATTGTCTAAGTACTTGGATACTGAAACCTCAGGACAGATCAAGAGAGAAGGTGATGAATTGTCATGATGTAATTTTATTGGAGGTGAAATTAATTAAAAATCACTCTGTATAGGCAACACCAGCTATAGCAATGCTAGTATGTTCTACCATGTGTTGTAGATTGGGAACCTTGCTGTAATAGGAGAAAAACTCTTTACTAGGGACCTCTGCCCAAGCTTACAACCAATACCTTATCAGCTTAACTACGGAACTAGTCCGTTATAGTATCATTTCATTTTTGAGGTGTCCAAAAATGATCTAGGCTCTGGTACACTCCAGAGGCTGGGAGCACTGGCACATGTTCAGTTAAAAGTATGATAGAAACCAACGACATATATTTTGTGTAATAACTTTGTGGCTTACACCCCATTTTATCATGCCATTAATTGAATGAATGTGTGGCCAGGTCACTACTTAAGATGTGATTAGCCAGTTAAGATGTGACTAACCTCACATCCAGGAATGAGGGGGTGCTTTAAAAACAGCAGTTAAAGCTGCTGAAATTAAAGCACCTGGAGCATCTTGTGTATCAGCATCCCCGCACTAAAAAGGGGGGCAAGGGCATTTTAACTAAAGCTCATCAAACAAACTTTAGTTAAAGCACTCCCATCACCATTTTCAGCACAGGGACACTGATACTTGAGATGCTGGAGTCTGCTGGAGCACAGTAATTACCATGCTCCAGCAGACTCAATTTATCGAGCATGCTCTGATGTGCTGTAATTACAGCACATTGGAGCAGCCTTGTTGCACGTGTATAGGCACCCTTAGAAACTAACTGCTTCCTAGAGGCATAAACTTTTGGAGGTGATGGGTGCCTGCTGTGAAGAGGCTCATGGTGACTCCTTAGAAAAAAAGGAAGATCCTCACCTGGACTTACCAGCAAGTGAGAGCCATTCTGGCATGTCCGGAACTCTGTTTACCAGGGCACTGAGTGATCCGGGTTGGATCCCCACTGGATGCCGGGGCCACTTCCAGACAGAAACTCCCTCCACAGAGAGAGAGAGCAGAGAGAGGAGAGAACTGAGGCAAGACAGAGGCTCTCAATAGAAGTTGATGATACCCCTGGGAATGGGCTTTGAGACCTGGTCAGGAAGTTCAGAAGAGTTCTGATAGGGCAGCATTCTGCCAAGCACGGCAGCACTGAGGGTTAAAGTCCTGGGAGCCAAGGGACTGAGGAGGAAAGACCAGAATACACAGGGAAGTTTCCTTTCTTTTGTGATTCTTCTGTTATGAGATTCAGAGGCTATTTGACCCCTGTGGAGCTGTTACTGTGTTTTGTTCTTTTTCCAGTTTTTTCTTTGTTTTGATGATGGGAGGAATCCTCACTGTGACTGATCAAGTCAAAATCTAGAGCCAAAGAAAAGAGAAAGATAAGAGCAAAGAAGGACTGAGTATAGAGGGACCCACCTAGGTTCAAACCCAGTAAAGAGGTTTGCCAAGGTTACTAGTCCCAGTGGGAAATACTTACCAGTGTCTGACCCCTTTGGGGCATGCTTGGGACTGCCCTCCATGA
The DNA here is from genome assembly GCF_001723895.1 of Crocodylus porosus. Classification (NCBI taxonomy): domain Eukaryota; kingdom Metazoa; phylum Chordata; order Crocodylia; family Crocodylidae; genus Crocodylus; species Crocodylus porosus. The sequence goes on from NW_017728949.1 coordinate 37,640,384, forward strand.
TAAAGGCAACTAGCTTAAAGCGCGACGACAGGCAGCCCAGTGATAAAATGGACTGTGAGGAAGATAGAGTGAATAAGGTCCTGCCAGAACTTGCTGATAAAAATAACAGCTGGTTGACTAAGTTTGGAGTGAAGGGGGAGGTTGGAGCCCCAGTAGGAGTAAGCCTAACACAATAATGGTAAGACTCACACTACAACATCACCTCCTAAAGGAAACGCTCCATCAAGTCATGGCAGGTGAGAAACAGGACTGTGGCTAGAGTCTGGTTAGTTAAAGTTGGGACATTCCGATTAACAACACAACAATCATCAGGATGTCAAGGGCCATGTCCTTATACAGTGCTCCTTCGACACTGCAGTTCGTCACTAAGGTGCTACCCTGCTCTGCCTTTGAAATGAATTCAAACTAACAGGGGTAACCTGTTAGTTTGAACTAGAGTTGTTGGATCAAAACTACACGGTACTTCTAAAAGAAGAGATGGGCAATTGTTTGTTATTATTAAAGCAATATGCTGTTGGTGAATGAGTTTCTATGAGTAATTAAGAGTGCCAGGTAAAGGGAGAGATATATAACTGGAAAGTAAGAGCAAATCAGAGCTCTTATCTGTAGGGAATCCTAATGCCCTCCCCCCCACTTTTTTTTTTCCTTCTGAACAGCATTTCCCCACTACAAGCTGCCCCCACAAATTTCTGGTTTTCATGACATATTTAAGTTGGAAAATAAGGGGAGCTAGGCAGTGAGCAAAGAGTGTGACATAAAGCCTAGACTGGCTCCATGCTCTCCAATGGAATTTGTGGTGGCAGAAAAAGCGGTGATGAGCAAAACAAAGTGAAGCTTAAAGCTTGGTAGGCAAGCACTACCAGGAGTAACGAGGAACAACGGCCGTAAGTTGACTGAGAGTACATTCAGGCTAGATATCAGGAGGCGCTACTTCACTGTCAGGGCGGCTAGGATCTAGAATCAAACTTCCAAGGGGAGTGGTGCTCACTCCTACCCTGGGGGTCTTCAGAAAGAGGCTAGACAATCACCTAGCCGGGGTTGTTTGACCGCAGCATTCTTTCCTGCCCATGGCAAGGGGTCGGACTTGATGATCTGCTCAGGTCCCTTCCAACCCTACCTACTATGAAACTAAATATATATATTTAATTTTAGATAATCCTAGTATAGTCCAAGCCAGGGAGTTCTACCATTAAAGTCAGTAGGGCGTGAATTTCAGCCCTAGCATAACAAGTAAAACAAACTTAATAGGTTATGTTAGTAAACCATGTTTTCTCAATGAATACATATGAAATTAAGACAAGGAAATTATTTCCTGATTCAGACCCCTTAATTATGCAGCACAAAACAATAATAATTAAAATCTATTGGGGAAAGAAATATAAAGGAATAACCTATGTAAGTGGGAGAAAAAGAGAGACAATATTTTCACAGAATATAAGGACAACCTGGGAATTCATGTTAGAGCTTAGTGTATGGTGTAGATACTGAGGCAGTTTAGTCATATTTTACATGACTGCTTTGGTATAAAAATTTTAAAAAGGTATAGTTTGCTGATGAGATGGGTAGCTACCTGCCAAGCACTTACCGTCTGAGATTCTGGTTCCATCTGGACAGCTTATAGAAGTGTTTCTAGAATTGGAAAGCAGCTTCCTTAAAGAATAATGAGCATACAATAGCAGAAGGATTCATCATGATTTATGATAGGGGGAAAGGTAGGGTGACTGCTTGTTCCACTTCCTGTGTGACAACCCCATTTCAATTAGGCCGAAGGCCAGAATATCTGATGACACAGTAAGGGATATATTTTTTTTTAATTCTTTGAGACAGTTTGCTAAACAAACTTTAGTGTGATTGTGTATAGTACTACAAGTGCTGCATTAATTTTGATGGGATTTTTTAAAACTCTACGTAATTATCTTCAAGAGGCATATTCCTAATCTCTGTAGTATTTGAAGACACTGTTAAAAGGATCATCTCTTCTTTAAAAATGTTAGAATAGAGGAATAGTATTTTACAAATGTAATATTAAATTAAAAAATAAAAGATTTCAGGAAATCAGTTTGCAGAATTCCAAATCATGTTATTATTAAATAATGCTATTATTACCATCTTGGATTTTATATTAATTCAAGGTAATCCATATTACCTTGATATAGTCCACAGTAATGTTTGGGAAGAAGGGGTGTGCTATGCACCAGGCTGTCACTTCAGTAGGCAGAAGAGCAGGCCCTGTGTAAGTGTCTTTATCAAGGTAAGCACATTAAAAAGCTACTAGAGGACTTTAACAAACATCACATTTTAACTGTGTTTGTCATATAAATCTTTTTTTTTTAGTTAGAGAAAGCTTCAATAGTTAATTAGTATGAAGGTTTGATCTCTTTTACATGCCATCTTCATATCTTAATTGTATGTGATAACTTTTTTTCAAATTGTGGAAAACTGCCTCAAGTATTCATTTATTGTGAATTGGCACCCTGATGTTTAAATGTTTTAAATTATAGGGCAAGTCAGTACTTTGTCATTTGACTCAACTGTTCAAACAGCGTCTTTAAACAAACATTTAAAGCATGGGGGGAATGTCGATGACATTTTGTGCACCTACTGGAAGAAAATTTGAGGCAAAGGCAGCATATCCTTTTACAATAGAAATATAAGCCTCTGTAACATATCAGATATTTTTAGTTCATTTATCTTTCTTCTGTTCAGTTTTGGGAGAGTCAGCCTGATCCCCTTCTTGCACTGAACGCTGCCTTACTCCTCAGGTAACTGAAGCCATTGAAACTATTTCTGGAAAGGTAGTTCTCAGCGTGAGCCAGGGAATTGGTGCCTAAGGCTAATTTATAAACTGAAAATGTAGTCTCCCTTTCTGCCCTACTCATTATCAGTTTTGCTTTGTTTATTGCTGATATTTATAATGACTTTTTAAGGCTTGAGTGTTTAAGTTGTTGCTAAATCACCTCTGATCTGAAACAGCAATGTTATTTTTAATTGCTGTCATCTTGGCTGCTGCACAAGCCTGGAGAAGTACTAACAGCTGTATTGTTCCAATTTAGTTCTTGGCTGCCTGGAATTCAGGAAATGATAGAATACATTCAGAAAAGAGTGGATCAACTGATCAGGCAGTGTCCTGCTTACACAGAATTTTCTTTAAAGAAACAGCAGTTAACTGCCTCACTAGAAGATTATCTAAAAAAGGTACATCATGGAATGCCTTTGTTGTTGTTGTTAACATTATCCTGCAAGCTATATTAATTTGTTAAAGTAAAGCTGTCAGAATATTAGAGTTCTGGGGGTGTGGGTTAATAACAATAATGATATATTTCTTTGGTAAAAAATATCAAATATGTGTAAAGTGCTGAGTGCAACAGTGGGCCCCGTAAATAGAGGCATAACTAGCTATTTCATTGCTTTGGACAGAATGCCAGAGAGCCACGGCGGGATGTCAAACAAGTCTCACCTGATTGTGGAGACCCCTGTTACTTCTGCCGTGTTGTGGGCTTGGGCTGCTGCTGCAGCAGCACAGGCTGTCTGGATGCTATCATCCTGCTGCTCTTCCCTCCCCGCTTCTATTCCTTGACCTAAATTGGTGCCTGGACCTTGTGCCCTGGTTGCCCACCCTCAGTTAGACTATTGCCAGACTAAAACTCCTGCTCCAGAAATGAACTTGTTTCACTGAAAACATGATAGCAGTGCATACAAACTAATAATTATAATTTGGTATGAGGATGAGCATGCCTTATCAGAGATAAACAAATGATTAGTACTGGTACTGATGTAAGTTCTGTGCATAATTTATCTCTCTATCTCTCTTTTTTTTCCATGCATTTTGTTTAAAATGGAAAGGGTGGTACAGCAAACTCAGGGAACAATAGAAATAGTAACTGTGAATCACAGCAGGGTTGATGTGATTGCTCTCTGTTGCCAAAGCAGAGTACATCACATTCGGTATAAAAATTCATTTTATTCATTAAAGTTCTGTTTCTACAAGATGTTTGACAGTCTCTCTTAACCTACTGAGTGCCCTCAACAACTACTGACCTCCACAATGTTGCATTTGCGGTATAATAGGCACATAGTCTGTAAAGGAGACCCTGAATGCCCATTATAGCTCAAATGCAATATAATCAATCTTTGTAACAAGGTTCACAGCAAAGAAATCCCAAGGCATAAATACAAAAAAATAGATCATATATAATGATTTGATAATTATTCACTATGTAATTTGACATCCTATATATACACATGATGCTCACAAGGAAATATTCTGAGTCAAAAGGGAAGAAGTCAATTTGCAATCAATGGATCCCTTTGCACCCATTTTCCATAAATGAGATTTCAAGACCTAGTAGAATGGATGAAATAAAAATGTAGAGTTTAATTAGCTAAAAACAAAAGATTCCCTGCTACTTGTTCTTGGTCTTTTGCAACAAGTTTCAGTAAACACATCTTAATCTAAATCAAGTTAATTCTGTAAATTTAATATTTTTGTTCTTTACAATGAAACATGAACTTAGGTCCATGATGTTGTATGGGGCCTGGTTGTCTCCTTTTTGGATATTCCATTCCTAACACTCACAGCTAGGGTTATTTGGAAAATTTGAACCATGGTTCCCATCTTGCTTCAAAAAAAAAAATGAGCAAAACCACTTCCCTATGCAATCTTCCAGTAATGCAGAGCCTGCTGAAGGATATGGTTCTAAATTTAGCTGGCATTGAGTTTCATTGAGTGCACACAAAGCCTGAAACTTCTTCTTAAAATGTATGGTATTCGTAAATTTGCATCGCTATTAATGGCTATATATATCATATCTGGAGTTGTCTACAGCTGCTCTTCATGACATATTCTATTATCATTGTATATATTTAACTCCCATTGTCACTGAGGGAAGTTATGTATACACCTCTATATAAAATAAAACATTTTGATTGACAGACAAGTGCCAACCGAAAAGTTTTATTTTTCTAAAACAAAAATTTGTCTATAATTTTCTTTAAATGAAGCATAATCAAAGCATTGATTTCAAAGTCATAAATTCTAGATTAAAACACACTAATTGTCCTTTGTGATACAAATGCTGAAATAATTACAAGGGAGAGAAAGAAAAGCAACTTATTTTTCATTTTAATTTTTGCATTCCCTAAATTTCCTAATTCCATTGTATTATATTAAGGATTAGAAAATAGAAACCCAGTAATTACATGTCAACTTCTAAATGTGTCCCCTGGCTATACTTAGGTGTGACAGGATTTGTTTTTTACCAGTAAATGCTAATAAACATTGATTTCACCTCACACTTACAGACCAATGACAAGATACTTCCGTCATTAATAATCAAAATGTATAGAAAGGAGACATAAGAAAAATGATGGTTGATGGAGTGTCTAACAACAGGGGGAACAATCCTACAGAACCATGCTGACTGTAATTTAGACTCCAACTCCCACCAAACCCAGGGGACTGGGGACAAAGGAAGAGGAAGTGACAAAGAAGATAAGAGAGCTATGAGCGAGCAGAACTGGGACTGATAGCGGCTTTGATACTCAGCTGGTGGCAGTCCTATAGCAGTTAAATTTGTTACAATGGCCACTTAAACTATCTGCTCCCCACAGCCCTAATTTCGCACATTCCTGAAAATGTAAATGCATAAAAATCAAAATAAATGCTTAAAAATATTCGATATTATCTGTCAAAATTTGAAATCTGCCAAACTTAGCTAAACTATGAAGGTTTGTATTTTCATAGCTCTTGATAATATAAATTAATTAGTTATTATATTTTTAATTAAAGGTATCAATGTCAATTAAAAAAATCAGTCCGATACTTACCATTGGTATGGATCCTGGGTCGTCTTTGTCTGAATCAGAGAGAATTTTGAACAAACACCTAGAACTGGCTAATCAAGCTAAGGTAAAACACCCTTTCATTTGGTATTAATGTAAATATTTTTAGACACTGTGCACACTATAGGAATTTCCAAATGCTGAGAAGTTTAGATAAGGATTGTCACATTTCCTTGGAAGGAAATAGGTCTGCCTATTCATTAAAAATACTTGTCCAACAACAATAACATAATGAAGATTGCAAGCAAGTAGTTCTTATAGTTTTGGTGCGTCCATTTTTCATTTGTTTAAATCACCCTATCCTGTTTCAGGGTCCAAACATTGTCATATGATTTTAATACCTCTACAACACAATGCTTTTTATGTGTATGAGTATTCACACATGATTCACTGAGTTTTGCAGTGTTGAAAGACATGAACAATACCTGGGATGAGATTCTCAGTCCTGCCCCAGCTTCTTTATATGGACACAAAGGGCTTGATAGCTAAAAAGTTTCACTTCTGGGTTGGGGAGCATTTCTGAGGTGCAGAAACAGTGGAGAAAGCCAAAAGGCTGCCTTGCTATTGGCATATCCCAGGGAGGCTCTTGTAACTTTGTCTGGGTTATTCAAGTTACACAATAGACCTTTCCCAGCCCCAGGAGCACCACAGGATCAGGAGGGTACAAAGGTATATTAAAGCCACTTTATACTTCCCTTAGCCTGTGAAAATGTTAATATGGGTGCATATTGCATGCCTGGGAAGCCATTTGACAATGCAGCTGTGCATATTCTATTTGAAGCTAATCAGTGATACAATCTATCAGTTTCAGCTGGGGGGGTAGCACTGAAAACAGAGTTTACCTACAAGTAACTCTAAAGATCACTCAGCAAGAATGCAAAATTAATAGCAGCTTATTCATTATTTGCAGCAAAAGAGCATGTGGTCATTTTTGCTGACATTTCTTCCCCACTTGTATGACACTATTCTGACTTGGAAATTTCCTTTGCCTATTGTGAGTTTTCTTTTAAACCAATATGAGTTGCTTAAACTGCAGATCATAGTCACCTTTCCATTCCTCCTGTGGAATTTCACATCGTATATAGTTTGCACTCTTGGCTGATTGTCGGAAATAAGTATGTCATGCTGAATGAATCCAAGAGACTTACTGAAGTATTTAAAGCTGGGTTAGGTCTCTGGAACCAGAAGTAGATGCATATAAGCTCTTTTCTTATGTTGTATCCTTATGCCCTCCTAACATATACAGTTTTGAATTATGACTTTAGATACATAGGGTGATCATTAGGGCTGTGCGAAGCTATGGTCCCTGATTTGATTTGGCAGAGATTTGGCCCAATTCAGTGGCCAAATCTCTGAATCCAAATTGAATCACAGGATCCTTTAATCTTTCTGAATTGAACTGGAACCCTCTCAATTGATTTGGAGAGATTGGGAAAGACTTGGCAATTTGGACATAGACACAACTTTAAATGTTTTTTCTACATACCTCTAGGTAGCAGGCAGTTTGTGAGTGCTGCAATGCTGGGGTGCATGAAGTGTCCTACAGAAGCACAGGGGGCTCCCCAGTGCACTTGGCAGCAGCCCCAGAAATGGACCAGTAGTACTTCTGGTCCACTTCCGAGTCCAATGGGGAGCGCACCAGGGGGCTCCCCTGCAACTCCTCATCTCAGCGACTGATGCCTCCTGGTTCTGGGGAGGGGGCACCCAGGGTCCCCCACAGCCAGTCACCAAGCCAGGAGGCTCCCCAGTGGACCCAGAAGTGGACCAGAAATCTGAATTGAATAGGGCCTGCTTCGCACACCCCTGGTGATCATTCCATAAAATCACATGTTAACATTTTTAAAGTGTGAAAAAAATGATGAAAATGTTGGGGTCAAGAATTAATTTGAAAAGCCCCAAAGCAAAAACTTCTGTGTTGTCTCTTGAAATTATTTATCCTGGTTGCCAAACTTCTGACATTCAGTAGAAACCTTGAATTCTTCTAAACTTCACTATAGCAAGCATTAGGCTTGTAACCAGGACTGAATTTTATTCATTACTATTTTTATGTGCGGTTGAAAACCCAAAAAAATGCTGTTTATGTCCTTTTGGGCCATTTATTCACTAAGATCCTTAAAATATCAACCCAACATCTAAGGGAAGGATTCTCAGATTTTTTTTAAGGCCTGGTTGAAAGTATAGGTACAACTACAAGAATTATACTTGCGTGAAGTTGCGAGTGAAAACTGCAGAGCTCACAAATGAGATTCTGAATGAATCTGTTATCTTGGAGTGGGTATAGGTATTACACTTAATGTGCTTTAAATGCACAGAAAGCATTTTACAGCCATAACAGACCAACCATTCATAACTCATAAAGTGCTTTAAAAACGGTGGATCCTGCTCTTAGTTAACCATGGATTGACATGAATTAACCTAAAGCATTTCTGTCAGGACACTTTATCAAACTTCTGTGCCAGATCCCATCAAGGGTTAACTTAAAGTATGAACACCCCCATCCCAGGCAGTATTGCACAGCACTGCTGTAGCCTGAATGCCAGGCTGGCCCCATCCCCTCGACTGGCACTAACCTGAGTCAGTGACAGCTGAGGCTGCTGCACAGCCCTTCAGCAGCCCCGTCCTGCTCTTTCCCCCCACCAACCCCATCCAACAAGCTTTGGCAGGGAGAGGGGCCTCACAGCAGGGGCACTCTGTTCCCCTACATGGAACCAGCAATCACCCTAAACACACCAAGAAAGCTATAATATACAGCCAAGCCCTCCAATACTAGCGAATTTGCACCAAGGAGAATACCCGCAATTGTCACCTCACAACTCTCAAAAGGGCTTTCACCCAACAAGGACATTCGTCCAGAGAGCTGGATTGTACTTTTGAAAGAGCCACCTGGATACCATGGGAGGAATTGCTTCAGTACAAAAAGAAAATCCCCATGAATCATATACCATTAGTTATGACATGCCATCCTTCCCTGGAACCTATATGGAAAATCTTCAGACAATTGCAACCCATACTGGTAAAAGGCTCAATTCTTAAAAAGATCTTTCCAGGGCCACCCATTCCAGCCCTTAAGCAAGCACCAAACCTCGCCAAACTCATCACAGGAAGCAAACTTCCTATGGCCCAAAGCACGCTGAATGGATCCAGACCATGCCAGGACAAGAAATGTAAAGCCTGCCAACACAAGTCCACCACTCCCACAATAAACACACCCCACAACACAACCATCACCATTCCTGGATCTTATGCCTGCACCTCCAGAAATGTAGTATATCTCATCCAGTGCCAAATGCCCTGATGGAAAATATGTAGGAGAAACCGAACAGCAACTGCATACCAGAATGAACACACACTAAAAAGCTATCAAAGACAAAAATACCCAGTTACCTGTGGGGTGCACACTTCTCACAAGACAACCAGTCCCTCAGTTCTAATCCTCAAAGGGAATTTACAAAACACTTTTTATAGATGAGCCTACAAATTTCACTTCATAAATCTACTGGATACAAAAAATCATGGACTAAATACAGTCATAGGATTTATGGCATATTATAACCTGTCTGCCATCTGATAATCCCAGGTAACCTGTCTGCATGTTACTAGCTACAGTCTATCACCAGTTTCCCTCTTCCCCCTCCCCTCCACAATCTGTCTCTCACCTATTGTCTTCCATTCCCTCTGAACCTCACTGCCATGCATTTGCATTTTCACAGAGCTGCAATTTGCATTTTGGCTTCTGTTCTACCCAGGAGAGCACACAAAACAACAACAGACTCTTCCTATGCCTGAAGAAGGGTGTTTGTGCCCAAAAGCTTGCAAAGCACAATTTTTCCAACTATTTAGTTGGTCTTATAAAAGATATCACATTTACCCAGAGAACCTTGTCTTTCTACGCACTTATTTTAAATATTCAAACTTATGTTTTCCCTATTTAAAATTACTAGATGTGCTTGGGATATTCAACCTTTGTTTTTCGTTTTAAAATGTTCCTATGGAACGGTGTTTAACTGATGAACATTTAGAGTTGTTCTTTCACTGTCTGGGCGGGTGAAGTAAACTGAAGGAGCCAACAGTTGGAAATTAACGTGAGATGTGATTTTTTCACAAGTCCTTTTCAGTGTGCTAAACTGTGTTCTATGCTTATGCCATTGTAGGAAACATCACATCAGCTGGAAGCGGCTGTAAGAATCATTAAGGAAGGGGATGAATTTGAACCTGCAGAGATGGCAACTTTTTCTAACAAAGCTGAACTTCTAAATGAAGAACTGAAAACACTTAGCAAAAATATCAGCTCAAAACTAGACATTCTAAAAGCTTATGTGGCATTTTTAAAGTCTGCCAAGGAGGTATATATTAGCTCCTTACTTCCCAGACCTCATTCTTTAGCTTCAAAAGAAAATGAGGATTTTTGTCTAGTTTAAAACAGCCTCTAGAATTGCTAAGATATGGCAGGTTTATAGACCTTCTTATGCTGCAGTCTATTCTGAAGGAGTTCATGTCCCTCAGAAGAAGTCCTTGATTCAGTACTAGAATAGAATAGATTACAATAGAAAAATAGATCAGAGCATTTACAGTAGTTAAGAACTAGTGTCTGTGCAGTGATTAGACTATTTTAAATACACCAGTTCAGAAATCAGTATAATTAAACCAGTTCAACCCCTACAGTGGATATCAATGGAAAAGTGTTCACATCAGTGTAGCTTGTTTCAGCATGGACACGAACTTTTTTATATTGTTATAATTACTGTGTTCACCTAAGGGGCCAATTCCAATTTAACTAAACTGTTTTTTCTATTAATTGAGTTAAATGAGTGTCAATATCAAGTGTAAGCCAGCCATAACAAAGGCAAAAATCAAGTCCTAAATTTTTAAAACACTTTTATTAATCAATGTGAATCAATAATAGAATTTCTTTTGCGTTGTTTGCTTGTTGAACTACCTCAATAGTATCAACGAGGCCTATGTGAAGCGGCTAATATTCGCTTCGGATTCGGCGGATTCAGGGGGACAGTGATTTGATTTGGTAATTCGAATCACTGTCCCACATCAATTCTACCAGATCCGATTTGGAGATTTGGCTGCTGCCAAATGAGCTGAATCTCCAAATCACACAGGCCCATCCCCCACCCACTCTCCCAGCCCCAGCATGGCTGCCACCACCTGCCCTAGCTTTTTGAAAAAAACTCCTGGCTCTCTCCAGCTGCTGCCAGGCGGGGGCCGATTCCCGCTGCCTTCCACTGCCCCATGCCACATTGAAGGACTTTGTCACAAGCCCTTGTACCCCCTTCTGCTGTCCCAGCACCCCCGCCTCATGGCTGCCCCTCCTGCCCCAGCTCCTGGCCCTTTAAAAAAAACAAACAAACAACCCAGACTCACCAGCTCCTGCCCAGGCCAGGGCAATCCCTGCTGCCCAACACTGCATGAGGGGGCTCTTCCACAAGCCTCCACAAGCCCACAGGCACCAGTGAGTCAGGGTTTGGGGTTTTTTTAAAGAGCCAGGAGCTTGTGGAGGTGGGGCAGACATGATTGAGGGTGGGCAGGAGAAGGGCCAATTCGACTGCGGCTGAATCTCTGAATCAGCATCCTGGCTCTTTAAAGAAAAAAAAAAAGTCCCACACTCACTGGCTCCTGCAGCAGCTGGCAGGACTTCTGGCAGCTTGTGGCAGAGCCCCCCACACAGCATGGGGCAGTGGGGGGCAGCACGGATTCCCCCCCACCTGGCAGCACCCAGTGAGTAGGGGCTTTTTTTTTAAACAACAGGGAGCTAGGACCAGGTGGGGAGGGCTGGGAGAGCAGGCAGGTGTTGGGAGGTGCTTAGGGGGACTGGGGGAGCAGGCAGGGGATGGGGCCTAGCAGGGATCCCCCATGGTCCCCTCCCCCCTCCTCCAGCCTCCCCTCCTCTCACTTACCAGCATGGAGTCCAGGTCCTGCTCCCTGCTGAAGCTCTCTGAATCTTTTCCAAATCAATTCCGAGAGCTTCAAATTGACTCAGACCTTTTAATTGGTCCCCTGATTCAATTAAGATTTGGAGATTTGGCCACTGAATGAGGTCAAATCTCCTCTGAATCGAATCAGCACCTGAAGCTTCACACAGCCCTAGTATTAACCAGTATTTTTCTTGTGTGTTTTAATCTAAGTGAGAACAAAGGTTGAAATTAATCTTTTAGATTATTATTTATTGTTACTACTGAAGACAGCTTGAAAACTAGATCACATCTATTTGTCTATGTCCTAATGTTTGACTTCTTTTAATTTTTTCTGTCTATAATTTGTGGTGTTCTGTTTGACAAATTCTGGTTTGAGCTACTTCACAGTAAATGCTGCAAAGTGCATTATAATATTGATATAATGTAATGATATCTCAGAGAACTTGAAGAAATTGTTAATAATTTTAAAATGTGTTGCTGGGTGCTGTGAAACTTCCACCCTCAGTCCCTAACTTATTTCCCAGCAGTTCAATAGTTTTCAAGAACCCATTTCTGCTTGTTTTATTATAGTTCAGGTTTTGGAGAGAAAGGTATATTTAAAACATGGAAGAGATTTATTACTGTTTTACTCCAATCTACCACTGTATCTGGATTTCAGTAATTTACTTTTTGCAATTTGAAGCATTTAAATTGACTCTTGTGTATTTCCATAGGTAAATGATGATGCTGAAAGACTGAAGGAATTCTTCAAATCTGATGCTCTACACACAGACAGTGAAATAGAAAACAAGACTGTAATGGAGACAGCTGAAACTCAATGGCAGACAGTTGTAAAGAAGATTCTTTCCACTGAGAATATGGGTCATGGTTTTCTTAATTTAGTAAATATGGTGAGAAATGAAGTTATCACCTTAGCCAGGATTATTTGTTGAACTCACAATAATACCTTCAATTAGACACTAGACTACAATAACCAGTGACAAATTAAGTTTAAAACTCTGGATTCTGATCACATCTCAAGCAACCTGTCCAAGGCATGGCATTTCTAGTGTTTGTCAAGACGGAAAAAACAGAGCACTATTGGAAATAAATTAATTCAGCAAATGGCAGTGTCATCATTAGTTTTAGTGATGGAATGGGACACAATTTGAAATTTAAAAAAAAAATTTGCACAATGGAAATTCCCCAAAAATTTATTTGGAAAACTGAAAACATTTCATTTTAACTTTAAAAATAAAAGAAAACATTTTGACATTCTCAAAATGGAATGCATTAATTTAATTTTGTTGAACTGATCTGGAAAGCTTCCTTTCAAGTCTGGTAAATGTTAAACTGCATTCCCTAACACATTACTTTGTAATTTTTTGTTGCCCTTTCATTGTCCCATATGACCTGAGAAAAGCTTCCATGCAGACCAAGTTTACTAATCTGTGTGTCTACTTAGATAAAGTGGTTTTCCAGTGAGCTTGGCTCATAGGATATAAAAAATAGAAGCATGCGATTTTTTTTAACTGACTGAAAATGAAATATCTTAGGTCAATTAAAAAAATGTATCTTGATACAGGTTAAAGTGGCCCAAAATAAAATATTTAATTGGATCAAGAAATCTGGACAGACATTTTGATATTGTAGAAACTGTATTTGCCATTAGAAAATCATTCCAAAAGGAAAGTCTTCTTTAGCTGTATCATAATGTCAGGACACCCCAAGGCAAACAGCACAGTATTGATCCGGGTCTTAGTTCCAAGTGGTAAATTAGGCACCTAACTTAGGTGGAATTTAAGCCCCTACATTGCAAAAAGTGATCCAAAATACTCCTGCTCCAGCAAGCACAAAACTAATCAGTTGCCTATATTCCAGACTGCAAAGTTTCCTAGGCATGTAAACTTTGGGCTAGGGACAGACATTATATATAAACCAGTTTAAATGATCAGAAACTGGTTTAAACCTGTAACAGAACAGATGTTCAGTGCATATAAACCAGTTTGAGAATGGCTGAAACCAGTTTGAGATAAACCTGGTTGAATGTAGTATCAGACTTAACTGATTTGGCTCAAACCAGTTTATACAATGTCTGTCCCAGACCCCTTGCTGGTTTAAAGTAACCCAGATACCCCCAGCATCCCAGCATGCTCTCTGGGTTGGGCAGGGCTCTCTGCTCCACAGCAGGGTTGGTCCCTCCCCTCTGCTCCCTGGCTGGAGCTTCAGAGACTGCGGGCTGCTTCCCTCCTCCCCTCACCACTCCCTGCTAAGCAGGAATTCCCCCCTCCCCTCTGCCTTGCTGAGGAGGTATCTGTGTATTAGCTAGCAGACCACATGCTGGCTACAGTCTGTGCTGAATCAACAGGTAGACTCAACAAGTAGCTGGTAATGTTCCTCTGTTGTTTTCTTAATTGGATGATAAATACTGTTATGAATTCCCTGCTAGGCTAATCAGAGCTCCTGCCAGAGCCTGGCCACACCCCCATCAGCTTCAAGCTATGCAAGGAAGGGAGAGCTGTTCTAGCACCCCAGCTTCTAGCCTAAGCCACTGCAAACATGTGCTTGCATTTCTGGGATGTCTGTCTGGTTACAAAACTGATTTAGCCTAGCCAGGTTAGACTAACCTGCAAAGATCAAATCAATTCAGGCTCAGGCTTTTTGAATGTCTGTCCTTTGGTGTCCACATATGCTGAGAAGCAAACCAGTTTGAGCAAGCTGGACACCCAGCACCCACTTAAACTCGATTATAATCCAGATATAAGCACAAATAACACATCTACAGCTTCAATACAAAGCACAGCAGCCACAAAAATATTCATTTGGAACATAGCTAGTGTTGATAGTGGTTGATCTGCTGTGCACTTCTTATATAAAAACTATTGTATAGGGCTTTAAGTACCCGCGTGCAGAGTGGGAACCCTGAGAGCTCTTCAGCCTAAGGACAGTTAAACCCACATCTCCTGCTTCCCAAGAGAGTGCCCTAATCATCAGGCACAACCATAGAATAGTCTATAAGTTGCACCCATTACTCCTCCTTTTGAAACTGGGTCAGTCCAAAACCAAGAATACAAGAGGAAAAGAATGAACACAAGGGATCATGACTATAACTTAACAGAAAAAGCACTCAGCTTAGAAGTGGGACACCTGGGTTCTGTGCTTTCTGGATTATTTCTTCTTATTTAGTCACTTGCTAATATAAAATGCTTTAAACTCCTAATCTTTTTTTTGTTTTGTTTTTAGGGGTTTTTTTGGTATTCTTGTAAAAATGTTGCAAGTGAGGGGTGGGAGAAAGGGCAGAATTATTCTGAAAAAATAGAAGTTACATTAATATTTTATTTATCAGGTAAATGAGAACCTCATATTAAAGGCAGGCAATGTTGTGCGAGTAACTAAAGAGGCTCTTGATAATCTGAATAAAGTAAAGGAAGACCTGACAGAAATTTGGACAACCTGGAAGCTTCAAATAAATCAAGTTAAGTCCATCAAACAACAGAGCTGGAAACTTAAAGAGCAGTTTAAAAAAGTAAGTGAAACACGACTGACAAAAGAGTGGTGCTAAATAGGGCTGTGAAAAGCTTTGGGTGGTGATTCAATTCAGAGGAGATTCAGCATGATTCAGTGGGATGAATAGATTCAAAGCTCTCCAGATCTTCAGAAAAGATTCGGAGAGCTTTGATGATTTGGACAGTCCCTGATGGCTGCAGCAGGGAGCAACAGCCAACTCTGAGCTGGTAAGCACAAGGGGCGGGGAAGAGGGAGC
>NW_017728949.1:37656062-37662132 GCF_001723895.1 Crocodylus porosus
CCCCAGCACCCCCTGACCCCCTTCTGCTCCCCTAGTCCTCCTGCCAGGTCTCTGGACCTTTAAGAATAAAAAAAAATGGGAAAAGCCCTGGGACTCACCACTCCTGCAGTGGCCTTGGGGCTTAAGGGTGCTCATGCAGAGCCTCCCACATGGCATGGGGCAATGGGGGGCAGCAGGAATTGCCCCCCACTAGCAGGGTTTTTTTGTATTTTGTGGGGGGGGTTTCTTAAAGTTGGGGATTTTTGTTTAACAAGTACCGGGAGCTGGGGTGGGTGGGGCAGCCATTGCTAGGCTGGGGGGAATGGGCCTGGCTGATTCAAAGATTTGGCAGCAGCTGAATCTCCAAATTAGATTTGGCCAAATCTATTTGGGACACTGATCTGAATCAACAAATCAAATCACTGTTCCCCAAATTGGCCAAATCCAAATCCAAAGCAAATACTAGCTGCTTCACACAGGCCTAGTAAACATTTCTGCATTATTATTAGTCTGAATAATAATAATTTATTAGTTTTCTCTTCAACTAATAATAAATCATGTGAGAGAGAAAGATTGTCCTGTGGTTGGCATAACTCTATACTTCATCTCTTCAATATTCCTCATATCATATCTTGGTAGTGCTATAGAAAATTTTTCAATATTTTGTTGATACTAAATGATTTCAACCAACTGCATTGCATTATGCAGTTGGACATATTCTGACATACAGATGTTAGAATCAAGACATACCTCATTAAGCACTCCTCCAAAATGCCAGGTCTTAGCTTTCACTTGATTTTTGACTACAGAAAAGAAGATAGAGCAATATTCTGTTGCAAAGAACTCAGACCACAACAGGTCAGAATGTTTTTGATATGGATTCCTATTTGAAATCTCTGGGTTTATCTTGGGAATCATGTATAGGTGTTTGCACACCTACAAGTACTAATATTGAACAACACCACTGAAGAACTGTTATAAGGATCTAGAGGCAACCTGGCTGAGAATCACTGAAAAAGACATCTATTCCTGCTTTATAACTTTCTGTGACCTTTTTAAAGAGCAGTGGATTTGAGCAAATAAGACAGGTGAAAGTTCAATGTGAATAACCCTACTTATCTGATAAATACAATATCATTTTATGGGATCCCAGTGATGGAACTCATATTTATATTTCTTAAAATGTACTTGTGAAATACTAGCTTTTAATTTAAGATGTAATTAAAGCAGATAAACATATTTGGTTGTTGTTTCTCTGTATCCTTTAGACTACCCACAGTTCAAAAATTCTTCAAGAGGCACTCAAACCGGCCACAACTGTCGACCTTGGAAGTAACCTTCACATTCTTTTGGATCTACAAAAAAAAAGTAACCAAATGAAACCAGAGTTTCAGGTGAGAAAATGGATTGTGTTTATGGGAGGCAAGGATTTTTTGTGATTTCTCTTATTAGATCAACTATGCAGTTGGCTGAGATGCTGGACAAATCTTTCTTAGACCTGAGGAAAGGCACTTGATGCCCCAAGTTTGTCCAATAGCTCTCCAAAATATATAGCTGGTCCAATAAAAGATAACATAATAAATCCTTGCCTCTTGTACGTTTCCCAGACCATGATGTCTACAACAGTACTCCAACACTACTTTATTTATGGGATTCAAGGAGAAAAAGGCTCTGATCATACAGGCTTATTGCTTGCGTTGACTTCAGCTGGACTACACACACTGTTTATGTCTGCAAATTCATGACGTTCTATTTTATGCTGTATGTGGAGTTGTATGAATGGGCACACACACTGCCACTGCTTTCTGTGTAGTGTAAACTCCTCAAAATGTCTCATATGATACTGTCTGCACAGGGAAAGGGTTAATGTACAGAAGAAAGGCTAGCCTAGTGTGCAAGAACAGAAAAAATTGCCTAGTTCCATACTTAGGAGCTATATAGCTGATCAGACAGGGGTGCTTAGGGAGTTTCTTGCCTTCTCTGTATTGTATACCTGTTTCCAGATGCACAGATTCACAGAAGTTTAGGTCTGAAAGGAACCGCGTGAGATTATTCAGTCCAGCCCCCTTGCTCTGGGCAGGAAAGACTGCTCGAGTCAAATAACCCCAGCAAGGTGTGCATCCAATCTCTGTATGTCCTATTCTCTTCATTCACTGCAGACTTAATTCCTAAATTGTCCTGCCTTCCAGCCTTCAGAAGATGAGTCCTAGCACAGTGCCTCTATTGATCCCCTCTAAACCTAGAAATCATCCAGATCCAAGATGGCATTACCTGAGAATTACCTTGTAGCCAATAATCAATATCTGACTGAAACTGAGAAAGGAATGTAAATACCACAACGATCCTTCTTCATTGTATTTAGTTCCCTCACATTTGTGAATCTGTTATAATCCCAACATGCCTAAAGACATGAGAATATGGGAAACAAACTGCTAGAATATCCTCCACTCAAAGTCCAGATCTGGGCCAAACCTTTCCAAACTATAGGATTTCATGGATTTGAGATTTTGGTTCATGCCAAAATGTCTCAGTTCAAAGATAAGGTGAGCATCACATAGTGGCACTTACTTGCTTTTCCAAATCAACCTGCCCATCCCTTATTTATGTTTGTATTTTATTAAATGTAAGATAGTTCCTGTAAATCTAAGTAAACTTGAGTGTCTGGGGGTTTTTTTAGCAACTAAGTGCTGAGGTTGAATACGTGGTGAAATTATCAGAACAGCTGAGCCTAAAAGGAGTTCCTGAGCAAGAAAATTCTGAGAAAGTAAGTGAACTTATTCATCTTCATCAAAAGATAAAGGACATGATGACAGAATATGATGACATTTTCAACAAGACAGTCAAATTCCATCATGTTAAAGAAAAAGTGAGTATAATAATCTTTACCATAAATATAACTTTCTTCCTCGCAGATTTCATCATTTGTCCATTTTTGGTACTACCTATCATCTTTCATTTGCCACAGACTAATGACATATTTCTACTTATGGACATAAACTAAAACACTAGATCTTAAACCCTCTAAAATTAGAGGAGTTCATAGTCTGGACCTAAATCCAAATTCTGTGCTTTAGACTCATCCCTATGTAATTTATATTAATATATGATGGTGAAAAAAGAAAGGGTATCATTTCATTTAAGGAATTATCTCAAATACTTGCTAATTTTCTAGATGGACTGTCTCATAAAATCAGGAGAACTTGAGATTCCTGAAACAAATGAAGTTCCTGATGATGCACATCAAGCTAAGGTCCACCTTACTAATACTCTGGAGAAACATGCACATATCAGACATCTGTACAAGCTGGCACTTACCCTGGGAGTGGATATCTTATCTGCAGTACAGAATCCTGTAAGTAGCATCAGAATGATCTTTAAAATTTGAGATAAATTTGTATATCTAAACTACATCATATCCTGAATTCAAAGAGCATATCCAACTAACATCTGTGATGTGCATACAGCACAGTAAAGTATTAAAAAAAACTATATGTACAATCTAAAGAAAGGCTGAAAAAAACAGTAAGCAAAATGGTTAGGTCTTTTCACACTTTTGTTTACTTTATTGAATCTGATCAATCTGCAGATTTTGTTGCCCACCACACTAAAACAATGTTGACATATACTGTTGATGGGTCACATTAACATTATAAATTATTGTGGCACAGGAAATACACATTTATTTTAACTGCAACTTTGCTATTAGTTTAAAATTAGATCTTTTGTTAACGGAACCATATTTTGAAAATGAGAAAACTGAGTCCAAATAGGAGGCAAAATACAGAAACATGAGCACCAAAGGGAAAAAGCTGCCTTTTCCTCCCTAACACTCTTTGTAAAAGTCAGGTCCTACTAGCTGGTTTCCTGACAGTTGCTTAGTTGCTTATAGGTTTTAAACTCCTAATGCTTTTTTCAGGTTGCATTGCACATACATTTTTTATAAATCAAATGGTGGTAAACATACAAGGGAAAGTATAATAAAAATGTAGTCTTACTAGTAAAGTCTGGTCCTCCCCCAGAATCTGATTTGTACAGCAGAAGAAATATTTTTTAGGACAGAATTATTTATTCAGGACAAGCATGTCATTTATCCTGTACACATTTGCAGGAGAGGAAAGGGAGTATAAAGCACTCCTTTGCTTCCTGGCACAGGCTGTCTGCCTCATTAGTCTGTGAATGGGACCACGGGCTATGTGTAGATGAAATGAGAGCCATGTGTGCATGACACTTTAAAGTGGGCCTAAATGCTTCGGCACCGCTTGAATGGTGTCAGTGTTTGCACGCCTCGGTGGCATATTGCATATTAATTCTAGCCACTGTAGGAAATTTGGCGGCGTAATGCACCTTAAATGACTTGGGGCACACCGGGCTCTGTGCAGGTCAGGGGCTCTGCAGGAAGCCCTGCAGCAACCCAGAAAGGCAGTCTCCACCCAAGAAAAGCGATGACCCTGATCTCCAATGCCGCCCCCCCGCAAGCTGCCTGCCTGCCTGCCTGCCTGAGCTATGCAGGGACCCGGTGCTTCCCTCCATGGCTGTCGTGCCCCACAGGACCACCCGAGTCTGGTGCCTGCAGGCAGGTGCCACTTGGAGGGGCCCACCGTTGCCACAGAGAGAAGCACCAGCCCCCAGCCCCCCCACAGTCCAGGGACCACTCCACCCGCCTGCAGCTCACCATCCCCTCCCCGCCAGAGAGGCAGGTAAGTCAGCAGGGTGTGTGCATGACACAGGGATTTAATCAACCCTGAATTGAAGCGGTGTTTTTTAAAACTCACTGCTTCAATTTAGGGTCTCCATTTCATCTATATACACCCCAGGAGACAAGGCCATATGGGAAGACCACTCCTCTACCTAGAGGGTGTGCCTACATGTTGCCCTATACTGACATTGTTAATGCACCATGCTCTAACTTCATAGCTGGTTTCTATCCAGCTTTACATAGATACTAGGGTCAGAAGGAACCTCAACATATCATCGAGTCCGACCCTCTGCCTGGGCAGGAGAGAGTGCTGGGGTCAGATGAGTGCAGCCAGATGCCCATCCAGCCTTCTCTTAAAGATCCCCAAGGTAGAGGAGAGAACCACCTCCCTTGGAATCCCGTTCCAGATTCTAGCCACCCTTACTGTGAAGTTCTTCCTGATGTCCAGCCTAAATCTGCTCTCTGTCAGTTTGTGACCATTGTTCCTTGTTACCCCAAGAGGTGCCCTGGTTAACAGAGCATCTCCAATTCCTTGCTGCCTCCCCTGATGAATTTGTAGGCAGCCACAAGATCACCTCTCAGCCTTCTCTTGTGGAGGTGGAAGAGGTCCAGGTCCCTCAGTCTCTTCTCATAGGGCTTGGCCTGCAAACCCTTAACCATAAGGGTGTACCTTTTCTGGACCCTCTTTATGTTATCCACAGCCTTCTTAAAGTACAGCACCCAAAACTGGATGCAGTACTCCAGCTGTAGTCTGACCAATGCCACATAGAGGGGAAGTATCACCTCTTTTGTTCTATTTGTCATGTATCTGCTGTTGAATGATAAAGTGAGGTTAGCTTTGCTGATGATTTCATCACACTGACAACTCATGTTCATCTTGGAGTCCACTATGACTCTGAGATCCCTTTCTGCTTCTGCGCTGCTGAGAGGGTCATTCCCCAGCCAATAAGTGTGCTGGATATTTTTTCAACCTAGGTGCAGCACTCTGCATTTGTCCTTCTTGAACAGCATTCTATTGTGTTCAGCCCACTCTTCCAACCTCTCCAGGTCCACCTGCAATCATTCCCTACCCTCTGGTGTGTTCACTTCACCCCACAATTTTGTATCATCCACAAACCTTTCATCAGTCCCATGGGACGCCCATGCCCGCTATGGGACAGGGAGGTCCAGGTGAGGGAGATCCCGGCCCTCCATCAATGCTGACCTTGTGAAGGAACACCTTGAGAGGCTGGATACCTTCAAGTCAGCCAGCCCTGACAATCTACATCCCAGGGTACTCAAGGAGCTGGCAAGCATCATAGCCCAGCCTCTGGCACGGATATTTGAAAACTCCTGGTGCTCTGGTGTAGTGGCCAAGTTGGCCGATGACACCAAACTTTGGGGCAAAGCATCCAC
>NW_017728949.1:37662390-37668108 GCF_001723895.1 Crocodylus porosus
CACCTATAAGTTTATCGGGGTGACCACCAGGATCTGGGGGAACGTTTGTTCACCAGAGTGCCCCAAGGGATGACAAGGTCGAATGGTTATAAACTACTGCAAAACCATTTCAGGCTGGATATAAGGAAGAAATTCTTTACTGTCTGAGCCCCCAAGGTCTGGAACAGCCTGCCATCGGAGGAGGCTCAAGCACCTACATTGAACACCTTCAAGAGTAAATTGGATGCTTATCTTGCTGGGATCCTATGACCCCAGCTGACTTCCTGCCCTTTGGGTGGGGGGGCTGGACTCGATGATCTTCCGAGGTCCCTTCCAGCCCTAATGTCTAAGAAATCTATGAAGCTTGGACAGAGTACACCTCATGCCCACAGCCAAGTTGCTGATGAAGACGTTGAAGAGTGCAGGTCCAAAGACTGAGCCCTGTGGGACCCCACTGCCCATATCCTTCCAGGTCAATACCTACCTATCCACCACTTTCTGGGTGTGAACCCTAAGCCAGGTTGCTCCCCACTGGACTGTGTAAACATCTAAGTCACAGCCTCTTAATTTATTTTGAGAATGGGGTGAGATACCATGTCAAAGGCCTTCCTAAAAGTCCAAGAAAATGACATCCACCTCTACTCCTGCATCTAAGCATTTTGTGACCTGGTCATAAAAAGAGGCAAGATTAGTCAGGCATGATCTACCTGCTACAAACCCATGCTGGTTGCCCTGCTGCATTATTTTTCCCACTGGACTCCCACAAATATGATCCTTAATAGTTTTTTCAAAAACTTTTCCAAGGATCGAGGTGAGACTAACTGGCCTATAATTATTCGGATCCACCTTCCTCCCCTTCTTGAAAATAGGGACCACACTGACCCTTTTCCAGTCCTCCGGGACCTGACCTACGTGCCGTAAGTGCTCAAGCAGCTGTGCCAGTGGTTCTGCTATGACACTGGCCAATTCCTCCAGTACCCTGGGGTACAGCTCATCTGGGTCTGCTGACTTAAACACATCCAGTCCATCCAAGTGACTCTGCACCAAGTCAACATCAACAGTTGGTGGACTAGCGTCCTTCTAATGCCCATCTAAGAACCTGTCTGGGGACTTGTCTTGACCCTTATTCAGGAACACTGAGGCAAAAAACTCATTGATGAGCTCAGCTTTGTCCCCCCCATCTGTCACTAACTGCTCCTATTTGTTCAGTAGGGGTCCTATGCTGCCCTGCGCCTTTCTTTTAGACCCTACATACCTAAAAAATCACATTTTGTTGTCTTTAATTTCCATCACCAGCCTCAGCTCCATGGTTGCTTTGGCTCTTCTAACTGCCTTCCTGCAAGTGTGGGCCAAGTAGGTGTACTTCTCCTTGGTAGCTTCCCCCCCACTTTCACTGCCTATATGCCTCTTTTTTTGCCCTTAGGCTTCCCCGGATTTCTCTGTTCAGCCAAGGAGGTTTCTGGCCCTTTTGCCCCCTTTCCGTCACAAAGGGATAGTCACCCTTTGCGCCCTAAGGACCTTTTCCTTTAGGAATGGCCACCCTTCCTGGACTCCCATCTCTCCAATACTCCTATCCTGCAATGTTCATTGACTAACTCCTGAGGACCCTGAAGTTAGCCTTCCTAAAGTCAAGCACTTCCACCCTACTAGGTATCTTACCCACCTACACCATATAGTGAATTCTATTAATTGTTGGTCACTGTCCCCAAAGTGACCACAGATAAGCTCCCCTACAAGGTCGTCCCCTGTGACCAACACCAAGTCCAGTAAGGCATTCGCCCTAGTGGGACCATATACCTCCTGCATTAGGTGAAGGTTCTGTATGCAGGTTAAGAGCCTATGTGAATGGTTGGATTTGGCTGACTGCCCCTCCCACTTGCACGCATAGCATAGCTATGCCCCCATGACTAGGAGCCCCATCACCTGACTGTCAGTTGATAGAGACTCCTAGCTGCAGGGATGCACCATGCACTGTGGGGACTGTCAGCCATAGCACCATCCCTTGGGCTGCCATAGGTGGGAGACTCATCAGCTGGTGGGACTCCCATCCACAGCAGCCCATGGAGCACTACCACAGATGGAAGTTTTGTCAGCTGCAGGGCTCACAGCAGTGGGAGTTGGGGCAGGAGAAGCCTGGGATTCTGATCCTTGGCTCCCGGTACACCAGCAAAAAGGTACAATAGGTGTGATAAAGTGTGAAGGTAAATGTTGGAACCCACAATCTTGCCATGGACATGTGGCATTGCAGGAGGCACAATTCTGTGGATTGTGCATTGGATCCGATCTTAGTTTTACCTGAATGTCTAGAAGGGCCCTGAGCCATAGTTCCTTCTCCTGACAGTTCCTGTAGTGTAGCAACTATACATATCCCCTTATTATAAATTAGGAGAAATGCCTTAATCCAGTTCTAATGGTTACTTTTACCTGTGATCAAATAAACATTCTTTCTTAGAGAAAATTGTATTTTAAATTGATTAAACCTATGATAAGGCAGGGAGTATTTCATATTTTAAACAATATGTTCATATTTTAAACAATATGCAGTACCCTAGAAGTTATACGTTGGCAATATTGTATAGGACATAGATGAAACTCCAAATTAATTTCCTTTTCTTTGTTTGTCTTTCTTGCTTTCATTTTAGTGCTGCCTTAATGTTTCTGTAAAGCACCTACAGCAAGAACTGGCTACACTTGAGAATGACAGCATTAACTGGAGCACCAAAGCAGATAAATATGAAAAGAAGCTGTCACACAACTTCCAGTACTGCACAACTAAAGAAGAGATAAATGAGGTTTGATAGGGGGGAGAAAAACAGATTAAATTTCTAAAAGTTGTTGTGTGCTATAATACATGTTACTAGTTGTTAGTCCATAGAGATGCCTCCCACAAATGTAGTGATGATGATTTTCATCCCAGCAGCAGTCTTTGATCCACTTACCAGTAGCAAAAATCTAGTCTTATGTCTCTGTAGTTCAAGTCTACATCAAGACTTGAACTGACAGTAATGTGCTTTTCACAAAAAAGAGAGGTGGAAATGGAGCAGCTACACTTTTCTGGTTCTGAAGCTGCAACATAGCTTTTATCTAAATCTGGTTCAGTTCAGTTACATGGGTTTGTAGATATCTAAAGAAAATCTTCAAAGAAAAGTCATACTTTGTGTCAAGTAGCTGCAATGTTGTCAAAAATAATTTTTAGTTTATTATAGTTAGGAGTTCAAATGTGATGTGCAAATGAATTTTTGAATGACATTATATATGGTTTTTGCTTCGTTTGAAGTCTAAGTTGGCTAGAAAGGGTTTTGCTAAAAATATTTAGTAAGTTTTTACTTTAGAAATCAGAATATCAAATCTGGTCCCCTGGTTTTCCTAAAGGAATTCTGGAGCCCTCAGATGTGTGTCATGAACATTTACACTTGAAACTGTAAGAGGTTTTTACACTTTAATAGAGAATCCTTTCAGCTAAATGTTCATTTGACGCAGAAGTTAAACAGAAAATCAAACCAAAATAAATAATAAATAAAGGGGTGGTTTAACAGTGTAGATAAGTCTTGCAGTCTATCTTACAAAAAGCCGTAATCTTACCAGTTTTCCATTCACCATAGGATCGTTCAGGGTAGAACAACAGGTCTTAGATATTGAATATAACTTCCATCTTTTATATTTAACAGAAATATTTAAAGTTTTATTCTATGTTATAAAAAAATAAAATGTGCATTTTAGTCTTCCTTTTTAGGTCACTTTTCTTTAAGCCAACACAGTAAATTTATGTGGTAGGTCACAGTAATTCATAGGTTTAAAAACAATACATATGTCACTTTGAATACTGCTGTGATATTTTCAGTTCTGATCGCCCAACTTAAGAACATATGAGCTTTGGGACAAGGTCCTTCATTTGGATGTGTGTTTAAGGAGCATCTAGTGCAATGGAGTAGAAGTCAATTGCTGAAAAACTAAATATTTCAAACATAAATATTTTGAGTTGGAATTACGGCTCTAGTGTCATGGGGATTGTGGTTTAGATGCCTGAGGCCCTCATTCCCCTCTATGGATAGACTCTCCAGCTGGACTGCAGTTTTCCATGATGCTCCCAGCTATGCATTTGTCATGATGCACTGACCAAAGGAGAATGAGATGAACAGGAAACTCATTCTGTAGAAAATTGTAACATAAGTTACAACTCCGGCTAGGAGTTGCAGTAACATGAATGAGAATATTTCAGGTCTCAGTATTTCACTGAAAATTCAAGATTGTATGAGCGCAAAAAGCCTACATTTTCCAAACAGTTCTCCAGCTAAGACTCAACAGGTTTGAGACAAGTTGGACCTCCAATCACAATACTGTGTTTCTAGGATTTTGCAGTGATCCTTCTTAAGTAGAATTATATTTAGTTACTCTTTGAATTTATTCAAGAGAGAGAGCATGAGTAAGACAGGAACTACTCCCATGACTTTAGCTCCCAAAACCTAGATGAAATGAGTGTCAGTGAATTTATAACAAGCCCTGTGCCCCCACTCTTGCTGTGTAAAATACAGGCATATCAAGAGGTTCCTACAGGAAGGGGGAAATCCCAGAAAAATAATTGCAAGTTATATTCTCAGAGCATAAATTATGGATATTTATTTTATTTTAAATTCCGAAAGTTATCCTGACTGACTGGGTTAATGCCTGTCACCCCACTAATTGAATATAGAATTTAATATAAGTAAAATAATACTAAATTGCCCCTTCAATGACATTTCTTTAATTAGGTTCTATTCTATTTCTATTATAACTTAGCAAAGATGATGTTTCTTAAATAAACACTTAGAAAATTGTTCCTGATTATGTGTTAATTGACTGCCACTTTTCTTCATAAAACATTTTAAATTAAAGCTACATCAAGTCCAAGTAAATCTATGGCAATAAATTAGTTCAAGAAAGTAAATACTTTTCTTCTTATTTCATAATACTTTAAAATAGTACAAATAATACTTTATATTTATGTTCAGTAAATATCAAAAGTAAATCTGATGTTATTCTAAAAAGGAAACACACATGTACCAATTAATACATAATAAGCCAACTACCAGATCTAAGCAAATAAATATTTTACTCTGCATGTCAGTAGCAAGAAGCAGTTGTTAGTGCCTGTCAAGCAATAAGCAAATAGCAACCAGGTAGTTTAATCATTTGCAGATCACCAGTCAACAACACCAAATTTCAGCTTTAAATCCATAATGTTTTATGAGCAATAATTTTCGACCCTACTGTAAACATGTATGCATATGCTAAACACCCATGGTACGATTCTGAGCATGAGTCAAGTACATGCATATGTGCTTGCTGGACTGGGGCCTCACTGATATTTCAAAACACCATATCCAAATCAGAAGTAATGAGTTAGTAGTCTGTGATCTGCTAGTAACAAATTTATTATATGCTCAGATGTATACAGCCAGATGTAAAATGGTCTTGAATGACAAAACAGTGACTTTTTTTCTTTTTAAGGGCTTGCAAAAATTAAAAAGTGAATTTGTGTTCTTTAACACATTATACTGCATGAAGAATGTGGTGAAATGCCGGGCTAGCGGTTCCGGCACCGCTTAGGGGAGCCGCGGGCTTTGCGGAGTTATGCGAGCGCGCGGCTTGTGGGGCGGAATTGAGGTAGCTCTTAGCCGCCCTCGAGGTTCGCCGAGTTGGCACAAGTAGACGACTTAGAGTAAGTTGTTAGTGTCTCGAGGTTCCAGAGCCAGCCCTTGC
>NW_017728949.1:37668848-37671446 GCF_001723895.1 Crocodylus porosus
ACAAAGCGTTCATTTTGATTAACAGTCAAGACTTCAAGGTTACATAAATGTGAGAGTGCCGCGCGGCAGTTATACAGAAAAGGGAAAATAATATAAAATATATGCTAAATAATATAAAATAGTTACAAAGAATACCTCTAAAAGGCCTTTGAGCATCTTTATTTCACCTCTGGCCTACCTCACCAGTCTCTGCCCTGGAAGGAGAACAGCCCATGCAGGGTCATTACTACTCTCTCAGAGCAGCACGAGACAAGCATGGTTAGGACAACAGCATACAAGGGAATGATGGTGAAAGCATTTCACTGGGCAACCCTTGCATCTTAAGCAAGTACAAAGATATTTATAACTGGTTGGACTAGCTGCAGCCTTTAGCACAAGTCTGGAACAAGTCTTGGACTTGTAGTCCTGTAGCTGTAGGGCAGCGCCTTGACTGTCTTGCACTTCGTTTCTCCTTTCTCCCTATTCAAGATGGGTACAGAGAAAAGGAATATGCAGAGCTCTGTCTTGTTCCTCCAGCTAATTCAAAGGTAGGAAGTAGGATACGCCAGGTATAGGACTAGCACAATTACGTCCCTTCTA
Source organism: Crocodylus porosus (assembly GCF_001723895.1). Classification (NCBI taxonomy): domain Eukaryota; kingdom Metazoa; phylum Chordata; order Crocodylia; family Crocodylidae; genus Crocodylus; species Crocodylus porosus. The sequence goes on from NW_017728949.1 coordinate 37,669,428, forward strand.
AGCAAGAGGAAACCAGGGCCTGATATATTTCCTGAGGGTATGATTAACACTGTGGCAGGAGAACTGACTGTGTAGTACAGAGACCATAGTAGTTTTAAACTCATCAGGGGTTTAAAACTGCCACTAGTAACAGCATAGGCAAGGCAGCATGGGGCTCAGAGCAGGCTAATTTACTTTCTCAAAAGTAGGTATCAGTACATAAGACAATTTACAGTTAGTTCAAGTATGTCTACATTACACATCAGTCACATCTGTGACAATAATGTAGACCCATGGTCCCTTGTCTGCTTCTAGAACAATGCAACCCTGTGCTGCCCCTTACCCAGGTCTTGCGGTAACCCAACAATGTAGCCCTATGTTAAGATACTATACATAAAAATAAAACTGGTAGAATTCTTTTCACAGTTTGATCCGTCTCATTCAGGAGCAAGTTTACAAACCATCAGTGAATGCCTGTAAAGAATCTGTATCCTAATGGCAATACACCTTGAACTTAGTCTCTACACTCCACCCCAATCCTTTCATACACCTACAGAAGAGAGATTGAAAAGTTTGGGCTGAGCACCCTCAGCTCTCAGTGAAGTCAGTAGGAGTGGACAGCTCTTAGCCCCTTACATACCCCATTGCTAAAAACCTGACCATTTTTTTCTCTTATACTTCCCAGCTGGCTTTACTTTTCTTTTCATTCTTCTCTCTTTGTCCCTTTGGAAATGTCTTTTCTGCCACCCACATTCACTGCCTGTTTCAATTACTAGTGCTACAAAGGGCTTGAGGTAGGAATGAAAAAAAGGAAGGTTGGGTAGTTTTTCACATTAAAATTCTTCCTGAAATGTCTGACAGGAGTTTAAATTGTTTTTCTCAAACTTTCCTGGTAATAAAAATGGAGTTCAATCAGCTTTTATGCCCTGTTTTTATCAGTTGTTTTGTGCTTCTTGTGTGATAAATCTTGGTAATTGGCATCTGACAATCCCCCTCCTCCACCATCATTCCCCACCTATGACAGGCCAGCTATAGTTAGGAACAGCTGCTTAAATAATGATTGTGACACTGTGGACAAATCCCAAAGTGACAAAGTTCTATTAATCCAGTGGGCTGAAGTCATCTGGAAAAGTTCCCTGAGCATTTCATATTGCATTCCGCACTAAACAGGCAACAAACTGAAACATGGTTTGATTTCCCTACTGTTAAACCTTTAGAGCTGTATACTGCCCTTAGTAAGAACATATAGTTACTAATGCCAATAGGAGCTGTATGTATGCATTGATATGACCAGTGTATGGTTCTGAGCTTAAGCTGGTTTTCCACTGATGCTAAAAGAGAAAAGTGGCAGCAGCTGCAGACCTTTGACACATGAGCCACCATATTTGAAACAAGGTGATCTCATTTCACATACCCATACTGCTCTGAAGAGGGACTGTGGCCTTATAAATGATCACTAGTGTATGGGCATAAGCTAGGAAAGTAAACCAAAATAAACTCTTACTCATCCATGCATTGGTCCTGGGGTTTTTCCTCTATACTGAAGGCGATTTTGGGTTTTTATTGCAAAACACAGATTCTTGCACCTGTGACTATTGCCGTGGTGGTTTAAAATAAATTTTATTATTCTGTGTACCTAGGAGAGATGAACAACTTAAACTAATTGGAGATCACAGTGTTGCTAGTAGAATTCCCTTCCTTTCTATTAGACTGAATCAATGCCATCTGTCTATGCATTACTGATATCACTTGCTAGCAGGAAATGTTATCCTGCTAGATGAAATGCAAATGAAAAATATGTCCCTTGATGGACTGGCATTAGTAAAGAAGAAGAATAGATGGGCAGCTACTGTGCACACAGTAGCTGCAAAACAGGTATTCATTACTCCTTGGCTTTTGAGAAAATGCTGATGGACTCCTGATAGAAAAACCCAAACATGTTAAATACTGAGCGTGTTCCCCTGACCTTGGAGATACTATTCAAATAAGTAAAGTGACTCTGATATATATATATATATATATATATATATATATATATAT
>NW_017728949.1:37671585-37739647 GCF_001723895.1 Crocodylus porosus
AATAGCATCAGGCCATTTAAGGTGTTTATGCATCTGCTTTATTATTTAATCTAAATAAAAATATTGTACACACTCTCATAAAAGCAGAAATCTTTGATCTATAAGTTGAATTTTTCAAAAAAATTCAGCTTTTCACTATTCTCCCATTTTAATTTTTGTTAAATTTTATGTAATTAATAGGTAATTATTAACTATACTTTTTTAACTGAACCATTAAAAAAATACTACAACAGCATTTTAAGAAGATTTGATGGTGCTTTAGCACTACTTTTACTGAACATAATAGGAATGCTGAGTCTGATAAATCATGCATATGTATATTCTTTAACATTCATTCAGAAAGATTTGTCTCGTGCTAAAAAGAAATATTACCTTGTAGTTTTGTCTGCGTAAGGAAGGGAAACACAAGGCTGATTTATGATACACAATATTTTTATTCTGTATAAGAAAATCTGAATGTTTATGCTGATTTTTAAATTATGCATATTTATTTATCAGAACAATATTTATAGATGTGTTTCTTTGCTTGTTATTGATAAATATGCTTTCTTTCAGCTCAGAGAGTCATTTAAAGATCTCAAAAAGAAATTCAACAACCTAAAATTCAATTATACTAAGAAAACTGAAAAAGCTCGAAATCTGAAAGTACTTAAAATACAGATTCAGCAAGTCGATATGTATGCTGAAAAAATGCAGGTAATAGTAATAGTTGAAATACTATGATTTCTATTAACAGAAGATCAGACTACATGGAAAATTCAATGAAACCATCCCTTTCCCCTCAGCTTTCTTTTGTATCTCTGACATTTCCTTCCTCTCTTCCCTCTAGTAGCTGGATGACCACTAGGACTGTGTGACTCTTTGGGTGCTGTTTTGATTCGGAGGAGATTTGGCCTCGTTTGGCAGCCAAATCTCTGAATCTGAATCGAATTGGGAGATCAATAAAAAGGTCCGAACTGATTTTGAAACTCTCTGAGATTTGGGCAGTCCCCACTCACCACTAAGTAGCGGGTGGGGACAGGGGGGATGGAGGAGTGGGGGCTGGAGGAGCCCTGTCAATGGCTGCCCTACCTGGCCCCAGCATTCCAGCTTTTTTAAAAAAAATGCTCCACATTCACCAGCAGCTGCAGTAGTCATCGGGGCTTCTGGAGGCTTGTGGCAAAGCTTCCCACACAACACAGAACAGTGGGCAGTAGCAGGGATCCTGCCCCCCAACCCCCAACACACACACACACACACACACACACACACACACACTCAGTAGCAGCCGGTGAGCATGGGGCTTTAAAAAAAAAATGTGCTGGGACACTAGGGCCAGGTGGGACAGCCATTGATGGGGCTGGGAGAGTGGGCAGGGGTTGGGGGGTTTGTGGCAGAGCCCCTCATGCAGCATGGGAGGCAGTAGAGATCAGCCCACCCTGCCTGGCAGAGGTTGGTGAGTGTGGGGCTTTTTTTTTAAAGAGCTAGGATGCTGGGGCCAGGTGGGACAACCATTGATGGGGCTGGGAGAGCCAGCGGAGGAGTTTGATTCAGAGATTTGGCTGATTCAACCGTGGCTGAACCTCTGAATGAGATTCAGTAAAATTGAATCAGGAGAGTGATTTGAATCACCAGATCGAATCACTGTCCCTCAAATCATCCGAATCCGAAGTGACTACTAGCTGCTTTGCACAGGCCTAATGACCACCATGCTGCCTTCTGATCTTCAAAGCTATGTGTAACAACATAGTATTTTTGACAGAGTTGAGAGAGGTTGACACCATTTGTTACAGTGTATATATAAAGCTGCTCAGAGCTACAGGTGATTGGAATTTGTCCAGATTGGAACTGCTCTTACTAACAACAGATTCTTGACCAATATCTTGAAATTGATATTGTAGAATTTAATTGAATGTGCTTTAAAAATTAACTTGTGTTTAGTCAAAATGAGATGCTGTTTCTTAGACACCTTTCTTCGGGCTTTTTTCAGATGCTGTTTAGATCCTTCTATTCAAGTTTAGGTAATGCACCTAGTGAGGTATATTTCTTTTAAACTGAAAATATTGAGTTGAATTCTGTCTTTAGGTAGGCATGTCCATTTTTCATTTACTTTAATAAACATAGTGAATTCCTATATACAAAATATATGGTGTTCTTAACAGTAATTTTTAGATAACACGTCAAGAAGGTAGGTTTGCAAATTTTGCCATGAGTTTTTGATGTTTCATTTTTAAAAATAAGCATGCCCTTTTAATTATAATTCTTAACAATAGTGCACCTTTCAAAACAGATTCTGAGAAAGAAGGTGGATAATTTAGAAAAGAAAACCACTAGCTGTGTAGTAAATCAGTCTGATGGTAATGTTGGTATCCTCATGGAGACAGTCAGAGAGTTACAGAAACAGCTGAATGAGTTTGGCAGAGTTGTGGAAGATTACAAACAAAATTTGGATCTGATGGAGCATCTACAACAGCTAATGGAAGAGGTACCAATCAAACTGTACATCCTCTTTGTAATTCTGATAAGGGGCCATTATGGGGATTAGGAAAAAGCATTCTTCTATATCGGTCAAGTCAACCTTTGTTATACTCCTTCTTCAAAGGACAGCAGAGCACCAACTATCTGAACTAACTGGGATCAAAACCCACTTGTAAAATCATTTTTTTCATACAAAGCGAGCATACAAAAAGCAAGTTTGTTAACAAATTTGCCTTTTTTTCCTCAGTCATTACAACAGTTCTTTTCTTTCAGATGCTATTGCTCTCACATACCACATAGGTTAATAGCACTTCCAGCATTAAGTTAACAAAATAGCTCTGATGAATAGTGTCCAGATAACTGATGCTCTGCTGTAGTAATATTGAAGCTAGTCCCTTTTTCGTTTGTTAATGCTCTGATGCCACATAAAAGGATTAAAGCATTGGTGCTGGATTAAAGCATAGGTCCTTTGGGTTCATGCACAAGTTCCTGCATTGTGGCAGGAAGGGACTATATTCCATCAAATATCCCTGGTTGTCACAGATGCTTGTCTGAGTTTGCCAGACATTAGTTCCAAGAGATGGCTTATGGGCTGCCTTATGCAGATAAACTATGGAACCTGCTCCCAAGCCACAAAGCAAAGGGTTGTGCAACAGGGACAGAGTAAAGGTAAGGCAATTAAGCATTGTGCATATAACCCTGAGATTGCTTAAATGTGTCCTCCCCTTCCCCCAATATGATATTTTGCTTATTTTATGGAAGTGGCTAGTAGGCAGCAGCTGCAATCTAAGAAAATGATGTAGAATTCCTGTAGTATCATTGTTACAGCCAAGGTGTTCTAGGGAATATTCAAGAAACAAGATTTGATATGAGGTTATATCTTTTATTGGACCAACTTTATAGTTGGGAGAGATATTAGATGAGCTTTCAGGCACAGAATCTAAAGCAGCATTTTTAGAAGAGTAGGCTTCATTGTTGCCATGCTTAGCATCTACAAAGAGCCACACTGGGCACATCTACATGTGCACTTTTACTAGTTAACTAATTAGCTCCACAGTAAAGCAACACAGTCTACATGTGCACCCATATTAGGGCACAGTAAACTAATTAACTGCACCATAGGATAGTACTATCTGAAACAAGCACTATCTTCCAGTAGAGTACTTACATGTGCTGCAACGCATGTGTAGACTGGGGCTGGGGCTAGCTGAAGCATGAGGGTGCTACAGTGCAGGGGCTGCCTGCCTGCCAGGCAGCCCCTGATCTGTAGCACCCTCATGCCCCAGCCAACCCTGACACCTCCCGATGCCAGCACCCCCTGGCCCCCCTGCTTTGGGTCAGCTGCTCCCAGGCAAAGTGTCCTCATGTGTGCCCTGGACCACCCCAGGTACACAGGAAGACACTGTGCCTGGGAGCAGCTGGCTCCCTCAAACTGCACCAGAGTTTATCATGGCACATTAATTATCATGTGTAGACTCCCCACTGCAACTGACAATGTGAACTGTCCCAAGATAGACCCCTAATGATTCAGATAAACAGATTTAGCAAGTGCTTTTCTAATAGAACCATCCAATGACTCCCAGACCTTCCTCTTTCTCTTAGCCTGTATTTACTGGATATGAAACACTAAATTGCCAGTTTCCTATGTAGCTTAGTTTCATGAATGTCACTGTCTCCTCCCTGCTACATGTAAAAAGAAATGGCAGAACTCTGTTTCCCCTTGTGTTGCTAAATGGCAGCTTTCCAACCATGTAAATGGCTTCTTGGTACTTATGCACAGACTGTGATTATATTACCTCTGCACTGTGGCTGCATAAACTGTGTGTATAGACTGAGCTTGTTCTTTCTGTAGGCTAGTACATCCTTTGCATAAGTGTCAAAAACACCACTTATGTGACTAGAAAACTGACATTTAGCTGCAAAAATTGAAATATAATTCAACCCAAAGTTTCCATCTTTAAGTACTGTTCACAGTGACTCAGCATATTCTGGAATATAAATTGGAGTACAAAGGTATTTTGAGTCTCACAAAAGGTCCCACACAACATTATTTGCTCACTGTTAAATCTCAAGTGCCAAATCATCACAAGCCCTTCAATGCTAGCTGTCTAAGAGAAGCGTCTGTCTGGTATGTAAAGCAGGAGAATGAAATCCTGTAAAAAAAATCCAAATACATAGAAATAAAATAGAGAATCTTTGTACATTCCTAACCACTTAAATACATGATTTTGTACACCTATAGTATCATTTCATTTGCTATGCCTTTGGAGTATTCTAACATTTTCAAATGATTAAATGCTGCTTAATCCATTGCTGCTAAAGATTTTGGAAGTCTAGTTCCTAGCAGCATTTTCTCTCTTGTCACATTGTGTAGGTGCCTCTGCTGTGAGTCAGGCACATTCCTGTCATCGTTGTTTATTTTTAGTAATCAAGTTTTTTCAGTTCTCCATTGCACTCTAAATGCATGACTAGTAACTACCACTAATGACAGATCAAAATGTTAGTTTAGTCTTTAGGCTAAACAGTTTCTTTATTGTCTTGTGAAGAAAATGAATGTTTCTTTTCATCTCTGATTAGGAGAACAGCCTGGCAACAGTTGTGCATTTACATTTTTAACTTCCCCACCCCTGATTTTGAAAGAGGGTGGAAAGAGTCTAAACTTTAAAATATGATTTTTATTCTGAAAAGTAATTGTAAATATACCATCTTGCTCAAGACGTTTTTCTTTCCGGGCGTGTGTGGAGTTGTAAGTACTGGTTTTAATGAAAAAAGCCTTTAGTATTCTACTCCTGATAGCAGTTCAGATCCAAACCAGATAACCCCATGTTTCATTGCACCTTGGGCATTTCACCCTAAATTGTTTACTCAGAGTGCTCTCTAAGCTCCACAGATATCAAGAGATTCCCAGAAAATCTTACTCTAATTTTCTATGCTATTGTATGCAAAATCATGTATGACATAGGATTGCATAGCTGAAACAGAGGTCAGGCTTTGAAATCTGTGGAGTTAATTCAGGCTTGCTTCTCAAGGCAAAATTGCATATCCAGAAGTAGTAACTAGACAGGAACATAAGCTTAGTTCTAAAAGAAGAGTGTGGATATGGAGTACAGCTGTGATTTAACAAAAAAAGTGACAGCTCTTGGTTGTAAGACTATTGTTAATGAACTGACATTCTTCATGGTTATTCTGAGCAGTGCTATATGTCCCTGAGCCTCCTTACTGCTGTTACTCAAAAACACACTGTAATAGGGCAAACCAACTGTACAAGAGCCCTAATTGCCCATCATTGTTTCGTTTATGAAGCTTTGTTGTATCTATTTTTAAATGCTTTTTCACCCTTTTTAATACATATCAGTGTCAGTATTGGTATGAAGAAGCAAGTGCTACAGTCATTAGAGTTGGAAAGTATTCTGCAGAGTGTAAAACCCAAGAAGCAGTAGAAATTCTCTACAAGCAATTTAATAAATTTATCCAGCCTACAGTGCCCCAACAAGAGGAAAGAATTCAGCAGATTACTGACCTCGCTAAACGTTTATATGGTGAGAACTCCCTTATGGTGTGTGGGGATGTGGTATAGAACAAATGCTGATTGAACAGGTGGGGGCAGGAGGTAACAGGGGACTGTTTAATACCTACATTTATTGATTTAAAAAGAAGATCCCACAAGGTTAAAATCAAGCACTGCTTTAAGCTATTGACAGAGCACTTGTTCTAGAAATATCCATTGTCCTTAACATGAGAGAGGTAAAAGTGCAGAACTAAAGTTTAAGGAAATATCAAGAAGTAAACGCTGAAAATCCAGACAGATGCTTTTCAGTCTGTCATCTGAATTCATCTTGAAATCTAAATGTAAATGTCCTAGAACCATTTATAATCTTAGAATTAAGACTTTATGGTTCATAACAGGAAAGTCTCTGAAACTGAATTGTACTACACCTATATCACTCAAAGATGAATGAATAGTTTACCCTAACGTAGTTTAAACTAATGTTAAGCTAATTTTTCTGTATTTCATGTTCATAGTTATTGGTTGCTCTGTAAATATTTGGGTCCATTTATTTTGATAAAGTGAAGAATATTGGGTAATGTTTAAGCATTGGGACTTGTATTCATTAAATTTCAGTTCTCTTCTTGATTTTGCTCTGCATACTTGTGTGACTTGCTGTATTTATACAAGCTCTAAAATGAGGCCAATGGCTGAAGATCTGGATAGAGCACACTGCAGTTGCTCCCTCACAAGAGCAGCACTGACATCAATGGCAGCTTCTCCACCAAGCCCTTAGGGTCTGGAGTGAAGGGGAATGTGTCATACTTTGCTCACTTATTTATGTATTTGTGAAAACTCTGCATACATAAATAATATGAGCACACAGTTGAAAGATCCTCTAAAATTTGTCCTTGAGGTAATTATCCATGCAGTCAATTGACTTGTAACCCAGTCTGTCAAATAATATTTACTGTGATCTCAGCCCTGGGAGCTGAGAAACCTAAGTGAAACACCCCCTTCACATTCCTGGTGCTGCTGGAAACATCTGCTCGTGGGGCTTTCCTCGCTGCTGCTGTGGCAGGAGGTGGCTTCACAGCTACATTTCCGGATTTGGTGCTTGTGAGTGGGAGCTGATGAGTACTGCTTGCTTGAGAGCTGTCTGCCCCACCCCACCCCCACCCTTTGCCCTGCACCAGCATGATCACAGTGTAGACATACCCTAAGTATACAATGGGACAGCATTCCCAGAAGTAAAGGACAACCCACAGCAGATACCTTGATGATGGGGGGGAAATGTACAATGATGTCACTCCTTGTTTCCAGTCTTTGCTCATTCAGGCAATCTAATCATCATTTGCTTGATAATCTATGAGATGGAGAGTAAACTCCCAAAGGTGGAGTAAGCCATCTCTCCATTCTTGAGTTGCTTAATGAAATCTGATAAAATCCTATCAAAGCAAGACTGTAGGCTTATATATTTAATATACTTTTAATCACAGAGGGTTTTTCAGTATGGAACATTACACTAGGAGGAGAGCAGCAGCACTTATTCTTTTGCAGTACTGATAATTTTATGCCGATCTAATGCATGATTGGTTCTGTGAGTAACTCCTGACATCAGTCAAATGGAGGGTTCCTTTACCTTTATGTTGGAAAAATCTAATTTTTATACTTTTGACAGGAAGGTGAGCAAAGTTTTTGGAATGTTAACTGTTTCTTGGCTAAAGAACAGAGTGGTAAGCTCAAGGGAGTTTATGAGGGCCACTGTCCCTTTAAAATTATTCCCTACAGGTCAGTGACATTGCTTAGTCCGGGGGAATCCCATCCCAATGACATGGCAAAAATTGTGAGTGTCCAGCTCCATAGAGACAAAATAGAGTAGAGAGAAAAACCCAATTTTTAAAAATACTTTTCTCTGATACAGGATTGTATTTATTGTCATGTTTTCTACCTGCAGGTTTTGAAGAGGGAAGTAAGTATGTGGAAAAAGTGGTAGCAAAGCATAAAGAAGTTCTTGATTCCATCAATGAACTATGTAACTCTTTGAAACAACTTGAAAGAGAGATTGAGGTAATTAAATGTATATGACAACTGTTTTAAACTAGATCTATCAGTAATTTTATCAGTATTTTATGGCAAGGAATTACAGTGGAACTTGAGAGAGATGGGATACCATTTAGTTTCGATGTTTCCAAGAAAAACACGTCTCTCTTAATATTTTTTCTGTCCTTATAACAAAACCAATGGGATGTTCTTCATTACTAATTTTAACCATACCCAACAGTTCTCTGACTCTTTAAGATCTCTCTTATCTATTATCCTATTTTAATCCAAATTATGCCGGAAAAGATTAATCTCTAACATCATATTTAAGGGTAGACTTTTTTATGCAAACTTTGGGGATTATCAGAAGCAGAGTTAAGATATTTAGAATTATTCCTGTTGCTATCATGCAGTTATCTTACTACTAGTTTATCGCTCAAAAAACTTTTCAATTAAGATTTGTTTGATACTCCATTTGTTTTTGTACTAAGCTAAAGAGAACCCTGCTCTTGAACTTGTCCCTATTACACCATCAAAAAGAAAGGCCTGCTGGAAATAATGTGCCTTGTTCTTGTTTTCCTGTTTGCTTTTCTTTTGGCTACAGCCTGGGCCACACTTTACAGTTATTTCTATATGTAAACTGAAAAATATTTAAACATTCCTTAAAAGGCTCATAGATATTAATTGGTCCACTGCAGATTCCAGGTATAGATTTGGGTCAGAAGGAAGGGAATATGAATAGACAAGTGTCTTAAGACAGGAAAGCATTGGACCATAGAGAGACATGGCCAGGAGATACAAGGGACTAGGTGGGGCACATTTGTTCTAACATGTCATGAAACAGAAAGTGATAAAGAAGGCACTAAGAGATGGGAAGCAGATCAGAAGAAGATGGATGAAGATAAGGAATAGAAGGGATTGCAGAGAACAGCAGAAAGCAGGGATACAGGACTGAAGATTTAGAAAGGAACAAGAAAAGGCAAAAACTTTGATCCAAGTAATTACAAAAAAACTAAATATAGAACTGTAAGTTCTTGAAAGCTTTAGCGCCTGATTCTCGTTTGCATTATGTGCCATCTTTCTCTGCCAGCAGTATGTAAATATTCTTGCATATAAATGGGAATTAGGACTTTCAAAATAGACGTGTCTCCTCTACTTTTCCTGCATCCTCTGCAAAGTAGCTAAATTCTGCTTGAAAAAATCCCCACAGGATCCATCAGAACAAAACTTTATACCTGCAGAACTTGTATATTGACTCAATTTAAACTAGATGCCTTAAAAATCCTTGGAGAAATGGGATTTTAAAAAATCTAATAATTCTTTTATTTTGAATTTGCAGGTATTTTTTATGAATTTAAGGGGCAGTGTTAAAGTTGTGGGGGTGATGCTGAATGATAAGGGAGTATGTGGTGGGGGAACCAGCTGGATCCTTTAACTGTTCCCTTCCACATTCTGATAACTATGGTTTTGAATGTTTGCGAGGAAATGTAATACTGTATTACTTACTGTAATAAGTTCTTTTTTTATGCAATAGGGAAGTGTTTATATGTGCTCCTGGGGGCACTTAAAGTGCACTAATTAAGTCTCAGGCTTGTATCATGAGAAGTCTCATGATACAGAAGTCTCATTGTATCATGCCTTCTGCCATGCAATGCTACTGTGCATTAATCACAGGCTACTGCGCAGTCAGCATCCCTTGTAGACATGGCCACTGGCAAAGTCTGGTTTGTCTGTTTCACAATAAGTATAGACCAAATTTTTTTAGGTGAGGGAAGTTTTACTAGGATAGGGAAATTACAGGCAGCACAACTATGTAAGGACTTAGGGGTTGGCAACCTATGTCCAGTGAAATCTGGCCCATGCAGTCCCTGGATATGGAGTTTCAGGAGTGTTTGGTGGTGGGAGGCTTCAAAGGCATTTGTTGTTGAGTGGCCTACTCCCATGCCAGAATGGGAAGAAGTGGTGGTGGCAATCCTACTGCCTACCTCCTCTGACTCAAGCCTCTGGTCTGAAAAGGTGGCTAATTTCTGACCTAGGGAGATAAACTGTTTGTCAAGGAAGCTGGGATATAGCAAATAATCTTCCTAGAGACAGAGGAAGCAAAAAGAACAGAAAGCAGAAAGAAAGCAGAACTATTAGAAAGAAAGGGTAAACATAGAAAAATATAAATTTCAGGAAGCTTGTTCTAAGGAGAAAAGAATCATTAAAGACTCTATAGGACATGCAGCATTTTTCCAAATGCCTGGAGTTGCAAAGAGGAAAGTTATAAATAACAGTAATGTAGAAATTTTATTTGACTTGACAAAAACTTGTTCTCTGTCTTTGCCCTGCCCTCTGTCTTTAAAGTCCATGCTCATTATATGTGGAGTCCTCTATAGAGGTGTGCGAAGCAGGGCCTATTAGGTTTGGATTCAGATTCAGCCTGAATCTGGGAGAGTGATTTGATTCATTGATTTAGATCACTGTCCCCAATTCGATTTGGCCAAAGCCAAATCTGAAGATTCAATGCTGATTCAGAGAATCAGTAATTCGGATGTAGACACAGCTTTAAACATTTTTTCTACATACCTCGAGGTACCAGCATGGCTTGTGAATGCTGCAATGCTGGGGCGCATGGAGCAACACACAGGAGTATGGGGTGCGCCCTCCACGTGCTTGGCAGCGAAACTGAAAGTGGACCGGAAGTACGTTTGGTTCATGTCCGCGTCCACCAGGGAGCATGTGGGGAACACCCCATGCCCCCCTGGCTCAGCAATCAGCTGCAGGGGACCCCAGGTGGCCCCCCCCAGACCTAGGAGGCACCAGTTGCCAAGCCAGGGGAGTGGAGGGTGGGGGCCCAGCAGGTTCCCCGGTGGACACAGAAGCAGACTGGAAGTGGTTCTGGTCCACTTCTGGGTTTGCTACCAAGTGTGCTGGGGACCCCTCCACACTTCTGTGGGATGCTTCATGCACCCCAGCACTGCAGTGTTCATGAGCTGCCTGCTACCTAGTGGTATGTAGAAAAAACATTTAAAGCTGCGTCTATGTCTGAATTGCCGAATCTTTCTGACTCCTTCTGAATCGATTTGGAGGGTTCTGATTTGATTCAGAGAGATTAAAGGCTCCTCTGATTCTATTTGGATTTGGAGATTTGGCCACCGAATTGGGCCAAATCTCCGCCAAATTGAATCAGGTACTGAAACTTCACATAGCCAGGCCATTTTATCTGGCCCATGGGGGCCCTAAAAGATCTAGAAAATTAATATTTATCTGCCCCTGGCTGCTTGTCATGCAGCCCTCGATAACTTGCCAAAACTCGGTAAGCGGCTCTCCACCTGAAATAATTGCCCACCCCTGTAATTAAGAAGTTTAGACATCTGAATGCTGTACCTCAGAGGGAATATTGAGTTACAGACTGTAGAGAGAGAAGCAGAGAACTATCCGTCCAATATTCCAATTGAAGAATTAAACAAATAAATTAAAGCCAAAGATAAACTCGAGAATAAGATGAGCAGACTTGGGGTGAGGGCGCACTTAATTAGAGTACTTTAAGTGACCCCACTTTAAGCACTTTAAGTGCTCTAATTAAGTCTCAGGCTACTGCAGAGTCAGTGTCACGAAAAAGCCATTTGTTGGCACAACTGTGCAGTAACTCCGGTTACTGCACGGTCATTTAATATTTGTTTATACAAGTACTAAATGACTGCACAATAATGACTGTGAAGTCAGCATCTCATGTAAATGAGGCCATAACAGCATTAAATGCAACAGTTTACAGAGTATGTTGCAAAAGTTTCTTTTTTTCTCTGTGTTCAAGGTCTAAGAAGGCCTTCTAATTGCCAGGTCACTATATATTGTGCAGGCATTCACTGTATTTTCTTTTTATTTACCAGAAAGATGTTTTGAAAGAAGAAACACCAAATATAGAGTGTTTTGTGGAGGAGGAGATTATTATACAAAAAGAACAAGTGAGAAACAAGCAGGAGATGTACAAGGAAGTTAGTCAAGGAAAGGAAGATGAACCAAAGCTAGAGGTCAGTAAATTGTTCTGCAGTGGACCAGTTAAGTTTTGGTAGATTGCTAAAAGGTCTGTTGCTTTGACTTGCTCCTTGCCTCCCTCAGTACTGGCATTATCAGTGTTATTCCTTTGACCTCCCCTTCTCTGTCCATTTTCTTCTCCCACTTACCTCCAGTCCAACATACTCTCTCTCTTCTTTTCCTTCTCTTGCTTGTTATATATTGTCTTTTCCTACCTTCCTAGGAAATAGCCCATTTCTGAACAGTAGGTTTACTGCATTCTCCTTAGTGGATTTGTGATATCTGATTTTAGTCAGTCAGTCAGTCCTTGTATGTCTCCATTTCTTTTCCTTTCATTCCCCTTCATTTATGAGCCATTACCCTGTCTGCTTTTTCTTACTCCTTTCCCTCTGAGTCTATAGCCACAAAATTCCTGAGACATTCTGTACTTATTTTTTCCAACAAGTACTATACTATTCATACTATTCATTTACAATTTAACAGGACTCGTGGGAATAACAGTTTGGGGGAGTATTCTTCTTAGTATTCCCTGGTGCCTTAACATTCTTATTTCCCCCAAAAGACAATGTACATGTATTATAAATATAACCATTTCACTCATAGCTCAAGCTGAAAGTAGAAAGACTAGTGCTTTTATCAGTTAAAAATTTCTCCAGGACTTAAAAGTTTTATGTTGCTTTTTTATATATGTTATATATTTAAATATATTGTATACGTAGGTTATTCTTTTACATGGATTCAGATACATTTATTAAAAATTCAGAAGTCAGAATAAAGGCTGGTAACAGTAGTATGTTTCTCTCTACCAACCTGAAGAACATGTCTGCTCTTCATTCTGAAATTATTTTTTTAATAATCAAGTTTGAGCAATTTATCCTCTAACCCCCAAGAGCCTTCTCTTTCACAGGTCAATGCTTCCTAGACAAGACTGATTCTGTTACACCAAGTACAGACATTACACTTTTACCAATATAAGTGACCACAAATTGGTCTGTACCCATAACAGAACAGAAGTTCAGCACACACAGACTGGTTTAAAAATTGTGGACCCTAGTGTAAGATTTGCACCCCCCCCCCCCTTCCCCTCCCCACCAAAGGGCAAATGTGTGTTCTGTTCACTACCAATCTAAACTATGCTGGTTACAGAAAACCATGTAACTTAGATTGATTCTGCCTTGGCTTTTTGAAAGTCTCTACGTAGCCCTGAAGACTGATCCTTAAGATCAGATTCTGCCTTCATTTACACTGTTGCCCATCCAGAGTCAGGGATGGATCCAAAGGGGGTGCAGTGGTGTGGCTGCACCCCCTTTTGGATTGGATCACACCCAGGGAGCCTCTGGTGACTTTTTTAAAGTCCCCAAAGCACATAAGACCCCCTCCTTTCCCTCCATGATCAAAGGCACGTCCCCTCCCCACTGCTGTAGTAACAAAGTTTGGCACCCAGAGCAAAGCCTGCAGCAGCAGCAGCCCACTCCTGCCCCATGCACAGATCTGGGGGGCACACGCCCCCTCATGCTTGCCCAGGAATGCACACAGCAGTAGGAACTGCCCTCCCCACACTCCCCCAAACAAGCCATTCGTGGCTCCATGCACTCCCTGCCCCACCTGTTAGTGCCCCTTTGCTTTGGCACCTAGGGTGGTCACTCCGCTCACCCCTTCCTTCCCCCCCAGCTCTGGTACTGCCACGCTCTCCCCAGCCTGTTGCTCTGGGGCACTGCCCTTCCTCCCCTTCCCCTCCTGCTGCTATTGCTTTTCCCGCTGTGGATGTGGGAAGCTTGAAAGCTATTTCTGCCCCCTCCAGCGAGGCTAGGCCAGGCTGGGCTCAGCTGGGAACAGTGAAAGCAGCAAATGAGCAGGGGTTACCTCCTTCCCATACCTGCTCCCTGGGAACCCTCCCCTATCCATCTCCACTGCTACTATGGTCACTCTCCCATCTGAGCCCAGTTTCTCCATAACAGGAGCAGAAGGGGTTTTGAAGCTTCCTGCACCCTGGGACAGCAGGGAAAGCAATAGCAGAAGGCAGTAGAGGGGTGGAAGGAGACTAAAGGGGATGTGCCTGTAAACACAAAAGGGAAGGGAATTCTTATGTGCTCTGGGGACTTAAAAATGTCCCTGAAGGCTCCACATGTAGCCTGTCCACAGCCCTGCAGTGAGGGTGGCTCCTCCCACACCTACATTTGCTAAATCCTGGATCCATCTCTGTCTCAGCTGTCAGTTTAAAAGAATGTTGGGAAGGTTGAGAGCAATGCACAATTTCACCTCTCCCCCACCAAATGATATAGATTCAAAGACCAAGTGTGTATTTACAGGAGGGAAAAAGTTAATGAGTGGATATACAATAATCGATTAAGAAAGTTTTTATGTTGTCAGTGACTAAATAAGGCTCTTAGATTAAGTAATAAAGAGAAAAGGGTTAAATTATATGAGAAGTATATATCCTAAAGAAATTCAATATTGAAGCCTTAGTTCATTATTCATATATGAATAATGTACCACAAAGAGGTGAAGTATCACTGGAGGCTGGCGAAGTCCAGTGGAAGGGCTAGGTGAAAAAGAAGAGTGATAGTTGATACTGGATTCCTGTGTTTCAGATTTCTGTTTGGAAAGCTGATAATATGAATGGATAATACTGCAGGGATGAAAATAGGTTATTGATTAAACATAATTAAAACTAAAGTTCTTTTTGTTTAAGTGCAGGAAGCTCTCCTTTCTGCTGGTGACCTAGAAGCAAATTTATTTAATATAGTTAAACATAGTTTGTGTTGCTCTCATTCAAAAAAACAAAACCTACCCCTTTTTTCTTTGAAAGATAATGTTAGTTACTGGCCCAGTGAGACCAGTACAGCAGCTAGAGATTGGTGGGGTGCAAAAAAGTCTCATTCCTGCCCTCCTTTCTCCCTCTCATAACCTTTGACTAGCTGCTATATGCCACTGAAAGATCCTGTACGCCAGGGGACTCAATTTTTGGCCCAGCAGGCCAGATGAGTGGGGTAGTCTGCAGGCCAGATTGGGCCCCACATACCAGGACAAAGCTCTGGGGCCTGGCACTGTACCCCTCCCTGCCTCATGCTCTGGGAGCAGGCCATGGGAATTGGCATTGTCCTCTTCTGCCCCTGCATGCTGAGATTAATTCCCGGAAGCTTGTCACCACCATCTCCCACCCACCACACTGGGATAGGTCCCAATGGCCTGGCACTGCTCCCTCCTGGCCCCCCACATGAAGATTGGTCCCTGGGGCCTGATACTGCCCACCACCCTCCAGCCCATCCAGAGGCTGGTCCAGTGTGCAGGGCCTGGGGCTTCCTGCAGGTCTGAAAATGTGCAGTGGGAGAGTGGTGTCACTGTTCTCCCACTGTCAAATTTCTGGACCCATGGGGAGTCCATGGGCCAGATAATATGGGACTGTGGGCTGGATCTGTACACTGTTATGATTTGTATACAGTTATGATGTCACTTTCTGAGTCAAATATGTCTGTTTATAGGTCAGTCCATGTGGAGTAATAAAAATCAGAGAATCAGAGCCTCTGATTTCATTCAGCGCATAGAGACTTAGACCATTTAGAAGTTACTTAGGCCTGTCATTTTAAATTATGCCTGCTTAAACTTTAATATCCTTTCAAGTGTTTCTCCCTGTTAATATTTTAATAAATAGACTCATTATGTCAAACTTTACTGCTAGGGACAGACTTTCAAAAAGCCTGAGCCTGAATTGATTCAATCTTTGTAGGTTGGTCTAACCTAGCTAATCTAAATCAGTTTTGTAGCTGGACAGACATCCCAGGAATGCAGGCACACGCCTGCAGTGGCTCAAGCTAGAAGCCAGGAGGCGCAGAAGCAGCTTCCCTTCCTTCCACAGCATGGAGCTGAGGGGGTCATGGCCAGACTCCCACAGGATGCTCTGATTAGCTGAGCAGGGAGTTGATAACAGTGTTTATCACCCAATTAAGAAACAACAGAGGAACATTACCATCTACCTGCTGATTTTGCGGGTTGATTCTACCTGTTGATTCAGCAAGGACAGTAGCCAGCATGTGGTCTGCTAGCTAATACACAGAAACCTCCTCAGCAAGTCAGAGGAGAGGGGGGAATTCCTGCTTAGCAGGGAGTGGTGAGGAGGAAGTGGGGGAGCTGCAGCCAGGGAACAGAGGGGAGGGGCCAGCCCTGCTGTGCACCCAGAGAGCATGCCAGGATGCTGGGGGTGTCTGGTTTATCTTAAACCAGCAAGGGGTCTGGGACAGACATTGCATAAACTGGTTTGAGCCAAATCAGTTAAGTCTGATACTACACTCAACCAGGTTTATTTTAAACTGGTTTCAGCTATTCTCAAACTGGTTTATGTGCACTGAACATCTGTTTAAACTGGTTTAAACCAGTTTCTGATCACTTAAACTGGTTTATGTGTAATGTCTGTCCCTAGCCTATTACTGCAACTAATGTTAATCTGATCTTGATCACCGAGGACCCTGATCACTCAGTGATATGAAAGTCTGAACAAGATAAAAGTTGTACGTGACAATATATCTAAGGTTCAAGGTGTTGGGTAAGACACATACAGAAAAAGAAAATAAATTAGTTGTAGGTGGACATATAGGAATTAACTCACAGAAATTCATATCTTGAGTTAACAATTAATTACAGCTCTAATAAACAATGGAATGAACACCAGCCATAATATCTTGGCTTGATACATTAGCCTAGAAGCCTCTTGCCTAATTATGAGAGTATAGTAGAGCAAATTATTCACACATTTCAGCAAATTAAAAATTGAATTTTGCTTTCCTGTGTTCACCTGCATTTTGAATTCACTTTTCAAGGATTAAGTTTTCCTTTACTGCAACCTCTCACATATATTATGTTTGAATGACAAATAAGACAACATTGAATTAACTAAACAGAAGGAGAGATTTGCTGAACCCAGTGATGTAACAAGTGGTGGACAACTGGGGCAAAATCCTCAGGGGCCAACTTAGAGGAGCAGCATAAACAGCAGCCAATGCTGCCATCAGCCCAGCTGCCATAGCCATCCCAACCCCTATCACTGCCTCTTGCTGCACAGGGCACGACCCTAGCTTTTACACCTCTGGATGAATCTTTCAACAGATGTTTAGCCTGGAGACCAGCAGGAAGATCCAGTTGCATCCACATATTTATACATAATACAGAATTGAAGACTTGTAAATCCAAGCAGTGTCAAAGGCTGATAGATCAAATATTTTGTATATCATTTAGCAAGACAACACTATAAGAATAGGACTTACGTTCTCTGAGCACCCTTTTAGAAACCTGGGACCAATGAGAGAGACATAGGTATTATGTGTCTGTGCCAGTACAGAAGTACAAAGCCCCAGCCAGAGCCCAGGCACAAGAGTAATTAAATAATTCAGACAGTCTTTGCTGATCTGAAGCTAGAAATGCATGCTCACGTATCGCATACAATTACTTTCTGGGAATATGATGACAAAATCTTAGGTCCAAAATCTTTATTTGGATCTAAGCTTCTACTAGTAAAATCATTCTAGTATTTTTCTCTGAGACAACTGACAGAAAAAAGTGTAAAGAAAAAGTTTAAAATGCTCTAAAAAATTCTTAAATTTGCTGGGGTAGCCTTTAACTTATGAACTACAACCACTAAACTACTGAAAAGAATGATCACCATTCTCTAAGGATGATCAAAGATCCAGTAATTTGATTTTAACTTGTCACTGGTTACCATAGTAACATAGCATAGTTTCTCGTCCCATGAATGTGACTGTGCCCATACCATCTTTCATTACAGTCACCCATAGTAAACACAGGTCACAGGGAATCTACCAGTGGTCATTTGTTCACCCTAAGTAGTACATTACATTTTATTGTTATTGAACCTAATTTTAAAGTGCTCATATTATATTTCCTGTCAGACCATATCCAAGCTATTTGGAGCTACTGTACCATAGCTGCAAATTTTCTGCTAATGATTCTGTCACATTTATTCATGTTTCCCAGGGTGGATTAAGTGAGTTTAAGAAGAAGAAATACTACAAATGTTATTATTAACTTGTACGTGAATGTGGATGTGCACTACAATAGCCTGTTCTCTCTTTCTTTTTTTCCCTTCTATTTTTAAGGAAGAGAATAAATTGGCTGATATTTCAGATATCTGCCCAGCTGGTGAGGATTTCATTTCTCAGTATACAGAACTGTCTTCTCCTGCCAAAGAGGATAGTTTACAGACTGAGCTCCTGGCAGAAGAAATGCCCTGTGGGGATGAATATGAGTGTATATCACCTGATGATATCTCATTGCCACCGCTTTCTGAGACACCCGAATCCAACCTCCTGCATTCTGAAACAGAGCTGGAAGATCAGTCGCGCTGTAGTTCTCATAGTCTGCATGTCAGCTCCTATAGCTTGCAAATGCAGATAAATACTACCAATAAAAGAATGACCGATGAGTCTGGTCTCTTAACAACTATTGCTTATGCTGACACGACAAATCAGAGAAGAGAAAATGCATCAAATCAGTCTGAGAGGTTTCTCCCCTCTACCATATGTCATGATCCAAAATTCAGAGTGCAGTCTCCTTTGACTTACAGTTCACCAGAAACACCAGAAACTAGCACTGCTTCCTGCACAGTAAATGCAAGACCGGCATATAGCATGATGAGTGAAGTGTGTGAGAAGCATTTGCAGCACTGTGAAAGCATGACAGAAACACAAGAACAATTGCATGGCATTAATAACTTTACTAAAAGCCAGGATAGGCTGCATGCTTTGCCCAATGCATTCTCAGATCTCATGTTTCAATCAGACGCTACCAGAAGCTGTCAGAGGCAGATGGTCACCCGAGAAGAGATTAAAAGTGCTTCAGAAAAGAACAGCATGGTCAGCCTATCTGGACAGGCGCCTAACTTCTCTCAGCTCCTGTCTAATGTAACCGTCATGGAAGGTTCTCCAGTAACTTTGGAAGTAGAAGTAACAGGATTTCCAGAGCCTACACTGACATGGTGGGTAGCTTATAATGAAAAGAGCTAAACATATCAGTAAAAATACACATCAAATCACGTATAACTGTGTGTCCTAATCTAAAAAGTAGAGTGAATTGCTTGTATCCATATCACTCCATAGTTCTGCATGGTTCCACTTTTCTGTTTTTGGGGGTGTTTTTTAACATTAACCCACTTGAAATGTCATTGCTCTCAATTTCAGGAATAATCAAAGCGTCAAAATACTTGTGACCATATTAGACATTTATTTTGAACAAACACAGCCAGCACTTTTCTATTATTTCTCAGTTTAACATTCCACTTTTTAAAAATGATTTGTGAAATGAAACTCATATTTCAGGGTCAACATAATGCAGGTAGACTCCTCTATACTGTCTCTGCCACTTGCCCAATTTTTTTTTCAAACTATGAAAAAAGACTGAATACAAAGAAAATAAGCCTTCAAACAGTGAAGTCCAAGTCTGAAGCAAATATTCACTCTCCCCCCCTGCACTGTCATATGTACAGTTTTTTATTGATTAAAATTATATTGTTATATCTTGTGTTTGTAGGAATTCTTACAAATAAGAACTGGTAAAATATAATTTTTTTTAACAGCAGGACTATTAAGAAATGATTTGCAAAAGATAGAGATGGAGACAGGGGTCAGAACATTTCAAAGAGAGTTATTTTTAGGTCTTCATACGCTGCTTCATTTTTATAAAATCCAGTCCCTATATATATGTCATTAATTTGTTTCTTCCAAGGAAGCCCCTCTTTGAATTTGCTAATGGTGGATATTGCTCCCAGATATATTTTAGTCCACATTTTTGCAATGCCTGGCATCACACATGAAAAAACAGAGCTGGAGGGAGAAATATCTATACAGCTGCAGGGAGAGGGAGAGAGAGTGCTTTTACAATGTACTAAGAACTGCAAACCCATCTGTTAAGAATCTGAATTTTTACCTACAACATTGAAACACTAGCAGTACATTTTGCCTGTATCAATAATATAGTAATTTAGTTTTCCATTTCCATCCTCTGCACTTTCAGGAAGTACTGCTTGTGAATTAAGAAGTCCTTCCAAATATATTTTTAGCTCAATTAGCCCAAAGCAATATGTTGTTGGCAGAACTTGTTTCTCAAAATAAACTTTAAATTGAATATCTCTTAGGTCACAGTTTTATAAAAATTGAACTGCCATATTTTACAATAAAAATTCAGTGCAGGATCACTAGTAATTTTTTTCACAGGTTTATATAGTGTCATAGGGATGGGAGTTTTGCCTTTAGGTAATATTAAATGCAGCATACACACAGACAAAATATTCAGGGCCTGCTTCACCTTTTACTTAGAGAAAGTAAATCAGATATAAATGCCACTGAACCTAGCAAGCTGTATCCTCAACTGATGTAAATTGGAAAAGGTTCCTTGAAGTTCATGAAGTTACATTAACACTGAATGAGGATCTGCAACAACTGAGTAGCAGGGAAACTGGCTTCTTACTCTTTACTGCTTTATGGGGGAGGCTAAAATTGATATTTGTGCAGAGGACTTGTATTACGTTTTGCACACCAATAAAGAGCCATTAATGACAGAGATAAGTTCTGTGTAGTTTCTCCTGTAGGTCCTCTGGAGGGTGAATTTAACCCTTCAATAGCAAAATTTTTCCAGGCAAGTCTCTGCAAATCCCAGCTGAAGTAAGTGGGACACCACACAGGCTGCATAATCATGCAGAGCAGCTTGCCAGCAATCCTGTTTCTGTCTTATATTAAATGTATTTAGCTGGTTGTGTGAATCAAATAAATTAATCCATTTGCAAATGGGGGAATCAGTGGAGCCGCAGCTATCAATTTCTGTTATTGCCAAGTTGTTGTAGAGGTGCTCTTAAAATCAGCAAATCCTGCTTCAGAAAATCTGATGTAAATCTGACTTGAAAACTGACTCTCTGCTTCAGGTACAAGAAGGGCCAGAAACTGACTGCAGATGAGCACTTTAAGCTCTTACAAAAGGAGACAAAGCATACTTTGTTCATTCAGAAGGTGTTTGATACAGATGCTGGCCTCTATGTTGCTCGAGCTAAAAATTCTAATGGCACAATCTCATCAAGTGCTATCCTCCATGTGAAAGGTAATGGGCCACCTATCACAAGAATAAACTGGATAATGTTGTGTGTCATCTATATTAGTGTATTACTAATGTACTGGCTGTCCACATAGTAAGTACAGTATTGTCAGCACCGGATCATGAACTGAAACAATTTTAAATCAGTTATCTTTCACTGCATCTTTCACAAACTGTAACAATCTATTTATGCTTCATACTAGATAGCTTGCTTGTTTTCTAATACCACTGCTATATCAGATGTTTATGTTCCCTTGTCAGGTTAATCTTTATCTTAAAAAGTTAAAATGATTTGTTAGGATGATGGCTGAGTTTTGCAGGCTAAATGTCCACCATTACTGTTAACAAAGTATAAAAAGCTTTCAGATTGTGTTGTTTATAGACATCATATGTCAAAGTGTATGCAGGTACTGTGCCTAAATCATTGTACATGTCATGATGCACTTTTGTTGTTTTTTCTTTAAAGCATATTTCTAATAGTATTTTTCTCATGTACATTTTAGGTATGTCTCTGTGTAGAATAAAGCCAAATAGGACAGAATCGTAAAATGTATAACTATACTGGCAAACACCATAAACAGATCTATGCATGGTGTTGGAAAAACTAGGGCTTCATTTAGCTAAAATGTGTCTGTAAGTAATTTGAAAACAAGTGGAACTGAACTGATGTAAATTGTGATGAATTCAGCTGAAGTCAATGGAGCTTTGGCAATCTAGACAGAGACTCAACCTTTCAAGGCTCAAGGTTCCCCTAGTCAGACTCAAGGTATTTAAAAAAATGCCAGTTCTTAGCTGGCTCATTTCCTGAGTATGAAAAAATAATGGAGTGATTCTTCTATCCAAAGAACTCAGAAAGACCACAACAGGTTAGAATGTTTTTGACACCATGGATTCCTATTTGAAATGTTTGAGTTGTGAATTGTGTGTAGCATCTAAGGCAGGGGTGGGCAAATTGCAACCTGAGGGCCGGATGCAGCCCACCAGGCCATTCTATCCGGCTTGTGGGGCCCCTAAAAAATTTAGAAAATTAATATTAATCTGCCCTGAGCTGCTTGTCATGCAGCTCTCGATGACTTGCTGAAACTCAGTAAGTGGCCCTCTGCCCAAAATAATTGCCCATCCCTGATCTAAGGCCACCTATACATGTGCAAAGAGGCTGTAATTACAGCACATTAGAGAAGACTCAATTAATTGAGTCTGCTGGAGCATGGTAATTACTGCACTCCAGCAGACTCTAGCATCATATCTATCAGCATCCCTGCACTGAAAAATGGCAGTGAAGGTACTTTAACTAAAACTCATTTGGCGAGCTTTAGCTAAAGCACCCACACTGCCATTTTTCAGTGTAGGGATGCTGATACACATGACACTTTGGGCACTTTAATTAGAGCAGCACTTGGAGATGCTCTAATTAAAGAGCCCCCTCCCTACCTCCCAGACCATGTGTATAAATACCTGAATAGCATTCAGATTGGTTACACCCTGTGACATCCTTAAAAGGATCTCACAGCACCCCAGGGTCCCACAGCAACCTGGTTGAGAACCACCAATCTAAACCAACAGATGCATATCTGTCAGATAAATGATGAAGTGTTAGTTTGTACAATAGTCCCATAAATGCCAGTTTATAAAATAAAACTTTTCAACATACCTCTCTGCCTGAAGTATGCAATGTTGCAATTCTTTTAATTCGTTCTCTGCTTCTTTACAAAATGTTAAATGAAACATGTAGATACCTTATATAATACTCCCAATTGTTAGTATGAAAAGAGAAATATCATATTTTATTAATCTGGCTTTGAGCATGTTTATAATTAATTTTGATAAACTATTTTCAAAGAGATCAACATATTTGGGAAAATATTCCCGTGAAGAATAATGTGTATGATAAGTTAAACTATAAAAATGAAAATAGAGGATTTTTCTGTGAGTTTTTCTTAAACAATTGTAATAATGAGAATTAATTGGCTTTAATTGTGATATTTTTTTAAAAATTGCATCTGTTGAATTTTATTTGTGATAAGGACAAACCAAAATACTATTATGTTATTATAAAAATAGTTTTGATGATGTAATAACTTTGGATCAGAAAAAATTTAATATTTTGACAAAAGAAAGGAAGTTTGCCATGGAAAGATTTCACAGATAGACCTTCAGGCATTTAAATAGTGAAATTAATTTCTTATAAGACTTTGAGACATGTTGTATCTGTCCACAAAAACGGTAGGCAAACAGCTAAATAATTTTCCTTGCATTTTTAATTTGCTGCTTTCACCTAATGACTTTGCTTGTGTAAGAATTTTATAATAGGGGGGACCTTAAATTTCTTGCAACATTTACGAAAAGGAAATAAACCCTTGTCTGTACAGCATGCTCTGAAGTGAGTCGATAGTGCAAATTGCAGGTGCTTACTGGGGCTAAGAACAAGCATTTGGATTACTGGCCCAGTGGCTGCAACTTCATTAAAATCTTGTAACTTGGCAACAAATGTCTGCAAGTCAACATGTCCTAAGGTAGGGGCAGGGGGGTAAGCAGGATGGGGAGAAAACAACATACTAAGACTAGAAGCTATATTAATGGGCAATTTTCTTTCTAAGTCAAGCCACCTTATGAAAATCCTTGTAAGGAAAATCCAAGTACAGGTAATCCATCCTTTTTAGTACTTTTCAGAAAGTGTATTTTCATTTTACAATAAAGCAATATTTACTAATATTTTTCATGTTTCAATTTTCATAAAAGAAATGTTCGGTTTTTATATATATATTTCCTTGCAGCTATATATGCACATACATAGCTACAAAACAAACAGCAAAAGAAATTAAAGAAGCATATTTGTGTTTATATTATAATAAGCATTGAGATAAGACTAAAGATTCTTCCCAATATGGTGTGATGTTTTTCATGTTTTGCCTGTGGCTGAAATGTCACTTTCTGACAGCCTGATCTCTATTTATAATAAGCAGAATGCTGGAAACAATCAGACAGCCAGTAAATTTGCAACAGTATTTGAAATAACACTTTGTCTAATACAGTGCCAATTCATTTTTTGCTGTTTTTTTATCACACTAAAGTAAATTAGAATTTAAACAGTAATACAGGAGTCAAAGTCAAAGTAAAAAAAAAAACAACCCCTCATTGGTCTGAGGCTTTTCCTTATGTACCAAAGCCATGGCTTTGTTTTTTGCACAGTTCATTTTCTATGCAAGTCTAAGCTGAAGCAGTAAGTTTCCTAGATAACCCAAGAGACTGCTAATTTCTGGAGCCCTAGCTACTTGAATCTTCTGTTTTTATTAGGAGGGTCGCAGTGTAATCAGCCCTAATCAATGATGAGTCAAACCCTCAAAAATCAGGAAGTTGGTATAAAAGTAGTACATTCTTTTTTACATTCTTTTATATTTTACATTCTTTTCGTTTTCTGGGTTTTGCTCCTTTAGGATGTACTAAGGCTACATTTTCAGACTGTTATCTGCAGTAATGGAGACTAAAAATGAACTTTTTTTTTACAAAATGAAAGCCTAATCTATCTTTGGGAACTAAGATTTTATACTGAATCCCAAATATCACAACACTCGTGGTAATTTCACAAGAGTTGGCAATGCTGAAGAGCACTACAGGAGATGCACACAAGGTTATGTCTCTACTGTAACTGTAAATACATGACTTAGAATAAAACTAGCAAAGCTATGGAAAGTTCAGAGCTATGAAGGGCATCACTCTGCTGCTATTTATATACCTCAGTTGAGAGGGCTGGGACAGCACTCTGTAATCTTTCTCTTTAGAAGAGAGTTATTTGTGGAATACAAATAGAAGTCTAGGCTGGGTCTCTGTGACTAAGTACAGACAGTCAAAAAGCCTGAGGCTAAATTGATTCAGTCTTTGCAGGTTAGTTTAAGCTGCAGAAATTAAACAGAGAAACAACTGGACACACATTCACTTTAATTCAGGAAATGCAGCCACATACCTGCAGTGGCTCAGGCCAGAAGCCAGGGGGTGCTAAAACATGGGTCTCTGGCTCATAGCATGGGTTATGTATTCACTTCCTCTTCCTGCTGCCTCTGAGGTTTTAGCAATTTTCAGCTCATAATCACAGCAGCAGGACTCTTCAGGGTTGCTCATCACTTCCTCTTCCTGTTTCCAGGTGCCTCTGGGTTTTGTAGTTCACAGTTGCAGCTATCAGTAAGTTTTTAGCAGGGCAGGACAGCTCTGTACTTGGGGGAAGAGAAGTTTAACCCCCTCCCTGGCCCCAGATCCCAGCTGGGGTGGAGGGGAGGGTGCAGTCCCGGCCTCTCACCCCACACCTCTGACCTTCTCTGCTGAAGTAGACAGCCCAGCCCAAGGCTAGAAAGCATGCTGGGATGTTAGGGGACTGTGATTTAACTTGAATGAGGAAGGGGTCTGGAACAGAAGTTTCATAAACTGGTTTGACCCAAATCAGTAAAGTCTAATACTGCATTCAACCAGGTTTATCCTAAACCAGTTTCAGCCATTTTGAAACTGATTTATGTGTACTGAACTTCTGTTCTGTTACAGGTTTAAACCAGTTTCTGATTAATTATAAACTGGTTTATGTGTAATTTCTGTCTGTAAACCGTATGTTAGCAAAGCAAGCTTTCCTGGAGTGAGATCCCAGCTAAAGGAAAGGAACTCCCTAACACTCCTAAAAAATAAGAGAGGGGGATGCCTAG
The DNA here is from genome assembly GCF_001723895.1 of Crocodylus porosus. Taxonomy (NCBI): domain Eukaryota; kingdom Metazoa; phylum Chordata; order Crocodylia; family Crocodylidae; genus Crocodylus; species Crocodylus porosus. The sequence continues at coordinate 37,697,365 of NW_017728949.1, forward strand.
ACTATAAATTCTTCCATCACTAATATGCAACTGGAAAGGAATTGATGGTAGCTTAAGCTGAGGCATTTGGATATGGCTGCTTAGTGTCATTTATGTCCAATATATGATTAACTAATTTTTAGAAAATTTCTAGATTTTCAGATTTTTTTCTGTAACTGAAGTCAGCATGAGTGAGAAGTCTTAAATGAGTCAGGACTGGAATCAGAGGACAATGTAGAAAATGGATATGTATGAAACTGATCTCTATCACATCCATCCTTTTTCTGGTGATATTCAGATCCCTATGGGTTATGTACCTGTTATTGATGCTAGCTTCCAGTCTCAGTGTAGCATGGAAGACTCTGATCTTTGCCTGAAGAGTCAAGGAGAATTTCTTAGACTTCATAGAGTTCATAGACATTTGGGCTGGAAGGGACCTCGGAAGATCATCGAGTCCATCCCCCCCCCCAAAGGGCAGGAAGTCAGCTGGGGTGATAGGATCCCAGCAAGATAAGCATCCAATTTACTCTTGAACATGTTCAATGTAGGTGCTTGAACCACCTCCAGTGGCAGGCTGTTCCAGACCTTGGGGGCTTGGACAGTAAAGAATTTCTTCCTTATGTCCAGCCTGAAATAATCTTGCAGTAGTTTATGACCATTCAACCTTGTCATCAAATGCTCCCCCAGATACTGGTGGTCACCCCTGATAAACTTATAGGTGGCCATCAGATCACACCTGAGCCTGCGCTTTTCCAGGCTAAAGAGCCCCATGGCTCTCAGCCTGTCGCCATAGGGTCTGTTTTCCTGACCTCTGATCATGCGCGTGGCTCTTCTCTGGACTCCCTCAAGCTTCTCCACATCCTTTTTGAAGTGTGGAGCCCAAAACTGGACACAGTACTTCAGCTGCGGCCTCACCAAGGCTGAGTACAAGGGGAGAATGACATGCTGGGGTTTTTTTGAAAAGCACCTATGGATGCAAGCCAGCATTTTGGTCACTCTACTAGCTACAGCATCACATTGCAGGCTCATGTTCCTCTTGTGGTCAGTGATGACCCCCAAGTCTCTTTCTTCCGTAGTGCTAGCCAGCGTAGCACTGCCAAGCCTATAAGGATGCTGCAGGTTTTTCTTCCCAAGGTGGAGAACCTTGGGAAAGAGGGCTTGCTCAGGCCTCTAGCAAAAAAGACTTAAAAGATTTAATGCTGCCCTTTCTTTGAAAAACCTATGAAGGAAAGTGGTAGTTCAAACATCACCTGACTTTTTTGGGAGTAATCTCATTCACCAAACAGGCTTTACTGACTGCTGAAGTTTTATACTTTATAAAATGCCTTTTTTGTAAACAACAGGTAAGGTATCTTTAGTGTCCTGTCTGAATCTGGGAAATGAATTTAAATGAGTCCATGGGTAAAGTGAAGTTCACTGCAGTGACCTTTCCATTATCTAACCTCAGTGACAAGAACATAAATGGAATCTAAGGCCACTGAGGTAAATTTCCTCCAGGAAACCCAGTTCTGGTCCTGGTAAAAGTCAGTAGAGGTTTTTCTATTGGTTTTAAAAGCAGCAGGCTCAGCCTGTAAACTTTTAGTTGTCACAACATGTAGTTTCATTTTAAATCCAATATGTGATCTTCATGTAGACCTAAATACTGCAGTCCTTTTTTGACTACATGTCAGGCAAAATTCCCAGTGTTTTCAATGAAGTTTTGCCTATTTTGGCAATAGTTGGCAATAGGTAGACATGGTACCCACAGTATTGCTACCAGTGAGTGACTAGGGAAAGGAGCGGGGAAAGGAAAGCAGTATGAAGCTAAAAAAAATCTGAATAGATAACAAATAGTTTTATTTTTTAAAAGGAGGTAACATAATGACTGTGTTTACCTGAATCCAAGATGACTTCAAATTTAAGACAACCCTCAAAAAATCAAATCTATACATAGAAAATTATAAATGTGTTAGAATTAGTGGAAGGTCATCTTAAATTTGTACCCACCACCACCACTGTGACAGGGAAGGCGAAAGTGGAAGGCAACAAGGCAGACTCCCCTGTCCCTATGCCCCTTGTCCCTCTGTGCCTCTGCCTGCCCTGCTTGCCTCCTGTCCCCTACTTTTCCCTGCCCTGTACCTCCTGCTCCTTCCTGCAGCCTGCAGCCTCACCCTAGCCGTGCCTGCGTCTGATCCCTGATGTCTGTCCTTCCCTTCCCTCCTTCACCCCCGCCCCTCTTCTACCCCACCCCTTATCATCTGAAGCTGTGTTCCTGCTCCAGGGCAGGGTAGCCCTGGTCCAGCCCAGCCCAGCCTGGCTAGGAAGAAGTAGCAGCACCACCCAGCTGGGCCAGGTTCAAGCTTGAAGGACTGGAGCCAGAGCAGAAGGTAAGCAGCAGTGGGGAAAGGGCAGCTAGGAGGTGGGACAGGGACCCCCCTCCAAAGCTGCACAAACAAGACATCCAGTACAGCTGCGCCACTACCTGCCCTGGGCTCATACACAAATGGAAGGCAAGGCTTTTTTTCCCCCAAGCTGATTGCGCGGGGGGGAGGAGAGGACAGGACTTTGTCTTGGATTTGAGTACATGTGGTATTCAATAAAATTAATAAATCTTATTTAAAAAAATGTTAAGAGGGTTCCCTTGTCCCTTTTGTAGATATTAGTAAATAGAATGCCAAAGCTGACTGTATGATTGTTCCAGAATGATAATATTGTTTCTGAGTATTCTTCATTGTTTGGTGAGTGTTTGCTTGGCCGATGCTTGATTTTCATTCGTCTTATTAAGCATTGTTACATTTTTCCTCATATTTAAATCACTGCTAAATTTAAATGTCTCTCTCTTATTCTGTGCATAGTATCCAGGCACACTGTTAGTCTGCATAGAAAAACAAAAAATATCAACAGAGTTCATATTAAAATATCTTTGTTCTGTGAGCCCAAAGAGTGCTCAAATTTGGTGGTCAAAACTGCAGAACCCTTCTGTTTCAGGTATGTAAGATAAGCAGCTTGAGAGCAATATTCCTTCATTCCATGTTAACTATTCTAGGCACACAAAAATGCCCATTTTATTACAAATATTACAGTAAACATATGAAAGCATGAATTTTGCTTTCAGGCTACCACAGAAAAACATTTTCTGAATGATGCATACTTTATATACACCTCCTTCTTGTCATCATTTGTATGCAAACTGACTATTAAACTATAAGATTTTTATTAAACCTTGACATTCATTAATTGCACTCACAATTTTGAACATTACAGGTACATTACAATTCATTACAGGTACAAATAGATTTACATGTCTTGCTAAATGATTGACTTTTAAAATGGAGAATTATCTTGAAACTCAAGCCCTATATCTTTGAGACAGCAATATTACTTAAAAATATATCTAGATAATTCACCCTCCCCTTTTTTTCTGTCTATCTTTATATACTGACTGAAAAAGAGAGTGGCAGTGAGCAAGACTTCCCAGCTATATGTAATGGGGTGGAACTGTGTGATAGGCATTCACAGAAGTTCAGGTAGGAGAAGATTGGAAAAGGATTGCTGTCCTCCATTGTCTTGTAGTGTAGTTCCCTGTGTATGAACACTCTGCTCTGTCAGCTTGCCTGTGCTACTGCAGCTTTTGTTTCCTTACAGACTCTGATGTTACACAAAGAATGACTACAAACTCAGTTTAGTGCTAAATACTTGGCCAGGTTTACAAAGTACCAACTCACTAACAAACATGTCCAACAATTTATAAGGTGTTAGCCCTGGATGCTCACTGTAAGGCATAGGCACAACTCACATATGCATCCCCTAGGCTTTATGCATGGTTCCCAGGGTTTCCAGTACTGCTCTTATATATAGATCAAAACAATTCTGTATACCTTGGAAGTGTACATAGAACACACAAATATCTCTACCAAATTACCCTAATCACTGTGTGTCCTCTTGTTATCGTGTGTGTTCTGTACTCTGGCACCAGTCTTAACAATCAACTTTATCAGTCTCCTTAGAGGTCTGTAAAGCCTAATCTCCCAAGTGCCTTCCAATCTAAGGCCCTGGTGGGTGTAAACTCAGCCTTTGGTGAGGCCTGCTTTAGTCAGCCCTCTAGCAAAGCTTTTATGCACTGATCAATGTTCATATTACTCAATGCTCCAGTGAGACCCACAAAGATTAAATGCTATCTTTCTTCAGAAGGGCCATGACTGGGATTGGCCAGGTGTAAGTAATCAGTGAGTCACCACAGAAGAGGGAAGTGGGGTGGGAGGCTTGAAGCTCTCCTTCCAATTGTGAATTCAAAGATGGCTGGACTTGAGGATAAGAAAGTGAATCTCTTCCTCTGAGGAAACTCTGGTGTAGTATGATTTACCCTATGCTTACTTTGCAGGGACTTTGCTGAGCAAGGCAACACTTACTTTGGGGGGGACTTTGTTGAGCAAGGCAACACTTATAAAATAATCTTGGCTTGGCTCTTGCTGAGGCTGATTAAGCAAGCTGTTTAAAATGGTAGGATTTGTTTTTCTTCATGTAAAGTTCAGATCTGAAAATTACATCATGCAACTGTGAGCCTGCATTAGTCCTAAGTCAGGGGTTGGCAACCTACAGTGCTCATTGGATCTGTCCTGCAGGCACGGACATTCAGCAGCAGTGGGCCTTGGCAGCAATTGCTTTCCCATGGTGCTGTGGGCGAAAAGTCCCAGTTGCAGGCACTCTCCCTGTGTTGCCATGGAGAAAAGAGACAGTGGCAGGTAGGTTCCTACCAGGTAGCGCCCACCTACCTCACACCCAAACTGCGTCATTCCGGCCCACAGCATTAAAAGGTTCCTGACTGCTGACCTAGGTAATGGAGTTCTGCAGAAATGAAAAGGGTAGTTTGAGACAAGTAGAGATGTTATAAAAACATTAGAGTTCCTTCATTAGTCCTTGATATAAAGCTACTATTTCTAGTTTAAATGTAGAGACAGGGCCTGAAATCTCTTGCTAACTACATATTGTCTGTCCAGAACAGTTATTTAGCAAAGTCTCATGTTAGGAAGAGAAAAGCTGAAATGTGTTGTTAAATATCATTTTATGAAGCTGCTCATAATTTTGTAAATATTAGCTCCAAAAGGAGATAGATTAGTAGTGCATGGGTACATCTATGCAACACGTTTATTGTGGAGCTGACTAATTAGCTACAGAGAAAAGTCACAGTGAGCACGTCTACATTTTCATTAATGCACTTTAGGTAATGCGCACTAAATCTAGTACCGCCATTGTGAGATAGTAGAAAAATGTGCATTAGCCTATTTTAATGCACATAACTGAAAGAACATGGGTTTTTGTGACCCTTTAATGAGCATTAAAATAGGCTAATTCTCATTAGAGTGCACATGTAGATGTGCCCAGTGTGTACATGTGCAGCCCTATTAGGCCACAGTAAATGAATTAACTTCACCATAGGTTAGTACTTGTAACCACAAGTACTATCCTATGGTGATATTCTTAAGTGTGCAGCAACGCACATGTAGATGCTGATGGGGCTGGCTGGGGCATGAGAGTGCTTCAGTGAGAGGGCTGCCTGCTGGCTAGCCTCATACTGGGGTACCCTTGTGCCCCAGCCAGCCCCTCTGCAGCACACTGAGCCAGATCAGAGCAGCTCCAAGCTGGCAGGATGACCCCCTAGGTCCCTTGCCTAAAAACACTGCTCCAACCCAGCTCAACATGGTGCAGTCCTGGGTACACATGTAAATGGGAGCAATATAAACTCTGGCTCTATATGCACTAGAGTTTATTGCATCACATTAAGTACACATGTTGCTGCACCTGTGTGAAGTGGAATAGTCTAATGTGAATGTTAAATGTAATTTATCATCATTCACTTACTAGTTGCACTTACTAAGGTGGGGAGGTGCAGGTAAGGAACACTATGTAATAAATTAAGAATGATATGAGAAATTGCATTTCGTATGTATTTTCATTGCTTCTCTTGCTAGGTAACCAGAAAACTGTATGTTGACACATCTTTTTCATCTGGCTCCTCCCCCACCCCAATAACTTTTTCATCTGACTGCAATTTTAACACTTTGTTGCAAAACTTATTCATTCTTTACTCTAAGCATGAAATCCAAGAGTAAAACTAGTATCAGCTGTTGTAACAGGCAGCCCTGGACCCATGACAGATTTTAGGCATTCTGAAACATTATAGAGAGAAATTAGAATGATGCCACTGAAGACCTGGAATGTCCATCTCCTTCCAGTTTCCCAAGAGTATGATAAGCTTAGAAGATCAAAAGTTATATTTTTTAAATCAATTTGTGCAACTAACTTTGAGCATACACTAGCATTCAACAGAAAGCCAAAATAATCAAATCTGGATCATTTCTACCTTGCAGTTCTGTTGTACAACAATCATTTAAATGTCTGCTCTTCAGAAATCAGAGTGCACAAACCCATCCTCTATAGCTAGCAATAATCAAATGTTATTTGTTTTCAATTGACAAAGTTAATATGTCACCAGTAGGCTGTTTTTCCACTGTGCCAGCCACACCAATTATTTATTTGTGGTTTAAAGCCTCTGCTTCAGTTCAAGAGGGGCTCATTACACACGTTGTGTCTCTGTTAGGCATACAATGCAAAAAATGATTGTTTGAACCTTCTAAGCTAATTGTCATAGCCATTTTCTTAATGTAGTCAGGAGATAAAAAGGACACAAGATTGTGCTGGCCACACTTGCTGCCATGCCCTACTCACTAGTGACATGGTCCCTGTGCAAAGGCTTTTTGTAGGGGGACAGATGCAGAGGCAGCAAAGGCTTACAATTATCACTGTAGTTGTGAATTAAAAGTCCATAGCCAGCAAGTCCACTGAAAGAAATAGGTTCATTAGAACAGGTTGGTGAAAATGTCTGATCCTGCTGATATTCCTGAAGTTGCCACTGTTTATGCCAAGAGGACTGAGAACATTTTTACATTTGATGTCAGTCACTACTTGTTCCTGAGCACTAGAATGAAGGGTACATTGATATGCTGTTGTATTGCAGGAGTAACTCTAATGAGGCAATGGAGTTGCCCTGGTGCAAGTATGGAGTTGCTCTGCCAGAAGGCTTAGAATTTGATAAACGTTAAAAAAAGCCTGGGAGTTTTAATTTGAAGAAGGCCCTGAAACACTGTCTGTTCTTCTAAGACAGTGATTCTAACCTTTGTAGACTCAAAGCACCCCTTCATAACTTCTGTGAGTTTAAAGAACTTATTTGTTACAGTGCAAGGAATTACAGAGGGGCTGGGAAGCTGGGGAGGGGAACAACCAGGCAGGGACTGAGCCTGAGTCTGCACTTATCTCCTCATACTTATCTTCTCACACTTTGCAGCACCCTTCTAAGGATCTTACAGCACCCCTGAGTACCCCAGCACCCTGATTAAGACTCACTATTCTAAGATTATTAGATACTCAGGTACAAAAAAGGATTTACCTTCAAAATAATCTGGGTCACATGGAAAGTATTGGTTAACTTAGTATCACTTAAATTTGTATAGTGTGGTATGGAACATTAAGCCTGTGAAAGATGGGAGGAAGGAGCACGTACTTTTAATGTGGGGAGAAAAGAGATCTGGCTTCTTGTAGTATAAAAGTACACGGTTGTATTTTTTTGAAAATCTACTCCATTTCTTTCACTGCCATCTTCAAGATGGTATTTAACTGAAAGTTAAGTAACACATGAACCTTTTCACTCCTATAAAATAGCATTTTTGTATACCAGTAAGATCCCAACTTTGAAGGATGGAACAGATACACAGAGTAAAGAAAAAAGCATGCATCTGTAAGCCTAAAATGGGTATTTCTAGTCTTGATATGTGTTTGTACTATTCACTGCAATGTTGTAATCCAGCCTTATGTTTATTCAATACCCACACAAAGAATGTATCTAACACTACCTCAAAATTAATACCACAGTGCCAATGCATGAAAGTTTTTAGATTCTTAACTCCTCTATTCATCAAGAAGAGTTTTATTCAGATACCCTATTCCCTCTTTTGTTTCTCATAGATTAAAAATGTTTGGCCACTATTATTGCATTAATAGTTGTCCATACACTACAAAGTAGTAATCGGAGAGTAGTGTCTTCTTTTAGTTGTGCCATTTCAAGTTTAGCATGCACTTTTTTTCAGTACAAGGAAAACTGCCAGACTTTATACAAAAATTTGGACATAAAACTCTACAAGAAGGAGAAGATTTAATCCTGCATTGCACTGTACATGGAAGACCCAGACCAAATGTCATTTGGACTAAGGATGATATCCAAGTGGTAGATGGAGACATTAGCGTATGTCTTAACTTTCCTAAAATGTTCCATGGGGAGGGACAGAGTATATGCCTCTGGGTGCTACTAATAATCTTCTGTATGCATTTTATTGTCTTTCAGATTGATAAATTAGGAGACAGCTATTACCTTTTAAAAAGAAATGTTGTCCTTGCTGACACTGGGAAATATGTCTGTATTGCCAGCAATGAAGTTGGAGAGGCACACTGTTCAGCTTTCCTAAAAGTTGTAGGTGATTCTCTCTCTCCAGATACACATTTTTAGGTACATTCATATAATAAACAAGAGTCTCATCCCTGCTTTCACTGCTGTACAGATCTTGTTTCAGAGAAAAATAACAAAGCAGATATTACCACTGTAACTGAAACAAAATGGGATGAAGCATGTTTGTCTGTAAAAGTGAGTGTCACTACCACTGAAGTAGTCAAAGGTCAAGTCATGTATCAGATGAGAGGTCAAAGGCAAATGGCAAAACATTGGTCACCTACATTTATGACTTAAGCATAGGGCACTGTTTTCTTAATTTCACAAAATTTGGCATTATGTAAAGGAGCTATTTAATCTGTCATCTGTATTTATTTTTTTATCTGGCAATATACCGATCATGAGACCTTTTCATAATATACTTAATGTACCCTACAATATAGAATGTATGTAAAATATTCTGCTTTAGTCAAAACTCTTATAATTTTGTATCTAATAAAATCTCCAAACAGGAATGTCTCAAAGGCATTTTTGAAATAAAGAGTGGTACAAAACTTCATGTTAAGTCAATTGTGTTTGTTTCATTTGCTTGAACAAATTAAAATAGGCATTACCACCATCACTGCCCAAAGATCTACCTCTAGTTTTTTGTACGTGAGATGACCACAGGATTAGAAATTTGTTCTATGCAATTTACAATTGTTGCTTATTCTAAAAGTGCCCCAATTTGCATAAATTCTTGCATTCATGAATTGGGAATGGAGGCAACCCTGCTTAGCGCTCTTATTTTGTTCTGAAAAAAATGAGTGTCAAGTGGAACTGTGCTAAGCAAAACCCATTTTCCTATAGATATGAATGTAGGTAAATAAAACAGGTTCCACCATTTCTGGCCACCCCTCCACGCCCACCCGCTGGCCACTGCAGCACCAACTGCCAGCCCAGACCCCATGCTCCTACCACCCCGCCCTGGGCCCTGCCAGCCCTGGCCCTGTGCTCCTGCAGGCCCTGGCTTCATGCACCGACACAGGCCTTGTACTCCTGCTGCCCTGCCAGCCCCGGCCCCAGGCCCTGTGCTCCTGCTGCCCCACCAGCCCTGGGCACTGGCCTGGGACCCATGCTCCTGCCACCCCGCTGGCCCTGGCCCAGTCCCTGTGCTCCTGCCACCCCACCAACCCTGGCCCCAGGCACTGGCCCAGGCTCTGTGGTCATGCCCCCACCCACCCCTTCTCACTGCTGCCATCGCCACTGCCTCCGTGCCCACCCACTGGCCGCTCCAGTGCCACTGGCCACTCCAGGACCCTGTGCTCCTGCTGCCCCATTGTGGGCCCCACCAGCCTGGTCTTTGCACTCATGCCCACTGCCTGCCCTCCCATTTGCCCCTTCTCATTATTGCCCACCAGCTAGAGTGGACTGGAGTGGACCCTGCACTCCTGCCACCCCGCCCTGGGCCCATGCCAGCTGTCACTCACCATTTCACTCAATGCCGATGCTGCCACTTCTCCCCACTTCCACGCACAGCATTATAACGAAATGTGCTGTGTGCAAAGCAGTATTTTAAATGAGAACTATAGCAAAACTGTGGTAAGCGAAACCACATTAAGCAGGGGTTGCCTGTACTAGGCTAGAAGTGAATGATGACTGTTATACCCACATCTTTACCAATATGGCAGCCACAAAAAAGATGTGAAGGATTATTAAGTCATAGAAAATAGGGTTGGAAAGGACCCGGGGTGGTCACCTATTGCAGCCCCCTGCTCAAGACAAAATTATTCCTGTATAAACATGGCTTTTACCTAACCTTTCTCCAAAAAAACTTTCTGAGGATGGAGATGAACTCTTCATTTTTCCTGATGCAGTGCCAAACTGGACTCAGTACTCCAGGTAAAGCCTCATCAGTGTTGAATACTCCAGGTAAGACCTTACCAGTTCTGAATAGAGTGAAGGAATCACTTCCTTTGACTTGCAGGTGGCATACCTCCTAAAGCAACCTGGTAAGCTATTGGCTTTTTGAACCAAGGGTATACTGCTGACTTGTACTCAGCTTTCAGTCCAGTATTACCCCCAGTTACAGTGATGACTAGCATCACAAGTATGATATGGTTCATATTACAGAGAGTTGGAATATAAATGTCAAGAAATGTATAACTAATTATTTCTAAAAAATATTTTTTAGGTAAAAAATCTGAAGGAGTTTGCAAATGGATACAAACCATTTTATCAAGATCCAGTGCATTTTTATTAGCTATATAATATAAATTGTTGTTGTGCTTTTGACTGAAGTGGAAATTGTTTTCAGTGTTTGAGAGGCACAATTTGGTTGGCATTAATTGTGGCTATGACTTGTACGTTTGAATTAGATGCATGTAATGTAAGAAGCATCATAACCTGATTTTAAAATATGCCAAAGGTGACTATGATATGAGGTGAAAGTCACTGCTATCCAAATTTGAGAGCTTTAGTGGGATACAAATTGTTGATATTCCTTGAAGTGAATCTTGCCTCTGTCCACCATGCAATAGTTTATGCTTTTATAAATTGTCTATCTTTTACTTGATCAAAGAACTCAAAGGCAAGAGGTTTTGTGTGGCAGGGGAGCTGGGGAAGGGAGGAAGAGAGAAGGGAAGATTGTCCTCCCTAGTCATTATATATGCTATATCAGTTTGGTTAATCCACTTCTCTCTCATATCAATTCACTCTTACTTTAATTAGAAATCTTGGACTAGGGGAGGAGACTGAAATAGACTGAAAAAGCTGGGGATGGCATTGGCTCAGACAAGGAGCCAATGGTGTGAGAGGACTGGTATTGGTTGGACAAAGAGTCCTAGTAGAAAACTAGGTTGGGGGTAGACAAATGATTAAATTAAGTCAAAGGAAGAAATGACAATTTATGCTGATGGCCAATACTGTGATACCTTGATTACATATTTAACAAGGAGACCTGAAAGAAAGTTTTTATTCCCTTCCTATGGGGACTCTCTCTGTCTGATATTCTGATAAAGAGTTGAAATATAGAAGTTTTTATGGAACAAGTAATTCTGGAAAAAAATGGATCCAAACCTGATGAAATGTGTCATTTCAACATCCCCAAGGGGCAAGGATCTGCATTTGTCAAACCTAAGTAAGGATTCCTATGACACAGCTAAATCGTGTGAGAGATAAAATTTGACCAAAGAGCTGGAGAAAATGAGGTACCTCAACTACAACTCGTATGAGACATAAATAGAAGTCAAAGTGGTCCTGGTTTCATATTGAAATGGTCTAAAACAAAAGTCCTTCAATATGGCTGTATTCAATATAAAACAAATTATCTTGACTTTTCTATGCAAGAAAATTTAGGAAAATCATCTCCACGGAAAATCAGCTATACTGATACTGTGCATTACTATATTGTAAAATGTAGACCGGCCATTTTATTGTGTTGTAGGTTTGCCACTTATTTTTGTGGCATTCTTGCAACTTCATCTGAATTAGTGATGTTTCTTAAATCAATATCTGAATGTTTTCTGTGCTTTTCATAGTTTCTAAAAGATCTACCAAACTTTTAGTAGGTATTTAAGGGCAGGGGACAACATTTGGCCCATGGGCCAGATCCAACCCACCAGGCCATTCTAGCCAGCCTTTGGGGCACCTAAAATTTTAGAACATTAATATTTATCTGCTCCTAGCTGCCAGTAAAAGTTGACAGAGCCAGGGACAGCATGATCAGGGGGCAGCACAAGAGAAGGCTGAGGGGGGATCTAGTGGCCATTTACAAAATAAGCAGGGGGGACCAGCAGGCACTGGGGGAGTCCCTGTTCCCCCAAGCACTACTAGGAATGACCAGGAGTAACGGCCACGAGCTGGCAGAGGGTAGATTCAGGCTAGACATCAGGAGGCGCTACTTCACAGTCAGGGCAGCTAGGATCTGGAACCAACTTCCAAGAGAAGTGGTGCTGGCAAAGACCCTGGGGGTCTTTAAGAGGAGGCTAGATGAACATCTTCCCATGGTTGTTTGACCCCAGTACTCTTTCATGCCATGGCAGGGGGTTGGACTTGATGATCTGCTCAGGTCCCTTCCAACCCTACCTACTATGAAACTATGAAGCCAGCAGGAGTCAGGAGAAAAGTCAGCCCCACCCCACTCCACTTCCACCTGGAAGCCTCTGCCTGCAGCTGCTTTCCCTGCACGTAGCTGCTCCAGCACCATGTGGCCCCCAGGTGCATTGCTGGACCGCAGGGGAAGGGGGGGTGGGCCACGTAGTACCACAGGGCCAGGAGTGGGAGGGGGGTGTAGCGGGGGGAGCACACAGTGGGTGTGGTGGGGGTGTACTGGAGACAGCACAGAGTGGGTGTGGGTGCTTATGTAGTGGGGGAAGCACACAGTGTGAGTGTGTAATGGGGGAATCACACTGTATGTGTGTTCATAGGGTAAGTTCCACAAGCACCCCCCGACCATACACAGGAACCCACACACACCCTTGCATTGCCATACACGCAGACACCCACACCCCCTCACACACCCCATCCAGGCTCCCACCACACACACCTCCCCCCACAAACCCCATACCAACCCAAACCCACTTATACACACACACCCACATACTCACTCACCCCACACTCACACCCCACAGAAGTTTGGAATACACTGACTGTTTTAAAAATGGTGGAGCCCAGTCCAAGTTTGCCCTTTGCCCTCTCCCCTCAGAAGGGCAAATGTGTGTCCTATTCATTGCAATCTAAACTACACCTCACGGAGAACTGCAGAAAACCATATAACTTAGAATAATTCCACCCCAGGCTTTTTGAATGTCTGTACTTCTGTACTTAGCCTTAGGAAATATTTGTTTGGGCCAGTACCAGGCCTATGCACCAGTCAAGTCTCACTCAGGTTTCTAAAACAGGGCTTTCAGCAGAATAAAGTCATATAATCTTTATCCTTGCAGAAAAGGGAACTAAATAACTCATCGGCAGTTGTCTCTGTCTAAAAGCATAGGAAAATGAAGCCTGACGAACTCACTCCAAAGCAAATATAACCAGTGAGAAAATGAGCTGAAATAAAAATCACCTAATGTCTTTAACTGATCAAATAAATCACTTGCCTGATGATAGCATGGCAAAGTCAATGGAGTTTTTTTTGGGTCCCTGACAGTCATCAGAATGTATCTATGTGCACATAAATATAATAGATAGGAGTAGTGTTTCTGCTGTACTAGCTTTGTAATATTTTTTACTTTCTATCTTTCAAAGCTAGTTGATTTCATTCAAAAAGGAATGATGGCAAAACCCTAACTGCTGTAAGTCCCATTGACTAATTCATCTTCAGTCAATGAATTCTTCATTTGAAAATTTTATTCACGAAATTGTAAACAGTGGGCATGTCTATAAGTGCAATTATGCCAGCTTAAATTTACCACGCAGTAAGTTTCTGTGCAGTAAGCAGGAATAAGCCAGCATCTACATGTGCAGGTGTTAAAGCACATTAACACTGTGTGTTGATGACTTGGGACTAAAGCTAGTCCCATGTCAGTCCACACACACAGTGTTACTACACAGTTAGATGTCTACACATATGTTACTGTGCAGTATCTAATCGTGAAAATGTTGTTAGCTGCATGGTACAGGTACCAAATTTATGCTCAAGTTGGAGTAAGTCGCCACAGTAATTTCAATTATTTTCTTTTGCTTACATAATCTCTCTTCCAACCGTGAACATGCCTGAACTGATTGCAGAATCCTATAAATTAGAGAAGAAAAGGATATGATAGGATCTCGAGACTAACCCCCTCCTAGCTGAGAAGCCTATCCGAGGGAGCAGGGATTTAAAATGTGTTCCTAGTTGCTCTCTTATTCAGGGCTTCATTTGCTCTTCCTATTTCAACTCCTTACATTGTGGCAGTATCTTTTCAGCAGAAAATGTAAACATCTGCCCTGGAGGTTGTATCTCTCCTTCGCTGTTTGCTAGAATGTACAACGAATGAAGATCATCATCATAACCCACATCATCTGTTTCCATCACCATCATCATTCTCACATTTCTACATCAAAGACTGGGGAGTGGGAGCCATTGGCTTGAAACTTTGCTTTCTCACATGGTAGGAAAATAAACTACTCTAAGGTAACCCTCTGGCTAGAAACAGTTTCTGTTTTAGTAGAGCTGGAGTGATGTTGTAGTTGTGATGGTCTAGAAATTATGCAAGAGGTAAGGATTTTTGTGGGTAGTAACTTTTATTGGACCTACTGCATTGTTAGGTAAAGTTAGACACACTTTCAAACACAAACCATTCTTCATCAAGTCTGAGGGGGAAAGCATATACAACCAAGATTAAGGACAGTCAGTAGAGCTGTGAAATTGGAGAAGGGAGAAATTTCCAGGGGTAGGAAACAAACAATTAGCAGAAGAAAAGAAGATCAAGACTTATCAAAAGGGAGCAGAGTCATTATCACCTGTAGTATAAAAGGAGAATTTCAGGACTCAGGTAGATTGTAGTGTGCCATAAAGTCAATGTAAGTGTTTAGTCCTTAATTCCTAGTGTCAATCCATTTTCTGAATTTTGGTTCCCAAAATCACCTTTTAAAGGTGTTTGGTAGATTGCTGAAGTTAGAAAGGCAATGATTATGTGGAAAGTGTGTTCCTACTGCTGTTTGTGTTTCTGTCCTTTTTTTTTTCTGTGAGAGTTTTATTGTAAGTGCCCTGTTCAAAACCACCTCTGATTAAGACCACAGACATTGCATTGCTTATGACTCCCAAACAACAACAACAGCCCTCTCTTGCACTGGAATTCATCTTATTGAATTTGAGTCTGTGCGTGAATATTTTTAGAAAGTTTGGAGAGAGTAAAGTTCAGCCATTTGCTAGGATGAAGAGAGGAAAATACAAAAATATATTTGTTGGCCCATTCTAGTAGGTGTTAGCAAAGTTCATGAGGGATACACTGCTTAGATCATATAGTAGTTCTGGTTAAAATTCGTTGTGGTTTGTCAGTTTTACAAAACTTTCTGTTTATTAAACTAAAGATCAAATATATTACTGTATAATCTGGGAAATAGTGTGTAACCATGTGTCCAGTGTGCACAGAAATACCCATTTCTTCAAGATACTATCCCAGAGTTAAAAGGAAGTAACATTCTGTCCTATGGTTTAATCTAAGAAATAGGGTATGCTTTTTTCTTAAAGGAACAAAGAGACCGGTTCTCAGCTGGTGTAAACTGTAAGAGTTCCAGAATAAATAGAGATATTACAATTTATATCAACTGCAAAATGTCTGTTACCCAAGGTTATCTTGTGAGGAATTCTGGGCAGATAGAAACCCATGTCTGTATGCAGCCCAGATCATGAATGCAACTTTTAATATCACCATCTCCTCCAGCCCAAGTGTTTTATTTGCTGTTTCAATGCTCTTCTAATATAGTTTTTGTATGTATTTAATGGGTTTAAAAAGTAATTTTTTAATATCCAAGTTTATTTTATGAAGAGTGGATTTTTCAGAAATGTGCAGCATCTACTGCACTGGGAGCAGAGAGGTCAAGGGTGATTTTTATCACTAACCTTGGCGAGAGCAGGTGCTAATGCAGGTACTTCGGGGAATGCCACTATTAAGGGTCAAGAAGCTCAAAGCTTATCCCAAATTGATTTCCTGGTATGTTTGTTTTTTAATTAAGAAACTACAGATAAAGGGAAGAAATATAAAAGAAGTGAATATTTGTCAAACGCTTTCATTGGTTACTCATTTTTTCTTCATTCTTTTCTGTTGAATACTCCTTACATTACATCAGGACTTGCTAACCTTAGCACACAGTTTTTCCATTCACTTAAACAGTAAATAATTGTAGTCCTTTTGACTTTTTCATGGCAACCAATGTATTGCATTAGTGTCCAGAAAAAAAATAACTTTTCTATCTCATAATATTGTTTGGCTTTTTGTTTGATCCTTCAGTCCAGGTATAGACCAGAGATAGTGACTTCAGTGCATTGTACATGCTACCCCACACCCACTACTGTGGCAAAAGTTTTTTCTTTTCTATCTATAGTGTAGTTATTCTGTACTGCACTAGATCGATTTACTACATATGCAATTTGCAAAGAGGTTAACGGTAATTCTGGAGAAAGTACGATGCATATTTGCATAGAGAATAATCCCTTCTGATTTCACAGTTGGGAAAGAAATGAGGAGAGCACTAAGAATGTCTGAACTCATTTGGACATACACGGAGACAACAATGAACAAATGCAAGTGTCAAACTTCTGAGAGAGAGCAGGAAACTGAAAAGGCTTATCTTTAAAATGTGCTCAATAGTTTAGAAAAATATCAGTATTTTCTTCATGTATTTAGTTGTAAACTCTTAGTTTCTTCCAATATTTATGAACAGAGGCATCACTGGGCAATTCTACACCCTGGGTAGAAATGGCAGCATGCAAGGCAGCAGCTGCAGCTGGGCTGCTATTTTTGTAACACCCAACAAATCTACTTGGGGCTTGTGACTTGGTCATGGCTACTGCCCCCTCTCCCCTCCTTCTCCCACCCACCTTATTTATGGCACTGTTTATAGATATTTTTGAAGGAATATTGTCCTGATAGGATTTTCATCCTCTTTGACCTCCTGGCCAAATTTCATGGCTTTGAAAGGTGACAATGTGTGCATTTATGTAACTAAAAATTATTTCCATGCGACAATATTTTTTTTACTTACAATCACAATTAATCCTTTCCTTTAAAAAAATAAGACAGAGAAATCTGCAGACAATACACAATATTTTTTCACACAGATTTTTTCACCAGACTTACCACTTGCACAAATACAGGGGAAATGGATGTAATGGTGCTGCTTTAGCATGGTGCCACGCTTCTGCCAATAAGCTCACTTTTGGGCACAGTCCTTTGCATGGCCTTTGATGGTGTAAATATTCACTTAGTTTACAATAGCCAAATCAGCAAGTACTTGGTGCCATGTTAAGGCAACACGATTACGTTCATTTTGGTTTGTATCACAGGCAGAGTGGGCCTGCCATGTTTGAGTAGCACACTTCTTTGATGGTGTTAGAAGCGCCCTAAATTCTATTTTAAAAATTCATCCCTCATGCTATTTACAGTGACATGGCTATTTGTTGTATATTACACACCCAATGCTGAAGGCCAGCTTGGTTTCTCCACCTCTTCATCATGGCTTGCTACATATTATCCTAGGAAAGCTGATCTATAAAAATTAGTTCCCCCCTGGGGCCTAGTCTACAACATTTTGCTGGTAGAACTCCAGAGTGAAGTAAGCATATGCAAGGCTTAATACTAATGGCCAGACTAATTATAGAATCAGTAGCCTGTCTTCCAGCCATTGTCAAGTAAATTACTAAATTACTAGGCTATACTAATTCTAGTTTCTACTTTGCAGCAAGAATGATCTAAACTTTGACATCTTACTGAAGGCCAGAACAACCCCATCTATAGAAAGCATCACTAGAATGGACCAAAGGAAGGAAAACTGTGTGAAGCTCCCCTCTGTGTTGTCCTTCAGATTCACCTAAGGATAAGAGATTTGTACTTTCTCATGCCCTGCAACCTACAAACTGCAGTGCTTATCCATCCAAGCAGGGACCATATATCTCAGAAGCTTTCCTTCCTCCAGCACTCTAGCAATGATATGTTTTAGCTTCCCTTAACAAAGCTGCCAGTGGAGATCCTCTCTTCGTAGTTGTTTTCAAAATTGAACCGTGAGGATATCCAAAAATTTTAGCCTGTTTTCTTTTATAAGTAACCTTCGTGAGGTTAATAGGAGAGTTTTTCATCTATTTGTCACTGCCTCCAACTTCATATTTGGGTTTTAATGCTTGCAAAGATCTTTCTGTATGGTCTACTGATAAGAGAGATGTGACATAAAAGAGATTAGTCCTGCTCCCACCCCCTGCACTTCCCTTTACAAGGCTAGGGTACATATGTGCACCATGAACACATATTTACCTATGGCCTTTTTATTATGTATTTTTGAGGGCATAAAATACCAAAGTCCTCTAACAAAGCATTTAGTACATGCTTAGTTTTAAGACCATGAGTAGCTCAAGTACCCAGTTAAGTATGTGTGTTAAGTGTTTGACTGAATCAGGGCCTGGTTATGTACCATGTTAGCAAGAAAGAAAATGAAGATTGGCTGAGCAGGCACTTAGGCTCGGGACAGAAGTTACACATAAACCGGTTTGAGTGATCAGAAACTGTGTAAACCTGTAACAGAATGGAAGTTCAGTGCACATAAAGCATATTCAAAACGGCTGAAACTGGTTTAAGATAAACTTGGTTGAATGTAGTATCAGGCTTAGCTGATTTGGGTTAAACCGGTCTATGCAACTTCTGTCCCAGACCCTGGATGGTTAAAATCTGACACTTGCAGTAATTGTTAAGTGTTTATGCACTTGTGTGAAGTTCAGATTTCTGCACTTCAGGCATTCATGTTCCCCAAGAATCCAGGGTAAGAAATATCCAAGCCTCAATTAAAAGATTTAAATGGTAACAAAAGAGCCAAATCTACCTGAGCTAAATCCTCTGAAATTATAATCTTTTTTAAAAAATGAAACAATATATTCTAACAACATAAGGCCACATATATGAGATCAATTTACTTATTTGAGCTAGTGATTGACAGATACATTTGGTATCTGGTTATTGGTTGTATGGAAAGAGAAAAGAATGTAAGATTGGATCTTACTGACAGAACTATTACTAACTTACCTGGTGTCTGCGCTGTTAGATAAAATATTGTCCCTTTTTGCTTTTTTTTAACCTTTCATACTTTTGACTTAACTCTGTAGCAATAGCCAGTAAAATGGTAGCCTTTTAAAATAGAATGTATTGTGAACATACTTGTTCATTTCCTCAGTGAGTCCCTTCTATACTGCCAGAATTAGCAATGTCGATCAAACTAACAGGTGGTGTATGATTGTACAAAGTGAATCTCCTCTCCCATAATGCTTTCTTTGAGAAACCAATCAGAAGTGGCACTGACATGATGATGCATAGCTGTCAGCAGATCTGGGGTATATAAAGTAAAACAACTATGTTAGGCACTTCTGAGCAGTCGTGCATTCCCCGCCTCGCCTCGGGTGTAGGGATTGCAAAGAAAAGCAAAACTACATGTGTCAAAACCGTGTAGTTTTGTCTTTTCTTTTATTAGAGGCTCATCCATTCTCATGCTGGGATTGTCTAAAAACTTACTCTGGATAAGGGTGTCGTTTAAGAAGCTTTCGTTTGGGCTTAGCCCACTCAGGCACTCCTGAGAAATCAGGTTAGTAGCATGTTTTCGATAGAACGCTTCTATCTAACTCCACTTCTTTGTCAGTCATTAATTATTCTGGGAGGATGTATGTATGTGCATATATGTATGTATGAGTATATAATGAGAGTGGTCTGTAGATACTGAGGACTAAAGTTCTCTGACACAAGATATGCACAAATGATTTCTGAATGTGTGTTGTGATAACCTTCAACTAAAAAGTTTACAAATACATTTAATAGGAAAAAAGATTTAAATTAGGATTTAAAATTTGCATGGAAATGTTGGGTTAATTAATGAAGTCATTTGAGTGTTCAAGGTTGTTACTCTCAGATAAATTGAGAAGCTCCAAGAATAGCTCTGATAAAATGTATATGGTATCAGCTAAGCACTGATGACTTTTTAAGGGAATCAACTGCTAAGGTATCAATTACACTGCAGTTCTAGAACACTTGTCTGCTGTCAGTCATAGCTGGGAAGGCTAATTTTGGAAGCTGACATTTCAGATGCATACCTTTTAATCCTAATTCTACAAAAGCCTTATAAGATCAAATTCTTATTCACTGAAATTTGCCTACTGAAAGAGATATTTTAACGTTTGCTGAATTCAACATTGATTATACTTACTTAAGTGATTCCCTCTATATTTGGAGTTTTAAAATACTTTATATGGGCTTTCATAGCGTTTATTTAAATCAAAATTATTTTGGGATGTCTCAACTGATCCTGATATCTTTGAACTATAATTCAATAGATAGCAATAGAATAAATATAAAAGGACATTATTTGTACAGTACTGTTTTTGTAACTTTTGCAAGTTGTCATCCTGAGACTAAATTACAATTTATTTAAACAATACATTTTTTCACAAATTAAAAAACTCAAATAAATTCAATACAGAATGTGAAAATGTTACCCTTTTTCAAATGTAACATTTACCTAACTTTTTGAAATATGCAAATACAATTCATTTTCATTTGATGTGCAATTCAAAATAGAGCTTATTATAATGTACAAAATAACTTCTTTCCCATGGTGTTCAGTGAGTTATTTCAGAAGCTATTGTTTTAAATAGAAAGGGCAGGAGAACTATTTTTCTTTCAGATTTCCCACCTGCAGTTGTTCAAGCTGTCAGTGTCAGCGGCCTCCATATACCCACGCTCACATTTCAAAGATAGCTATTCCATATGCCAAATTCCATGGAGCTACTTTCTAAGAAACAATTGAATATTATCTGCATCTTTGCTACCATTTTTTTTGCATAAGTTAAATATTCACAACTTGCCATAAGCCTTTAAACAGAAGTCTCCCAGACATTTTTAGTTATTCAAAGCCAAATAAGTCTCTGTATTCCTTTAAAGTTGTCATGTAAAGGCCTGATTCTGCTCTCCCTGAATATTATTGATGATGTTTTGTACTTGCAGAATATTTTTAATTCAACCCCATCCCCTTTCACATGTACAAATAAAGATTATTTTATCCTTTAAACAAAAGAGATGGAGTGAAATGGTGATAGGGTTCTTCAGACACAGAAAGTCTAAGTGACCCACACAAGGTCATGCTTTAGAAAGGGGCAAAATAGTAGGACCTGGACTCCTGATACCATGTTTTGGTAACTGGACTTGATCTAGCTCCACTAAATTTGATAGGAACTTTTTACTGACAAGTTGGAGCAGAAGCATCTCTACAGATAGAAACATTAAACACTGCTAAACTGTCAAATTTAGGTTTCCTAAAGTGACTTCAGTAGTTAAGCCTAGCAGGCCAATATGGTTTAGACCAGAGCAGGAAAAATCCTTCTGTACCATGGAAAGTCAAAAAAGTAACTGAGCACTAGGAAAGAGGAAGAAATGTGGAAAGTGACAACTTTAAAGAATTTGACCATTGATATCTAATTATGTTTTTGTGTTTTCAGAGTGCCTGTCAAGATGGCAACGAAAGCACCAACGTTTACGCAGCCGCTACAAAGTGTTGTGGCACTGGAGGGTAGTGCCGCAACCTTTGAGGCTCATATTAGTGGTAAGGCTTTAATCCATTCTCACACTCTTCATTCCTTTTTCCCGACTCTTTGAAACACATTTATACAGTGCAAGATAATTGTAAATACTCTTTGTTTCAATTATTTAGATAGTCTGGTAAATATATGCAAACTAGAGAGCATTGACAGAACCTAGTTATATTTTTCAATACTTTATCCTTCTTTATAGAATGCTTTCAGATTCCAGCAGTTGTATTGTGCAACATTTTGAAGATTCTTAATAAAATCCAAGTTCTCCTGCCATTGAAGTCAGTGACCAAATTCTCACTGATTTCAGAAGAAGCAGAACTGGGTACCAGTTAACTAGCCAGTGGAAGAACTAGACAGAAAAGTGCAGACTGTGTTAATGAGGAATCTTGGGATGAGTGTACTGAGACTAAATTCATCAACTGAGAGGAGACAGATTGAAGAGATCATCTGTGAAAATGGCTATACTAACCCAAAATTGAAGGGCTCAGATTCTTCTGTGATATTGTTCTGGGCATGCTGGTTCCGTTTTGCATTTATAGGACTTCAGTTGCCTAACATGGATTAAGCACAAAATTTGTGCCCATATACCCACTAAATGTGGTAAATAACCCTGGGTAGTCATAGTGCAAGATTGGATAACAGATTGTGGTACAACCTAAAGATGTCCCCTCATTTTTAAGTTGTGTCACACTATCAAAATGAGGGGACATCTTTAGGTTGTACTAAACACATAATAAAAAATACCCTATGAGTTATGCTCTGGTTGCTGAAAGTCCCATACACCCCCTAGAGGCACAAGTGTCAGAACAGCCAATACTTTGTTTCAGGAGCAGCATCAATACATGAGCAGCGACTAAGGAGAAATGGTAAAGAATGCCATTGTCAAGGGAGGAATTCTTGTGGGTGATACCTTTCATTGAACCAACTGCATGGTTGGTATGGACAGAGGCCAGCTTTTCAGTATCACAGTACCCTTCCTCAGGCATCCGGCAGAGAAGCAGACAACTTTGGTCAAAAAAGCATGCTGTGGTGTATTAATATAACCATTTTATATTTAAGTCAAGAATGAATGTAGAGTTGCAAGTTGAATATGAAGAGCACAAGTAATCTGATAGTATGAAAGAAGTGCTTAATAAACACCTGAAGATATAGCCTTGCAGTCTGTAATGTGAATAAATAATTATATATTTGTACTAGACTATGAATTAAGTATCACATTATTAAGGCAGTAACATGCTGAAAATACCCAGCAAATCAGACTCAGTATACAGAATACATAAAGACCCACACAAAAGCTATGGCTTAATCACAGTGGGTGCATATACGCATGCTATTAATACACCTGAACAAGCTCCAGTGTAGTTCATGCTGGAGGTTATTGCTCCTGGGTGCAGCATTTACCTCTGTGATCAGGACCACAGCACGTTGAGCTGGGGTGGAGCACCCCCAGCTGGCAGGAGTCTGGAGGGGGTTACTGTGCCAACACAGAGATACTCCATTCTGGCTCTATGTCCTGTGGAGGGGCTGGATGGGGCACAAGGGTGCTTCAGTGCAGGGCTAGCCAGCAGGCAGCCTCCACAATGTAGCACTCCTGTGCCCCAGCCAGCCCTGGTCACTATCTATATGTGTGTTAGCATACTAAAGAACTCCACTGTAGGATAGTACTTGTACAGGACAGTGCTGTCCTACAGTAGAATTAATTATTTACTGTATCCCAATAGGGGCACACATGTAGACAGTAATGCTTTACTATGGAGCTAATTAGTCAACTCCATAGTAAAGCGCATGTGTAGATGCACCCAGTAAGTGTCAGAGCAGCCAACATCTTGTTCAGGAATGGCCATGGCATATGGGAAATGATGAAATAGACCTAGTTAGTAAATGTCATGGTCAAAAAACTGTGGTCACATCAGCATTTTGACTACACACCTCTCTGTAGATATGTCTACATTATTATTAAAACGTTCCATTCCTTTATAAAGAGTTAACTTGGACTCTGCTTAGTTCAATTTGTACTAAGTTTGGCATCAGTACACACAATATCTGATCCACGTAGCCTACACCTAAATACCTATAACTTGTATCCTCATAAACCTCAGTTGTGTATCTCAACCTCCAGCTGTGTATTTTTTTTTAATTTGACAACATGGATTCCAGTTTTCCAGAACAATTTCTAATACTGGTTGCCTGGATTTTTGGCACCCTGACATGATAAATCATTTTAGAAAATCTAACCTTGATGAAGAGCAAGCACACACACACACACACACACAGAGGCTTGCCCAGTCACTATGCAATATTCCATTCAAATAAAATTAGAAACAAGGGGCAAAATTTTCAGAAGCAGTATGGGAGATTTGATACCTTGAATCCAGTTTGCAGATCTGCTGATAACCAGTAACTTCAATTGGAGTCCAGAAGAATTTTGAATGCTTGGTGCTTGTAAAAATAAAATCTCAAACCAATCAGTCAAAAATGAACTACACCAAATCAATGGTGTGTGTTTAATTACATCTATAAAATTACATAAAATGCAAATCTAGAGAATGAAACAGCAGCTGTAGAGCAAGTCTGCAAAGTGCAGTCTCAGATCTTCCTCAAAGGCATGTAAAGGGCCTTTTTGCAATGGATGTGGCACAGTTTGGAAATTCACTATGTGATGGAAAAGCTATTGCAAATACACAACATAGTACTATGCAGAAACTAACATTACAGGGGCTCCCTGCATGACCACTCATACAAGAGAGTAGGAAAGTGTATGGATGCTCTCGAGCCCTGGAAGTTGCTTATGACTTGAGCTTCCACAAAGCAGGTTATTTTCTGCTTTGTGACTGAGGGAGGTGGAGTCTTTCCCCCTTCACAGAAATTCCTCAATGCTCAATAGAGTTACCTGAGTTGAGTGCTAGGAATAGGATTTTCCTATAATTTCTGAAGCTACTTATTTGAAGCGGGGTACTCAGTGCATCTGTACGTCAACCCCCTTGCTAAAAAAGGGAGCCTTTCTTCAGGGATTGCCCCAAAGAACATGGTAAAATAGAACAGTAAGGGCCCAGCATAGCTTTCTCCACCAAGCTTTGACATCAGCCTCTCCATTAAGAAATGCAGGTAACTCTGATTTTAACTGTTGCAATAGTCGCTCTCAGTAGTAACTTTATTTCCTAAATTTATTAACCAGGAGGGCAACCCCTGTAAATCAGTTTGAGTTTCCAGTTCACATCTGGTTTCCTAAATGTGTTACAAGGAACCAATGTACTAGTACACAGATGTGCGAGCTCTCAGGAGTTTATTAATCCGTCTCATAATTCCTAAATGCAACTCAGTCCAATGAAAGTCTCTGAACTTTCAAATACCAGAGGCTACTCACTGAGGATTTCTTAATGCAACACATTGGGATTAATGGGTATGTTGCCAAGGTCTCTGTATTAGGATGTTGTTTGAATGTTGTGATTCTCTTGTCCCCAGCTACAATTTATGACCTATACAAAATAGGCATTTGGGATGGGGGGAGTCTGTCACAATGCTACAATCTTTCTTGCCTTCCTCTTTCTGTAGGTTTCCCAGTTCCTGAGGTGAGCTGGTATCGGGATGGCCAGGTTCTCTCTGCTGCAACTCTGCCCGGCGTGCAGATCTCCTTTAGTGATGGCCGCGCTAAAGTCGTGATCCCCGCCGTGACAGCAGCCTACAGTGGAAGATACACCGTACAAGCCACCAATGGATCTGGGCAAGCAACTAGCACCGCCGAACTACTTGTCACAGGTATGGTGTTAGTAATTCAGGACAGCAAATAAGCTAAAGCAAAAAATTCCAAGCCCAGATTAAAAAAAAGACACAAAAATAAGGGTTTTGAACCGTACAGCCAAGGGAGAAGGAGCAAATCAAAATTTTTGGTCATAATCAATCTCTTCCCCCCCCACACAAATTCTTCAATATATACTTTCTTTGCAGATTCCTTATAGGCATAGGCAGCACTCAGCCTCTAGCTGCTAGGGTCTAGCAGGATGAACTGTGAACTTGATCCTATAAACCTTTCCTTGGATACCTGTTCTTAATCTACAGATCTTTACTCAAGAGTAGGCTGTACTCACACCAAGTGTCCCATTGACTTCAGTGGAACTACTTGTAAAAATAAGGATTTTGCCCGTGAATAGATTTGCAGGCCTAGTCTCCTTATAGTCTTTCATGAAACTACTTACATGAATGAAAAATCAACTGTTATCCCTTTAGTCCTTATGCTGCTAATGCTTATACATATGCAACTTTGGTGATGTAAGCAAACTGATGCCCATGAATGTCCTTACCTGAATTAGGGCTTTTACTTTTGCTGGATCAGGGCTTTTACACATGAATTAAGAATAAGTGTTGTCAAGAAAGTGGTTTTCTTTTTTCTTTTTTTAATGTTGGACAAGGTAGTAGTCTTCTGTATCAATAGCACTGGGGAGAGAAATAAGGAGAATCAGCAGTCTGTGTATAAGTGTATTTGATAATGCTTCAAAGGCTAAGAATGAGTCTAGTATTAGCATTTACCTCTTCCAAAATTTCCTTTCACTAAAAGTTTTGTTCCAATCAAACTGTAGCTGAAACAGCACCACCCAACTTCTCACAACGACTACAGAGCACGACAGCAAGACAAGGAAGTCAAGTTCGACTTGACGTGAGAGTGACTGGAATCCCTACACCTGTGGTGAAGTTCTATCGGGATGGAGTAGAAATTCAAAGTTCCCCCGATTTTCAAATTTTACAAGAAGGAGACCTATACAGTTTAATAATTGCAGAAGCTTATCCTGAAGACTCCGGAACCTACTCAGTAAATGCCACAAATAGCGTAGGCCGAGCTACTTCAACAGCTGAATTGCTGATTCAAGGTAATGAAGCTCAGGTTGTGAGCCATGAAAACACGAACACGTAAATTATTATAGTTTAATATGTACCGCTGTGGTTAGTGTAATATCAACAATTTCCTTAATAACCTGTTTCTCAAGAATTTATAACTTGGCTGTAAAAAATTACTCCCAAGTGAAAGTAGTCAGAACAGCTTCTTTTTGGGAGTAAAAGGACATTTTCTACATTTAATACAAAATTGTCTCAGACACTTTTGAGTAATATAAATACTGTGTACATATTATAAATATGTATTGATTGGGAGTATTTTTATTTGTTTTTTATTTTGGTTTTTTTTTCTATGGAATATCCAGTAGTTATCTTCCAAAAGCAAGGTCCTAAATATACTGCCATTGGGCCAAATATTGGAGTGCTTAATGAGAAAAATTCCTATTGACTTAAGATAGTTGTGTGCTATTACTGCAAGATCAGTCTGTGTGGGGTTCATTTTCTGACTTGACTATGACCCTTCATTAGAGCAATTAGTAAGAGACAGGCAACAAATAAATCAAAGGCATTATTTCTTGGGCCTTTAATAAATAAGATTTCCACACTAAGAGTATATGTATTTGAGATCCTGGAATGATTCTGAATCAACTATTCCAACACTTATATAATTAATAAACTTTCTAATTTTTTTATCCTAATTACATGGTTATACAAACACACACACACAACCCCTAATCTCATTTTAACAATTTCCACAGTTATTTGTCTATAGATACGGCACGGAAAACAGATGTCTGTTTAATTCTTTCTAGTGTTTGCATATGCTGCTTCTTATATAATTAAAATTGTGTGTTTGTTTCTTCTGAAACTCATTGTTTATTGCTACATATATTTTTCCTGACTGTTCATGTTTTTCCTTCTACTAGGCGAGGAAGAAGCAGTGCCCGCTAAAAAGACAAAGACAATTGTTTCGACTGCTCAGATTTCAGAAACAAGACAAGCCAGAATTGAAAAGGTATGTTTTACAAAGAAAATTCTGTTTAAAATATGCAGCTATTGATATTGATGCTCAAGTATCTTACAAACTGTACCCTTGTTTTCATTGTAGAAGATAGAAGCCCACTTTGATGCCAGATCACTTGCAACTGTTGAAATGGTCATAGACAGTACTACAGGGCAACAGCTCCCACATAAGGCACCTCCACGAATGCCTCCTAGACCTTCATCAAAATCACCAACTCCACCAATAATTGCTGCAAAAGTTCATATGGCACGACAGCAGTCACCATCTCCTGTTAGGCAGTCTCCATCGCCTGTAAGACATGTTAGAGCACCAACCCCATCACCAGTCAGGTAAATCACGTAAAGTTTTAAAGAAAGATCTGAGTTGTTCTGTCAGTAACACCAGAATGCAGAGAATAAAAATGCTGCAAACTAGAAGCAGAGTATAAAACAGAAGAATGTGGCCTTGCTCTGATGGTTGGTTTAATTTTATACAGTTGTCAGAACCATACTGGAAGTATTCTGTTTTCTGCCTATAAATTCTCAATCCCATGTGAGAAGGTTTAGGAAATCCTTTAGAAAATATGTTGGGTAAGATTCTGTTCTTTGTTATATGTAAAATTGGAGCAAAGTTAGAACAGAAAATAATTGAGCAGCTGATAACTGAAAATTGCTGTACTGGGGACTGAAAGAAGAGCAAAAACATTTTAATAGGTTGCATATAGAATGGAAAGATCAATAATCAAAAATTGTGAATGGGTATGTGTCACTCACTATGTTGGTTGAGGATTCCAGAGTGACTCTTGCAGAGACAAGCAGAGTAAGCAAAATTATGGAGAAATCTTATGTGTAAACAGCTTGTAGAAGGAAAGTACTGATCTACAGTGTGAGGCCTACAGCTCTAGTGTGACAGGGTCCATTGTATCTGCACTGAGGCACAGAGGCAAAAACAGTATCTGTTTCTGCTGCCTCAGCTCCCCAGTGCACCAAGCATTAACACCAAGGAAGCTGGGTATTTGTAAGCTGAGTAATAAGCACAAAGTCCCATTAAATATTTGTAACTACACTCATTATGGTGATAAGCTTCATCCCAATGACAATATATTTTTTTCATGCACCAAAAAAGTAATGGACGGATAGTAACCAGAAATAGCCTACAAGCCATATAAACACAAGAAAAATATTACAACAGTGCCATCTAGAGGATATACTCTACTCAAAATACCATACAGGCTAGCCCTTTGTTAAAAATACACTATATTTACTCAAAAACATCAGTTAAAACTGAATTCGATTAGAAAAATGAATAGAAAAAAATTAAGCGTTATGTCAGCGCTCCGTAGCTGTCCCACCTGAGTGGTTCAGGTTCTGTTTAAAAGAATTCTGTTATAAATATTTGCTCCAGGATACTTGGATTATAGAATTCTGCTTGGGGAGGGAACCTATCTAAATAATAGTGTTATCTTATTTTGAAAAGTATTTTGCAACTATTTGTTTAATATTCATAATGAACTTTTAAAACATATACATGTTCAGAAACCTTGTTTTATTTATCACTTTGGTGATTTGATTTATAAAAGAAAGTGTTGCAAAAGATTTGGGTCCAAATTCTGAAACAAGCTGCTGTACTCAGGAAACTGCTGAATTCACTGAAGCTCTGGGCAGACACAGAGGTAGGACTGGATGGATTTCACTGAGCTTTCTGCCCTTTCTAAAAATTCCTAGGCTATGAAGAAGGCAGGCTTTAAGACCATATGAACTAATTATTCCTAGTACATTTCTAGTTAAAAGGTACCTATCTGAGTGAAATAAATCATGGTATTTTCACTTATTCCTTCATTGTTAAGATAAATAAATCACACAAATTATATGGTTGCATGGATATGGCACATTAAAAGCAAGAAATCTCTTCAAATTTTTTTGTTTGTTTTGTGCCAAGCACTTTGAGGACATTCAGTAATTAATAGTCAATAAATTAAAGGAATAGGATGGTTTTCCCCCATTTATTATTTATGTTTTGATAGGGCCCAAAAAACCCAGTCAGGATTACAGATCCGCTGGACAAAGAGTGGCATGAACACATAGAAAGGCACAGTCTTTTCTAAAGAGCTTACAGTATAATTTAAAACAAGGAAGAACTATTGCTGTACAAGCTGTAAGAAATAGGAAGGGAGAGAAGTGGGTTCGCACAAGTGATATGAATAATCCTAAAATGTGTACAACTTGATAGTAACAAATTAATTCAATGTTTTGCTTTCTTTCTAAATAACCCAGCTGTTCTAAACTGTCATTCAATATTCCTGTCATTAGTTGGCTGAATTTTTATACATATCACTTCAAAAATTGCTAACTTGGCACCATAACTTATAAGTAGAACTGGTCAAAAATTTCAACTTGAAAATTTTCTTATTGGAGGAAAAAGGGAACTTCTTTTTATGTTTTGACCAGTTCCACTTTGAAGTACTGGCGGTAGGATAGGTTAGCGAATCTCAGGACCTAGTTCAATTCTATAGGAAGTTACATATCTGCTTATTCTTATGGGATAATTAAAAGTTAATACTGATAATGTTATGCTTATTCATTAGGTCTGTTTCTCCTGCTGGAAGAGGACTTTCCACTTCACCTATTAGGCATGTGAAATCTCCATCTCCAATCCGCAAAACACAGATGATGGCAGCAGCTGGGGCTGAAGCTCTTCCTCCTTGGAAGCAAGAAGGTTATGTTGCTGCAGCTGAAGCACGGATGAGGGAAAGTAAAGTAACAAGTGCCACCCAAATAAGGACCGAAGAAAGATGGGAAGGACGATATGGTGTTCAAGAGCAGGTGACCATTAGTGGTGCTGCTGCTGCTGAAATAGCTGCTGGTGCTAAAGAGGTAAGGTGTCTGCTAACATTTGGAAAGATTATTTATGCTCTCTGTATTGAGGTGCTACTGTTGAATGCACGTGCTAAATGTAATGAGAAGGCTTGTATGTAAATTCTTGCTTATAAAGAGTTATTTAGACAGTTCCACTGGAAATGTTTAAATAATTCCTTGACTGTAGCATTCTGTACATGTAGTTGCTGTGTGCTTATTCTGTGTGTATGCAATGTATGAAAAAATGTCTCTCAATGTGGCTAATTTAGGTCATACAGGACAGTGAAAAAACAGCAGCTGTTGCTACGGTTGTTGCTGCTGTTGACCTGGCCAGAGTGAGAGAACCACTTCCAAGTGTTGTAGAGCAGACTGCTAAAAGGACAGCAATGACCACAGTACACATTCAACCTGTTCAGGAGCAGGTAGAAGTACAGCATAGAGCTGTTTAATAATTTACCCTTATCCTACATGCAACCAAGGCATGTATTTTACTGTGAAGAATTAACAAGATACTAAGTGCTTCACAAAAGCATGTGTTACTGATACAAAACCATATGAATTATAAAGGAGTGCTAGTGGATCAACCTGCTTATCACTTGTAGTTTATCACTTTACAACATGGAAAGATTGAACTAATTATTCTTAATCCATTCCTAAAGAATGGGAGATTATTCTGTTCTTTTAATAAGTCAAGTGAAAGTAGTCCCATCATTTCCCTTGTTAGTATATTCCATAACCTATTGTTCTTTTACTTACAAAGTTTTTTCTAATATTTAAGTTAAATTTTCCCAATTAAACTTTAAATAACATTTTTCCTGGTGTTCCCCCATCACTAAACTTCCTTCCCAACTTCCTTTTTCCTCCTCTTAATTATTATTTTATTTGGTAATAATTGATTTTTGCTACGTGTTAAGGTGAATTTTAAATCAATGGTTTATTTGTCTATTTGTTTCCTGCTATAAAAATCAGGTAAGAAAAGAAGCTATGGTGGTAGTTACCACTGATAAAGCCAAAGAACAAGAGATAATATCAAGAACTAGAGAAAGAATTGATACCAAACAAGAACAAATACACATCACACATGAAAAGGTGAATGCAGCTATTTCCAATGTGATAGTCATTGCCATATCCTTACTTCATCTGTAGGCTTCATACTCCATTATCAAGGACAAACATGCACTTAGTTTTCATTACTAACACTCTCATAATTCTTTCTGGATGAGGACTTATCTTTACTTTTCTCATATAAAGATTGATAGTAGTTTGATAGCATATACCATATGAATATGGCAGATGAGAACCTTTTAAATGAATGAGTTTGAGGATAATGTCAATGTTTTCCTTCTACATTCCATATAACTAGATAATATGCCAATACTGTATTTATAAAATAAGAAATCCCCCTTGATTTTCCATGAAAATTCCTCAGCTTCCTCTATGAAGGATATTGGTTTCCTGCTGTCAAGCTGGGGAAAAAGATAAATTAGGAAAGAGCTCATTCCTAATTAAGATAATGTTTGAGATTAGGCATTTCAAACTGAGATTAGGCATTTCAAGCTTTTTTTTTTTAACAAATCAGAAGCATTTAGTTTAACTTAAAACCTGATTCTGCATATATATGCTCACATGAGTAGCCCTACTGAAGTCTCATAGTCTCAAACTAGGTAGGGTTGGAAGGGACCTGAGCAGATCATCAAGTCCAACCCCCTGCCATGGGCAGGAAAGAATGCTGGGGTCAAATAACCCTGGCAAGGTGGTTGTCTAGCCTCCTTTTGAAGACCCCCAGGGTAGGAGCGAGCACCACTCCCCTTGGAAGTTGGTTCCAGATCCTAGCCGCCCTGACTGTGAAGCAATCCTGATATCTAGCCTGAATCCACTCTCCATCAACTTATGGCCATTATTCCTGGTTACTCCCAGTAGTGCTTGGGGGAACAGGGACTCTCCCATTGCCTGCTGGTCCCCCTTGGCAAGTTTAGACAGCCACCAGATCCCCTCTCAGCCTTCTCTTGTGGAGGCTGAACAGATTCAGGTCTCGTAGCCTCTCCTTGTAGGGCCTGCCTTGCTGCCCCCGATCATGCGAGCGGCCCTCCTCTGGACCTTCTCCATGTTGTCCACATCCCTCCTGTAGTGCGGAGTCCAGAACTGGATGCATACTCCAGCTGCAGCCTGACTAGTGCAGCATAGAGAGGGAGTATCACCTCCTTGGACCTGCTTGTGATGCATCTGTGGATGCATGACAAGGTGCAGTTAGCCTTCTTGACTGCATCCCCACATTGGCGGCCTATATTCATCTTGGAGTCTATAATGACACCAAGATCCTTTTTTGCCTCTGTGCTGATGAAAAGGGAGTTCCCTGGCCTGTAGGTATGCTGCTGGTTCTTTCTCCCTAGGTGCAGTACCTTGTACTTGTCAGTATTGAATCCCATCTTGTTTTCATCCGCCCACCCCTGTAACCTGTCCAGATCTAATTGCAGCCTGTCCCTCTCTTCTAGCATGCCCACTTCTCCCCACATCGTAGTGTCACCTGCGAATTAGAACAAGGTGCTTTTCACCCCCTCGTCCAAGTCACTGCTGAAGATGTTGAACAGTGCAGGCCCAAGGACTAAGTTATTCAGTAGATTCTTAAGTCAATAGAGTTATTCACCTGAATAAAATAAACAATGTCTATAAGTGCTGGCAGGATCAGGGCTATTTGTGTTACGTCATTCTAGCTGCAAATGATTCCAGGGAGTCACATATGAAGTTAAGTAAGCTCCTCCTCCTTTCCGAGAAATGGTGTCTCTGAGTTCCAGCACTCTCTGATTTTCAAACCAGTACAACCAGACAAGATTGTTCCTCAACCAAGTGGGAGGAGTTTAAGCAGTCTAATGCTGTGGTCAGGATTTAGATTCTACCTATCCTTAGAGCAATGTGCTAAAGGATAGGTAGATCCTTTAGCTAAATCCAGTGCTAAGGATAGGTAAAATCTAAACATGAAATCAATACTAAGTGGAAATTATTTGGGGAGAGTAAAGAGTAATGTGGTTTTAGAGCACTGAAGAAAAGAAATCACAAACCTACCATTACTTAGGGAGGTACAGCTTGTGTATATTCATATATAACTACTGGACAAAGTGAAATTTACCAAAAACTTGCATTCAGAATCCTGAATTTTCCTCACACAACAGTTTTTCCTAACCCAGTTTTTTATTCTTACTGCTGTTTAGTAAGAACCTAGTCTATGGAATAAAGCATTTGTATTTTTATTTTTCTAACTGTATGTTAATTGTATAAAAGACAGTTGCTATCATTGTTACCAGATTTTGCAAATCTATAGTTTGAGAATCAAGTGTTTTCCTTTAAGTATCAGGCAACAGTGATACTAATAAGAACAGCTAATATAGGTTGCAAATAGTGCAAGCCATAATCATTTCTTTCTACAAGAATCCCCAATGGAATTTAACCTCCTTTCCCTTCTTCTTGATTCCAATTATTCCAATTTTATTACCAATTTTATAGAAGAGTCATGTGATTAGTATTTGATACAATATGCAATTAAAACCTTTTTTTGTTTGTTTTGATAAAAATCAGATAAGAAAGGAACCAGAGAAAACTCCTATACCCAAGGTGGTTATTGTCACTGAGAAAGCCAAAGAAGAAGAAAAAGTATCAAGAGCTAGAGAAGAAATTTCAGCCCGTGAGCAAGTTCTTGTCACTCGTGAAAAGGTGAATACAGCCATTAAAGATAGATAAATTATTGTTATCCCTACTATTTATTTCATCATCAAATACTCCTTATACATTTTCACTTTGCTTTTATTAGAGCAGAAGAAATAACTTCTTCAGAAGTAGAAATATTTTATAAAGAAACTGTTTCAAACAGCGGCCCAGTACTTACATTGTGAGCAAAATTCCAGTTGACTTCAATAGGAAGTCTGACTACATAGGAACTGTAAGACCTGGTCCTCTGTATTTCTTTCAGTGTTATGGCTTTTATTACTAGCATGTTCATCATATTCATTTGAGGTTTATTATGACCTGTGTCATTTGTAGTAAAGTGGACTTTTAGTAAAAAAATATAATGGTTTCATTAAAGTAGCACTCAGGGTTAACTAATACTCATTAGCATCTGAAGTTTGATCCAGTGAGGTTGACTAGAAATTTTGTATTAAGGACAGATTGATTATACCAGACCTGATTCTAGAACTATTACTAGCATTTTTGTAAGTAGTCCCATCAGCTTGCAGAAGTGAGTTTGATCATAGATATACTTGTTTTTATTCAGCTGCTAGCCAGTTTCAATCAGAATAGAGTAGAACTAATAGAAAACCAAAATCTCCTCTAATTCATACACTGTATATTCCATGTAATGCAACTTTGTTGAATGTAATTTGCTCATGCAAGACCAGCTAGAATCTGGCCATAATGGTTATTCCACTGTATAAGTGATAGTTCATCATTTTCCCCTCTCTTTTGACTGCATACATTTCAACATCTGAAAATCCCATAATTTTGAAAGCATATATAATTGATTTTTTTTTTACTATAAAAACAGATAAGAAAGGAAACTGTGAAACCTTCTGTACCAAAGGTAGTAATTACTGCTGATAAACCAAAAGAACCAGTTATACTGAAAACTAGAGAAGGAGTTGCTACCAAACAAGAACAAGTGCGTGTAACTCATGAAAAGGTGAATAGTGTATTACCAATATGATATTTGCTCTCTTATCACATCCTCCTCATTAATTACATATTCCCCTCAGCAAACACTAAATATTTATACATTTTCCATTTTTTCCTAAAAAATATTCAAGCTATACCTTTTTATAACTTCTATTAACTAGAACATGTTCTACTCACTTCATCCTTCATTCCTAATAGTTTGCATTAATAAAACAACCACAATTCTCTTCTGACTGACCATTATTATTGTCCTAATTTTAACTTCTTCTATAAATAATGAATTTGATTTTAATAGGTTTCAGGATGTAACAATACTCATCAATAGCCACCTAATACAATCATTATGCATCAGCTGTGTAGTTAGGATCTAAAACATCAGTCTTCTGTCCCCATTCCCATTCCAGCATCCTTTCCCTGTGTTCACCTATTTTTTGTTTGAGACCATATATCATTGAAACTTTTTCTGCTGTAATAATCAGATAAGACATGAAGCTGAGAAAACTACTATAGTCCCAACAATAATTGCCACTGATAAACCCAAAGAACCAGTCACAGTATCAAGAACTAGAGAAGAAATTGCTACCAAGAGAAAACATATACATCTAGCTCATAATCAGGTGAAAAGAGTTGTTGCAGATGTGACATGTTCAAGTAACAACTTATTTTATCTCCAACCCACCATTTAGCAGCCACTTATCTACTCTAGAATCCTCTCAGATTCCTTCCTCATAATATGCCTACTTAATTGGGATGACTGTCGAGTAGCGGTTGAGGTAATGGATTTCAGTCTCTCTAGAACCTTAATGGCACATCTATTTAGGAAAAATACCTTTCAATGGTACAGACACAGTTGTTTTAAAGTGATGTTGTAGCCATGATGGTCCAGGAAATATGCTAGATGCAAGAATTTTTGTGGTGATATCTTGACTGGACAACTTGCAATCTATTGAACTACTCAATTCATCTAACAGAAGATTTTGTCCACAAAAATTCTTGCTTCTCACATATATGGCTGTTATTGAAAGCCTGAACTCAGCAAATGACTTTAAACTGGTACTTGTACAAATTTTCCCACTCCCAAATCCTTTTGTTAATATATGAAACTTCTCTGCAATGTTATGGCTATTAGACCAGATAAGCTTTCTTCATTAGAGTATTTCTTTTTTCAATTTCTATAAAACATACTTTGCAAATAATTCATTTCTTCCTGATATATTCCTATCAGACTGTGATAATAAGGGGGAACATCTACATTTGCTATTAATGCTATAAAGGCTTACTGTACAGTAAAATACTGCACAGTAAGCCTTCCCTGAGAGCACATCTACATGTGTTCCCTGTTGGGAGCAGATTTGCTCCCAGCAGGAGCAGCCCAGTACAGGGCTGTTCCTACACTACTCTAGCCCCCTGTAGCAGCCAGGGGGAGCTCCAGGGTCCCTCCAGGATGCTAGCTCCAGGCTGGAAAGAAGCATGCCCCAGGTTCACGGGGGGCAGGAGAGATCTGCCAGCTGCAGCAGTAGCTTTCTTTTTACTCCATATACATCAGGAGTGGTCTTGATGTACATAGAGCTGGGAGACAGCTGGCACTGCAGAACTGTCCTGGCCTTGTACTCATGGGGACAAGCCCTATGCCCATCAGGGGTTCTCTGTGCAGACCAGGGCTGGCTGAGAGCTGTTCCATTTCTGGGGCAGCTCTCAGCCAGCTCAGGGCTGCACAAGGATTTCCCCTAGCAGCCCAGAGGTGGCCAGGAACTGTCCCCCTTCTGGGGTAGCTCCCAACCAGCTCTGGGCTGTGCAGGGACAGTTCTTGGCCCAGCCCTGGGCTGTGCAGGGAAGCAGGGAGCTCTCAAGTCCCAGTGCAACTTAGTTCCTGGATCCTGTGTGAAGCCAGGAGCTGAGCAGTGCTGGGACAGGGTGGCACAGAGAGCTACCCCATGCAGGCGCTGCTTGGCTCTCAGCTTCTGGGAGTTGACAGCTGAGTAGCACCAGGACTGGGGGAGTTCCCCATCCCTTATGACCCCTTAATGTTGGGGCTTGCTCCTGTTCAGTTTCTACACATATGCTACTGCACAGTAGATACTGCACAGTTAGTTTGCTACCTGTATTGACAGATAGTAGCTAACTACACAGTAGACTAATTTACTGCACAGTAAATGGTGTGTACATGTGGATGCTGACAGTTTACTTTGCAGTAAAGCACCTTATGTAGACACACCCAAGATTATGGTTTGTTAGCACTCTTCTCTTTCCTGACTTTGGATAGCAGCATGACTGTGAGCTACAGGATGTACCTATTTTTTTTCTTAGTGTAATTAATTACTATCACTGGTATTTAAAAAAAAAGATGATGAATTAATTTTGGTTAAAAGATCTATATGATTACATAAAACATATACTAATGAATTAGTGTGCAGAAAATCTATAATCTTTAGCAGAAGCTGTAAACTTGTGGCCAAATTCAAGATAATCAACTGCTTGTTTGGGAGTTAGTACCAGTACTGAATAAAATAGGCCATAGAGCCCAAAGCCTTCTTGTCCGTCATAAAGCAAGATTTTACAGACAATTTCTCTTTGGCATATTTTAGAGCTAGTGCTTCAGGGTATGAAATATTTTAAGTAATTTATCATTTACAACCATTCCATTTTCAAATCTTGTTTTACTGTTAACCATATCCAGCTAAATTACAATACTTAAGAAATAGCAGCAGTTTCTAATCTAATATCTCCTGTATAACCTGGGCCAGAGGTTAGAATATTGAAGATGCTGAAAAAACAATGATATCCAATATGCAATCAGCGATGGATCAGATAGTTAAAAACTAATCATCTCCTGACACAAAAGCATTGTTTCCCTTTTACCCAAACTGTCATTTTTCCTTCCCTACTAAGACTTAAAATAAATTAACCTTTTTGTTGCACTGACATTAGAGTTATATGCTTCTTTATGCACAACTGGGTCATTATATAGTATGTGTACATCCAACACATACACACTGGGTGCATCTACATGTGCTGCTATGGTGTCATAGTTACTGAACTGGATACACCATGCACGGTTATTTTTAGTCATTGCATCACCGTAGCAATGTGTTATAATGAGGGAGCGCATTGCTACAATAGCGTAGCTGCAGTGCCACAGATTTTGCCTACAGACGTTACGTTGCTATAACACATTGCTATGGCAACGTAGTGTCACGTGTAGACGTGCCCACTGTTTCTCTTATTAAGGTCTAGCATAGATAATATGAAGTTGATAGAAACTATGACTATAAATTTTGTTACTAGATTTGTATCCACCTCATACATACTATAAATGTGGCCTTGTGCATGTCTATATAGGCATGTTTGCAGTATATATACATATATTCAGTATAAAATTCAGTATTTACATCTACTGACTACAGCATAGCCATGTGAATAGATATTTAATATTTTATCTGTTATACTCTGTATGAATATTTCCTCTGTCTCTCAGTATTGTGTATGTACTATGCACTGTACATATAGACATGTGTGTTTGCCAGATATATACATCTCTGTCATCAGCATGGGCACATGCCTGAATTCTGCAAATCTTATCTTCAGGTTGGAGTTGGCAAAAAGGCTGAAGCTGTTGCTACCGTTGTGGCCGCGGTTGATCTGGCCCGTGTCAGAGAGCCTTGGGAGGCAGAGCATGCTGAAGAAGCTTATGCTGAACGGGCAGCAGCGGAATACAGCTATAAAGAACGTGCTGTAACAGAACGTGTTGCAGAGGTGCCAGCAGAACGTCATGTTGTTACTAAAGAAGTCAAAACGGAGGTAGTACACATTCCTACTGAAAAGCACATTTCAGCTGCTGAAAAAATGGGAGTGCAAGTAACAACACAGGTTAGAGTCAGTTTACATTGCAATCTTTTTTCATGGCTTTTATTTTAAATGAAACCACTTAGTTTTCAGTTTGTGATCATCACATACTCAACAAATGTTTTATTGATTAATATAGATTAAAAGAACAGCAGAAACTGCAGCTGAAAAAACACTCCGTGTGCAACAGCCACGTCCCCGTACAGCAAGTCCTCATTTTACAGTGTCTAAAATTTCTGTTCCTAAACCAGACCATACATATGAGGTAAGAAGTGGAAAAATAATATGGCAGGCAAACAGCAAGGTTACTTAAATTATGTCACTCTTGAATCTTTCCCTGTTTGCTCCTTTTCCCTTCCGCTGCCATATCCTAAGCTACTCTTGCAGGGAGGAGACATTGAATTTGCAATCACCTGAATTACATTATAGTCATAAATAAAATATAATAGTAAAAAATGTATATTCATGTGATAAAAGGTGTTCACTTTATTGGTGAAATCCTGCTGGAATGCAAATCTTTTTTTTAATTCAGTCTCTCATTTTGAATGCCTTGCGTTCAGAAGGTTATCTAACTTTATCCCAAGCATGCAGTTGGTCCAATAAAAGATACCATCCCAAAAAAATCCCTGCCCCTCGCATATAATTAAAATGCAACTTCAATTCTCTACAATATAGTACTACCTATTTGTATACAATTCCTCTGTCTAAAGGACAGAACTATTCCTATATATATTCACAATATTCAGAAACCAAATAATACATCATGTGCAATAGTTATTTTTTGTTTGTAGTTTTACTGCATACTATAAGAATTTAAGAATTAACATGGTTTAGCTCCATAATCTAAACTATATTGTAAGGCCCCATTAAAGCCATGTGATTTTTTTTAAGTATATTCATGCTACATTTTTCTTGCTATCATTTGACTCCTTTTTTAATCCAGATAGCCTTTACAAGTTTCAAACGATGCTTTGATTTAATGCATTTTTGAGTTAAATCTGTCAAAGCCCTTTAGCTGGATCTTAGCAATGCAGTACTCTTTGCTCAAGTATATTTACTAAAATTCTATCGCTATAAAATAGAATATTTTCAAACAGTTTAAAAGGCTAGGTCTGCATACAGATATATATATATTTTTTCAAAAAATACATTACTTTGTGGTATTGTTAAAGTGCACTTTTTCTAAAGTCTACAAGGAAGAAAATAAAGAAGTAACAGGTTAATATGTGATTTGTCAAATGGGTTGGCTTAAGAAATATCTACTTCATCTTTTGGAAAATAAAAGAATGACAAAACCATTACTCTCTTTCTCTTGGGTTGGTTAGGTTTCAATAGCAGGGTCTGCTATGGCTACTCTGGAAAAAGAGCTATCAGCAACTTCCGTTCAAAAGATCACCAAACCAGTCAAACCTCCTCATGTAAAACCACCTGAAGCTAAAATGGTGGTAGAGAAGGCAGTTTCTCCATTTCCCTTTGGAGAAGGAGCTGAAATTTATAAGAGTCGCTATGATATAGAGACAAAAAGAGAGACAGGTGTGAGGATGGTACGGGAAGAACATATTGAATTAATGAGAGAAGCTGAAGCCAAGGTTTGTCATTAAATGAATTCCTATCATCTTAACTGTCTTGAATTTTAAAACTATAAAATAGGCTATTAATTTTTCTTCATCACATCTCAACCCTTTTACCATATCCCTACTGACTTGTGGCTATCTTCTGTTGTGCACAAGCATTGATAACATCATTAACATCACTTTCCCAGAGCAAAGAAATAGAGAAGTACAGCAGAACAGCAAAAAACTATTTACCAAGAAATCTTGCATGCTGATATTTTGTCTTTGGATTTGTGGGATAGTTAGTAAACTCTGCTTTAACTCTCCTAGGTGACGGAAGGTGCTAGAATTCCCGAGCCGAAAGAAGTACCTGCTACTCCCCCCACCTTAGTCTCAGTAAGTAATTCAGATATAGCTATGTGTAGTACTTGTATCCATTTTCTAATTCATTCCTTGTAAGATCTGCTCAATTTTACCATCTCTGTCCTGTACTTCATGGAGTTTGCGTCACACTGCACCTCTCACCATAGTGAGTCTATTGTGGGTTGCAAATCTCTGCATAATGATCTTTGTCATATCAAAATAAGTAAAATCTCATTACGACACACAAAAAGGACCAAGTCCCATTTTATCCGTGAAGAAAGTTGCATTTACAGCCCAACTCCCAGCTTTTTAGATGCTATACTTTGGCAACGCCTCTTTCTCCTATTGTCCTCAAAATATTGATATACAAATTCCTGCTCTGTTGAATTTTCAGTCCAAGACTGTTTTAGCCATTGAGGTTAGTTATGTACTAGTGAATATCAAGTCTAATTTCAGAAATGTATTTTTGTGGTACAGGGCCTGAAAAATATGACCGTGATTGAAGGAGAGTCTGTCACTCTGGAGTGCCGCCTTGCTGGGCATCCAGAGCCGACTGTGACCTGGTACAGAGAAGACTACCATATCGAGAGCTCCATGGACTTCCAAATTACCTTTAAAGCAGGAGTTGCTCGCCTTGTGATTCGTGAAGCCTTTGCAGAAGACAGTGGAAGATTTACTTGCACTGCCATCAATGAAGCTGGAAGTGTCAGCACTTCATGCCACTTACACGTACAGGGTAAGTATATTTGTTACAATGAGGATACTAATGTTTGCTTAATCTTCAAAACAGCATTGTTAAATGCACCTTCATGATATACATACAGTACAGCTTCTCTGTACTTGAGAGCTTCAAAGCAAAGCATGTGTCTTGATTTACCCACAAAAGGCACAAGGACTGTTAAAACTTCAGGCTGATTACATCTAGGCTCTTTGCCTTTTCAAAAATGGTGGTGACCGAGACAAATTGTAGGCTTATCTGTTAGTGTGTTTGCGAATGGTGTATACCACTCCTATTCTCACTCAGGATCTCCTGCCCTGTCTGTCATCCCCACCATACAGATGGTGGTGTAACTGATGTCTGTTCAGAGGTAGGGTGTTTATGTTCCCCATCTTCCAACTATTTTGGGGACCCCCTGGTCTCAAAGAGTAGTGAGAAATATTTAAGCCTCTACTGTCAGAATCACTACCCTTTGTCAAATGGCCTGAAATGTATTCCAAACAGGATTAAATAGTCAGAACACCTACTGGCAAACACCAAAGTGTACATACAAGCATTACATTTAGATCACCCTAATGAAGGTTAAGGCAACCTAAATGCCCCAGTGTACAAGCATTCATAGGGCTTAGTTTGCCCTAAAAATGGTCTGATCTAGCAAGGATTAACTGGGCTTAGTGAATGCCTGTTCATGTTCACAGCGCAGCCCCAGGGCTGAGAAAGCCCAACCACTTACCACAGCCCTGGAGCTGCACTGTTTTCCCCCT
>NW_017728949.1:37739747-37756902 GCF_001723895.1 Crocodylus porosus
CGCTTCCCTGACCCAAACTAGGCTATTTTCCCCCTCCCCTTCCTGCACCTATCCCCACTGGACCAGGCAGCCTTTTGCCATATACCAGCCAGCCTCCCCCATCATCCTGCCAGCCCCTCCCCTCCCCTAACTTACTTACCTTCTGCTGCTGCACTTCTTTCCAGCAAGCAGCAAATGCTTGTACACAAGGGATCCTCACTCAGATTTAGGCAGTTTACATGCAGCTTCCTAAACCTGAGACAGGTCCCGCAAGTGCTTGTTCACCCTAAAAGAGAGACAGAGGTGTTCACAGTATAACTGCAATAATGCAAGGCAATCCAAACCCATCATACCAAAGGAACCTTATAATATACTCCAAATCACGTTATGGCTATTCCCCATATATGGGACATCAGATTGCCAATTGCCACACTAAGAGGAAACAACCAATAAAAAAGTAGTAGTATACCAGACCAGAGGCAAAGAGATGTTGAATGGCTAAGAGGTGTTGGTTCTCTTTCATTTAACAGACTGTCAGTCAGACATGCCTGGGAATGGCTTACAGGA
This sequence comes from Crocodylus porosus, assembly GCF_001723895.1. Taxonomy (NCBI): domain Eukaryota; kingdom Metazoa; phylum Chordata; order Crocodylia; family Crocodylidae; genus Crocodylus; species Crocodylus porosus. The sequence continues at coordinate 37,740,294 of NW_017728949.1, forward strand.
TGGTAAAAATGGTCCTATGCAGACTGCTAATTTGCAGTCTCAGTGTGGTTAATACCTGACACTTAAAGCTAAGCAGCCAGTGAAACTACTTTTTCTCCTATTCTGCCAGCTTGCTTCTCTGACCATTTTCCCAATTCTTAGCATCAATAGTGTCATGTTTTCCTTGCAGTTTCTGAGGAGCTTGAGAGCCGAGAAGCCATTTCTGAGAAAGTCATAAGAGAAGAGAAACGGTAAAGTTTTCTCAGCTGACCTCTCATTACTTCCTTCCACTCTATTTATGATTGCCTTACTCACTGATCTTCACTGGAATCTTCTTTCAGGTATGTGGAGACAAAAGATGTGGTAATGGAAGATACCACTGTCACAGCAGAAGAAGTGCCTGGCGAAGCTGCGCCTCCTTTCTTTATAACAAAACCCATAGTACAGAGGTTAATTGAAGGTGGGAGAATCATTTTTGAGTGCCAAGTTGGGGGCAACCCGAAGCCACATGTTTACTGGAAAAAAGGTGGAGTTCCTCTCACAACTGGCTACAGGTATTATTTATATGAATGTACTATTTATGAACTATATAAACATTGTTCTTACTAGAGTTTATAAAAGACACTTTCACAGACTTGATGCACACTAGATTCACTTATCCATGCTGGGCTACATTATTTCAAGAGTAATAGCATCAACTTCAATGGAATTTCATAAATAATTAAGGCAGCATCCTGTTTCTGAACAAATCATGCATTTAACATCCATCAAGTTGTCTCCGTACTCATAAAGTACAATGTTCATCATAAGCAAGGATGTCAATATATATCTTTGCTGAAGGTTGTAATAGCAGTTAGACATACAAGGTTAAGTAAAAAATCTACACATACATTTTAAAATATTTTTTTTGCGTTTTTTAAAGGTTGCAGAGATAAATCTATAGAATGTGAAGAAATATTCAGTGAAAAAGCAATTTAACACACTCTTTTGAAATGTGCCACGATAAATAATAGAACTGTCATTACCCAACATATACATCCCATGTGTAAAAAAGTATGATACTAGTTACATCTACACATGTCCTCTACTGAGGAGTTGACTAATTAGCCCTGTAGTAAAGTGCCACTGTCTACACATGCACCAGTATTAGGGCACAGTAAATTAATTAATCCCACTGTAAATAGTACCGTCAAAAAAGAAAACAGTTACTAATTCCTCCAAAATACGTGTGTAGACAGTGACAAGGGCTGGCTGCCACACAGCTCTGCACTTCAGTACTCTTGTGCCCCAGCCAGCCCCGATGTCACCTGATGCCACCACCCGGAGCCCAGGGCTCACCCGCCGAGCCTGCTACCAGCGCAGGGCTGCTCCACCCCAGCTCAAACAGCTGCTGTCCCAGTTGCACATGCAGATGCTGTGCCCAAGAGAATTTGACTGACGCAGACAGCTCCAGAGTTTATCACATCACATTAACCACAGGTGTTCCCTACTAGGAAGGTATTACTGTATCACATAATGGATCATTTTCAAGACTTTAGCCTTGTCTTTTGCCTCTACATTCAACTGTTTGAAGGATAGAATCACATTGCTAGCAGCATCCTCAGAGGTTATGTAGTCTAACCCCCACAGAGTAGAAGCCCCATGGAGAAGGCATACCTGAGTTCCATTTGTAGTGCATTTATTTCTACACTATTCTGCTGTCACACAAAGCTAATCTTGGCCTGAAAAATCTCCTTTTTCTTTGGTAAGAAGTAATTAGCTATAAATCATTCCTAAAATAAATACATTAAGAGCTTGATAATCAGAATCATGGAGGGCTTGTGTTTTTGTATTCTAAAGATACAAAGTGAGTTACAAAAGAGAAATCGGGGAATGCAAACTTGAAATTTCCATGACCTTTGCCGATGATGCCGGAGAATACACAATTGTTATTCGCAATAAATACGGAGAAGCTTCTGCATCGGTCTCCTTACTAGAAGAAGGTATGTGAAGGGAAAATGGGTGGCAGGGAGTCAAGACAGTCACAGTAACTGGAACAAAGAAGAATAGAATTTCTTAAAGTTGTTTTTAAAAAGGGCTAATTTGTGACAACCCAGTTTGAGCAACACAAGAAACACAGGCTGCCTTAAAAATCAGTGAGCTATTCATGCAGCTCTTTTTTTCCTGAACAGTTAGTCATTTTCAAAATGTAGTTCTTCTCTTAAGTCACTCTTCTAAGAGAGGCCAAGATCCTCAGTGCTGTTTAGGAGCAGTTCTCAAACTACATCGATCTATAGAATACTGGAATAGGGTTACCATACGTCCGGGTTTTCCCAGATATGTCCTCTTTTTTGGCCCCCTGTCCTCGTGTCTGGGTGGGTTTTTAAAACGAGAACAAATGTCCAGGTTTTTGCTCTTCCTCTACTTTCCTGGGCTGGCTGCTTGTTAGGGTAGGAAGTGTGGGGGGCACAAGGTGATTGGTTGTCAGGAGTCACATGGTCCCTGCATGGGCCATCCCAGGTAAAGAGACTTTGTGTGTGTGTGTGTGTGTGTGTGTGTGTGTGTGTGTGTGTGTATACACATGCACAAAGTGGGAGCTGCTTGGGCAGTACAGCTGGGAGGCAGGGCATCTACTCTACAAAGCTTTACTATACATGGGAAGTTGAATGAGCATAGACTGATGCAAGAAAAGGAAAGCCAATTAATGAGATGGGTCACAGATGGGAAACTAAATTAGACCTTCTAATTGTCCACATAAACATTTATCAAGTACCAGAATTGCCAGTAGCTGTTGAGAGTCAAAGGTGCATGAAGGTGCATGAATGAAATTAGCTCTTTCTTTAGAAGTAATCCATATCTAAGAACTCAAGTCCTCAAATGTATAAATTATTAAGTCAAGACAGGCTTGAACTTTTATCTTTTGTATTGATTCTGACAGATTACAGGTTGTGCACTTTGTTATTATTCTCAATTTATTTCATTAATCACCTGAAAATCTATTTGCAATGCAACCATAATTAATCTTTGCAGGTTGCTCTTCAGTTTAATGCTAGTGAAAATAAAAATTATCTGAATTAACATTGTTATTCTTAATTTCTAGCTGATTATGAGGCCTATATAAAATCCCAACAAGAAATGATATACCAAACACAAGTAACCGCATATGTACAAGAGCCAAAAGTGGCTGAGGTAGCCCCAGCTATTTCATATGCTGACTTTGAAAAAGAATATGAAAAAGAACAAGCACTAATTAGGAAGAAAATGGCAAAAGATACCACAGTGGTCAGGACTTTTGTTGAAGATCAGGTAGGTTTATTATTTGAGAATCATTTTAAACTCTGGCAGGAACAGTTCAAACCTTTTTACTTAGTTTCAAAATTGCAAGAAATAAGTTGTTCTACAATATCTGTATCTTACTATTAGCAAACTAAATGTACATCTTTTGCATGTAGGAATTTCACATTTCTTCCTTTGAAGAAAGACTTATCAAAGAAATTGAACTCAGAATTATCAAGACCACTCTAGAAGAACTCCTGGAAGAAGATGGCGAAGAGATGATGATTGAGGTTGCTGAATCTGACGCCACTGAAGCAGGATTTGATTTAAGATTAAAGAATTTCAGAACCTTTGAGGGAATGGGTGTTACTTTCACCTGTAAAATGACTGGATACCCATCGCCCAAGGTACTCAGATGTGCATATGTATCCCTAATATAAATCATTAGTTACTTTTTGTAATGGTATCTATTAATGGAGCAGTTCTATTAGAATCACACCACATGTAATGATGTGGAAACATACCATGCATGCTACTTTTGAGTCCCAAAAACTTCTTCCTTATCCTACATAGATAGAAAGCAACAGATTCAAAGAACAATGTATATTTTCAGGCTTGTTTTCCTACCAAGCTGAGTTTCCAATATTTAGTTTTGTACAAAAGTCCTGGATTAGAAAATAGACTACATTCACCAGTGAATAAGAGCTGCTTAGCATTGTTCAAGCATTTCTGCCATGGAATAATGAAGCATAGCATTGAACTAAATCTGGTCTATTTTTGTTTCATTTTGTTATACATCAGAATGGTGTATTTTACACTGAATATAAATTATCATTTCCTATGCCACTGCAAAAATTATTTACTCTTACTTATTTCAAGTTAAATATTTAGCAATTACTTATCCACTACAATCATACAATAATCATAAAAGATAGCTAAGCGCCAAGTCACTTGTATGATGAATTGCATTACTTCTGTTTTGCTGAGGGGTCACTCGAAGTTATGCTGTTTCTTCTGTGTAGATTGCATGGTATAAAGATGGTAAGCGCATTAAGCATGGAGAGCGCTACCATATGGAAGTACTTCATGATGGCAGAGCCAGTCTGCGTCTGCCTGTTGTGTTGCCTGAAGATGAAGGAATTTACACTGTCTTTGCTAGTAACGTTAAAGGAAATGCCATTTGCTCAGCAAAGCTTTATGTTGAGCCTACTGCACCGGCTGCAGCTCCAGGTTACATGCCGGCACCAGAAGTTATGAGACGATACCGGTAGGTACAATGTAATATGCTGATATGAACAAACAGTGTCTAGCAATATCACTCTGCCCCAGCTACAGTATTGTAAGTTGCTAGTCTACAACCAAGATGCTGTCAGAAGTGCTCATGTCTAATCAACAAGTGGGGCTCTCTTGTCCATTCACCCCTGTAAATGCAGTTGTGATTCCACATGTCAAATCAAGGCATTGGAGTTATGACCTCAGCCTTTCTCTAAAGTGCAATGATTTCAGTAAATGGTTTTCTTCTCCCTTGGAATCTTAACCATTGTGCTATTAAGTAGTTTTTGCTTTCCATTCCAAGACGGCTGAATTTCAATAGTAGGAAGAGAAATGACCCAGTTTAGATAAATAGTATACTATGTACAGTTCATGTACATACACAGAGGCATATATATGATATTTACATATCTGCATTATTACAGAAACTATATGAGATGCACATATCAAATTGATATGAAAAATAAATATTGTGTAAGTATATAAAACTTGAAGATGATTCGAGACTACACAGCTTGCCTTGATATAACTTTTAATAAAATAATAATTTTACCTTAACTTTTCCATTAGGTAAATAGTTTAGACATGTTTAAAATTAACAATACAAGGGTTGAGAGGTGAAATGCATGTACTGCTCTAACTTGACCTGAGTGCCACTGTTACAATGTAACTTTATTTCCCCCTCAGATCAATTTCTCCCCGCTCCCCCAGCCGCTCCCCGGCACGCAGTTCTCCCTCTCGTTCTCCAGCCCGCAGATTGGAGGAAGCAGATGAGGGGCAACTGGAAAGATTATACAAGCCAGTTTTTGTATTGAAACCCACATCATTTAAATGTGCGGAGGGGCAGACGGCAAGATTCGACTTAAAAGTAGTTGGCAGACCTATGCCAGAAACCTTCTGGTTTCATAATGGTAACTCTATTTTTATAAGAGAATTATCTAGAAAAAAAATCTTGTCAATATTTTTGTGTGTTGGGAAACAGAATTGAGTGTGAAGTTTTTGTTTTCTTTCTCTTCAGGTCAACAAGTGGTTAATGACTACACTCATAAAATAGTAATTAAGGAAGATGGTACACAGTCATTGATCATTTCACCTGCTATGCCTGCTGATTCTGGTGAATGGGCTGTAATTGCTCAGAATAGGGCAGGCAAGGCTTCCATCTCCATGACCCTAACTGTGGAAGGTATTTACTCTGTACATACTTTGGGGAGAGGAAAAGAGGCCTTTAATTAGAAGCCAAAAAGCAGTTTTTTCAATTTCCTATTCTGACAATCTTCCCTTGATCTTTCAGCTAAGGAACATATAGCGAGACCACAGTTTGTGGAAAGACTGAAGAATGTTAGTGTAAAGGAGGGTTCTAAACTCCAAATGGGAGTGAAAGCTACTGGTAACCCCAATCCTGACATTGTGTGGTTGAAGAACAGTGATATCATTGTACCTCATAAATATCCAAAGATAAAGTAAGTGCTTCCTAAATTCATTTCAATTCTACAAGGTATTTTTTACCATTTGATGAATGCCCCTAACTTCCAAGCAAAGAACTGATAGAGCACTCACAGTGGGAGGGCCTAAACCACTGGTTCTCAGTCTTTTTGGACTTGAGATCCCCTTCAGTGCACTCAGGGCCCCATTCCATAACTTTTGTGAATTCAGTGGTTCCCAGCTTCAAAAACTAATTTGTATATTACAATGCCTAAGTCCTTGCAGAGGGGCCAGGAAGTGTGGGTGGACAGTCAGTGTGAGCATGCACTAGCACTTATCTGCTTACCTCCTCACACCTCACAGCATCCTTCAAAGGATTTCACAGCAATCCAGAGTGCCATGGCACCCTGATTAAGAATCACTGGCCTAAAATTATGGGTGTGGAAGCTGCTATGAGCCGTTTACTGACTTCTGACCAGTGGATCAGGCCTTACAGTGCCCTTACAGGCAACTTACAGGAACTGGTCCCTTTTCTGTATCCTTTTGTACCTTAATATTGCATAAATGTAATTTAAACTTTTAAAACACAATTGTAGAAAACCTCTGCCAGCTTTCTGGTCATGGGCTCTTTTGGCAGACAAAAATTCTATTAACTACTACTTTTTATTTGTGCAGTACCTAATGAAATGGAATCACAGACCTTACTGGTCTTTTTTCCCCTGCCATAATAAGCACAATTATACATTAAACAACATATTTGGTTCTACCAGAAGTTGTCTGCATAATAATTCCCAGACAGGAATCTAATTATAGGAAAGTCCATAAATGGGGAAAAGAATAATGAGTATATATATATTAAATTTCAGGATTGAAGGAACTAAAGGGGAAGCATCACTTAAAATTGAATCCACTGTCAAGCAAGATGCTGCATGGTATACAGCCACTGCTATCAATAAAGCTGGGCGTGACACAACTCGATGCAAAGTAAATGTTGAGGTTGAACTTGCAGAACCTGAACCAGAAAGGAAATTGATCATCCCAAGGGGAACATACAAAGCAAAGGAGATTGCAGCACCTGAGTTAGAGCCCCTCCACTTGCGTTATGGTCAAGAGCAGTGGGAGGAAGGTGACCTATATGACAAAGAGAAACAGCAAAAGCCATTTTTTAAGAAAAAACTTACTTCACTGAGACTTAGGCAGTTTGGCCCTGCTCATTTTGAATGCAGGCTTACACCAATTGGGGACCCAACCATGGTCGTTGAGTGGCTGCATGATGGCAAACCCCTGGAGGCAGCCAACAGGCTCCGTATGGTCAATGAATTTGGGTACTGTAGCCTGGATTTTGGCGTAGCCTACCCTAGAGATAGTGGAATCATCACTTGCAGGGCAACTAATAAATATGGTACTGACCATACATCAGCTACTCTCATTGTGAAGGATGAGAAAAGCCTAGTGGAGGAATCTCAATTGCCAGAAGGCAGGAGGGGACTGCAGCGCATTGAAGAGATAGAAAGAATGGCCCGTGAAGGGGCCCTTGCTGGGGTTACAGTGGATCAGAAAGAGAAACAAAAGCCAGAGATTGTTTTGCTCCCAGAGCCTGCAAGGGTGCTGGAGGGTGAAACTGCACGGTTCCGCTGCCGTGTAACCGGCTATCCACAACCCAAAGTCAACTGGTATCTCAATGGGCAGCTCATCCGCAAGAGCAAAAGATTCAGACTCCGCTATGATGGGATCTACTACCTCGATATTGTGGACTGCAAATCCTATGACACTGGAGAAGTGAAGGTGACTGCAGAAAATCCTGAAGGGGTGATTGAACACAAAATTAAACTCGAAATCCAGCAGAAAGAAGATTTCAGATCTGTACTACGCAGGGCCCCAGAACCCAAGTATGAACCTGCAGTGACAGAGCCAGGTAAGCTTCTCTTTGAGGTGCAGAAGACAGACAAACCTGCTGAGCCAACCAGCAAAGAGGTGGTGAAGTTGAAAAGAGCTGAGAGAGTCACACATGAGAAACTGTCAGAAGAGTCTGAGGAGCTGCGCAGTAAATTCAAGAGGAGGACAGAAGAGGGCTATTATGAAGCCATCACTGCTGTGGAGCTTAAGTCACGGAAAAAGGATGAAGCCTATGAGGAAATGCTTAAAAAGACAAAAGAAGAACTCCTACATTGGACTAAAGAAATACCTGAAGAAGAGAAGAAAGGACTTCCTCCTGAAGGCAAAGTCACCATCCCACCATTCAAACCAGACAGGGTTGAGCTCAGTCCAAGCATGGAGGCCCCCAAGATATTTGAGCGAATTCAAAGTCAGACAGTAGCTCAGGGAAATGATGCCCACTTTCGTGTTAGAGTAGTAGGGAAACCAGACCCTGAATGTCAATGGTTCAAAAATGGTGTGCAGATTGAGAGGTCTGATCGGATATATTGGTACTGGCCTGAAGACAATGTTTGCGAGTTGGTTATTAGAGATGTAACCGCTGAGGACTCTGCCAGCATCATGGTGAAAGCAGTCAATATAGCTGGTGAAACTTCAAGCCATGCCTTCTTGTTGGTACAAGGTAATGTAAATTTCTTTACTGTATCTGTTCATTAATAAGATTCATTGGTTTGTGGGATCTATATGTTCTCAACTCTCTCTGTTTTGTGTTTTGTGTGCAGCCAAACAGTTGATAAATTTCACACAAAAATTGCAAGATGTTGTTGCTAAAGAGAAAGATTCAATGGCAACCTTTGAATGTGAAACCTCAGAGCCTTTTATCAAGGTGAAATGGTTTAAGAATGGATTTGAGGTTCGTTCAGGAGACAAATATAGGACGCACTCTGACAGAAAGGGTCACTTTCTTTCTGTACTGATGATAGACATGTCTGATGCTGATGACTATTCCTGTGCACTAGCAGAAGATGAATCTATAAAGACAACAGCAAAACTTATTGTTGAAGGTAGGAACAAGAAATGCTAGTACCCATCAATACTTTTAAAGTTAAATCTGTATCAGGAAGAAATAAAAGATGAATATTTAAAATAATAATAGTAGGAGTAAACAGCAGAAATTTTTGTATTATTTTCATATATCCTGGGGGAAATAGTCTAAAAATATGATTAAATATTGAATTTAAATATAATGTTTGGGTGGGTAGAAGTTTGCCTCTTTAACCCCAAATGTACAACAAATGTTTTGAAAATGAACATTTAATAAAACTTTTAAATCTAATTTTTTAATGTATTTATGTTCAAATGCAGGTGCTGTGATTGAATTTATTAAAGAACTTCAAGATGTTGAAGTGCCAGAATCCTTCTCAGGTGAACTTGAATGTGAGATTTCCCCTGAAGATGTGGAAGGAAAATGGTATCATGGTGATGTTGAGATTACTTCCAATCATAAATATGTGATCACATCCCGTCGGGGTCGCCAGATTCTTACAGTTAAAGATGTTACAAAGGAAGACCAAGGAGAGTATAGCTTTGTTGTCGATGGAAAAAAGAGTAGTTGCAAACTGAAGATGAGGCGTAAGTCTTTCTAATTTTCTACCTCATCTCCCATGGTGTTTAATGTGTATTCTTTTTTTTATCCTTTTGGAGAGTCCACTAATTTATGTTACTTCCATATTTCATAGCTCGTCCCATGGCTATTCTTCAAGGACTCACAGATCAAAAAGTATGTGAGGGTGATATTGTGCAACTTGAAGTTAAAGTTTCCCTAGAAAATGTTGAAGGTGTCTGGATGAAGGATGGTCATGAAATTCAGCCAAGTGATCGTGTTCATGTTGTGTTAGATAAGCAGTCACATATGTTATTGGTTGAAGATATAACAAAGGAAGATAGTGGAACTTATTCCTTTAATGTTCCCAGCCTTGGACTTTCAACCAGTGGACGTGTCACTGTTTATAGTAAGTGACTCTTTCTTTTTCGGGGGTTCTCCATTGTGTTTTTGTTTTGTTTGTTGCTAAAAGTTTTGTTTTGTTTTCTAATATGATGAATATTGTTGTAATTTGACAGGTGTGGATATAGTAGTGCCTCTAAAAGATGTTCACACTATTGAAGGAACCAAAGCTATCTTTGAAAGCAAAGTTTCCATTCCTGATGTGTCTTCCTCCAAGTGGTACTTAAACGATCACCAGATAAAGCCTGATGACCGAATACAAACTATTTGTAAAGGCACTAAACAGAGGCTAGTGCTTACCAGGACCTATGCATCAGATGAAGGACAGTACAAACTGGTCGTTGGCAAGGTTGAAACCAGTTGCAATCTCACAGTTGAGAGTAAGTTTTCTTTCAATAAGGTGCAAGATCATTCAGGCAAGACTTCTTGCTAATATAAGAATGATTCCAGCAACTATTCTGATTTGTAATGTACTCTTTTTACAGAAATTCAGATTATTAGAGGTCTTCATGATATCACCTGTACTGAAACTCAGAATGTGTCCTTTGAAGTTGAACTGTCTCATGCAGGAATTGATGTTTTATGGCACTTCAAGGACGAAGAGATCAAGCCTAGCCCTAAATACAAAATTGAAGCACGTGGCAAAATATACAAACTGACTGTAGTGAAAATGATGAAAGATGATGAAGGAGAGTACACATTTTATGCTGGAGAGAAGAAAACATCTGGGAAGCTGATAGTAGCAGGTTAGTAGGTTCAGAACTCAGCTATTTTTTTTCATCTTGATTAATAAAAACTAAACCAAGGTAAGAAGGACTCTTATTTTTAACAGCACCGGGAAATTTTGCTGTTGTACACTTTCTTCTACCATTTTTCTTCATTCTTCTTTTTCCTAAGGCTTCTTATGTCCTTCCCTATCAGTTTCTGTTTTCTACTTAGTTTTAATTCAGCTAAACACATAAGCAAGTACTTAAGCATTTTGCTAAATTTGTGCCATAGAATGTAGAATGCTGTGCAGTGTTCTTCATGCCACTACAGTCAAAAAACGATGGTGTTTTCCCTTGATGGTCAATATGTGTGTTGGGGTATTTAAGATGACAGGGGGAAAAAACAATAACAGAAACAGGAAGCTAATTTTTGCATGGAACTTAAACTGACTTGTGCCAGTCTCCTGCAATATCTTCCGCCAGTATATTTCAGTATAGAGAAAAGAAGTGTAATGAGACAGCAGGAACACTAAATACATAAATCTGATGCTGTTGCTTCTCAACAGGTGGTGCCATTTCAAAGCCTCTCACAGATCTAACAGTGGCTGAATCCCAGAAGGCTGTTTTTGAATGTGAGGTGGCAAATCCTGAATCTGATGGTCAGTGGCTTAGAGATGGTAAACCATTATCAATGACAGATCGCTTCCGAAGTGAATCAGATGGTGTAAAGAGAAGACTTAATATCCCAATCACTAAACTAGATGATATGGGTGAATATACTTACCAAGTGGCATCTTCAAAAACAACTGCTAAACTTAAGGTTGAAGGTCAGTAAATTATCTTTGATTTGATTCTTTGAGAGCCCAAAAATTATATAGACTAAAGTAAGCCAGAGTAAGACAGTAAGACAAAATAAAATTAAACAAATTGTTCTTTATTATTAGAAAGTAATTTTTGTATTTGGAATGTAAGAAAAAAGTATATGTTGCAAGTCATTGAAAAGTCAACATTTGCTAGTTGAGTAGTAGAATTTTAGAGAAAATTGTTTTAAACTTAAATACTGATAGCCCCAAAAAGTTGGCTTTAATATCTACTATTCTAGATCATAAAATAAAGGATAGCATGTTTCTGTTTTGTAAAAATATCAATTTTTAATTTTTTTTAAGCTTGTGTTTTCAATGTATTGGTATGTTTTTACTAGCTGTTAAAATAAAGAAGACAATGAAGAACCTAACTGTAACAGAAACACAAGATGCAGTTTTTACTGTGGAACTGACCCACCCTGATGTGAAAGGAGCTCAGTGGATCAAAAATGGCATTGAGCTTGAGACAGGCGACAAATATGAGATCTCAGTAGAGGGAACTGTTCAAACCTTGAAGATCAAACACTGTACTATCACGGATGAGTCTGTCTACAGCTTTAAGCTTGGAAGGATAGGAGCCAATGCCAGACTCCATGTTGAAAGTAAGTAGAGTTGTTATCATTTTAGCAATTAGCTTAATGACTGATTTAAAATTTAAAATCAAACAAGTTACTGCTCTGTTGTAATGCTCTTTTTTTTTTTTTAGCTGTTAAGATCATCAAAAAGCCAAAAGATGTGACTGCTTTGGAAAATGCTGTGGTTTCCTTTGAACTGAGTGTGTCCCATGATACTGTACCAGTCAAATGGTTCCACAGAAATATTGAGCTTAAACCAAGTGAAAAGTACAAAATGATCTCTCAAAGGAAAGTTCACAAACTAATGCTACAGAATATATCACCTTCTGACGCTGGCGAATACACAGCTGTAGTCGGACAACTTGAGTGCAAAGCAAAACTGTTTGTGGAAAGTAAGTATTTCACATCTTGCCACCTCACACTATAACAGCCAATCCTTGCACAAGATGATCTGTCACCCATGACATTGATATTTGCACTTATGTATACACAGTTTTTTTCATTCTGTCTTGCTTCCTTTTTTTCATTCTGTCTTGCTTCCTCTTTTTCTCCCTTCATAGCTATAAAAATTACAAAAACCATGAAAAGCATTGAGGTTCCTGAAACCAAAACTGCCTCTTTTGAGTGTGAAGTGTCTCATTTCAATGTGCCTTCTATATGGCTGAAAAATGGTGTAGAAATTGAAATGAGTGAGAAGTTTAAAATAGTGGTACAGGGGAAACTCCATCAGCTCAATATCATGAACACAAGCACGGAAGATTCTGCAGAATATACTTTTGTTTGTGGGAATGACAGAGTCAGTGCAACCCTGACAGTGAAACGTAAGTGAAAAATTAAAGTTAAACAGAATATTTTCTATCAATAATAGACATTATATTAATATTTGAGATCAGTATAAATTGGAACAAACCTCATCTAACAGTGAGAATGGGTATTGGGTAATATTTTCAAAATATTAAGTCTTTATTTGCAAAGGTAGCTTAGGTACCCCAAATCCATTGGTTTATGTTGAGTTTTAAGCTCATAAATGCCCATGTGAGTTCTGAAAATGGAAGTTGGGCAATTAGGTCATTCAGATGCTATGAAAAATGTTACCCTGAGATTCTATTCTCAAATGTTGATTTTACAACTTGCTCTTTGACCTCAGTTTCCCCATCTACAAAATCTGAATAGTAGTACACCCTTTTGTAATGTACATTGAGATCCTCAAATGGAAGGCACTCTATATAGAATATATAAGAATATTTTTCCCCTGAATTTACAACGGTTTTAAATACAATACTAAGATTATCCAAGTGTCTCTGTACCTATGACCTTTGCATTCAACATAAGGTTTTTTTTATGTATTTTACAACTATGTTTTATAAAAATAAAAATAAAAACAAGTACACTCTCTTTTTTCATCTTTTTTGTGTTCACCAGTTTTTGTGTTAATCAGTTTTTATATAACTTCTTATTGTTTTATATATAATATAATTTTTATAATAATATAATATAATTATAATTAGTGAGTTTGACTAGGATATGATGTTGTTTGAAAGGTCTACTTACTGATTGTATTCAGTCTCTTGTTAGCACATTTTAACATGTGATTATTACATTTCTTTAGCTGTCCTAATTACCTCGATGCTAAAGGATATCAATGCTGAAGAAAAAGATACAATAACATTTGAAGTTACTGTTAACTATGAAGGCATCTCATATAAGTGGTTAAAAAATGGGGTGGAAATAAAATCAACTGACAGATGTCAGATACGAACAAAAAAGCTTACACACTTCCTTTCCATAAGAAATGTCCACTTCGGTGATGGTGCAGAATATAGCTTTGTTGCTGGAAAAGCTGCTTCATCAGCCACTCTATATGTGGAAGGTATTTCTTTCTCTAATCAGCATATTTAATAAATGTAATAATTCTCCTAATATAACTTTATTCAATGCTAATCCTGTATACGTGATATTCCCCTAGCTCGACATATTGAATTTAGGAAACACATTAAAGACATTAAGGTTGTGGAGAAGAAAAGGGCCATTTTTGAATGTGAAATCTCAGAACCCGATGTTCAGGTACAGTGGATGAAAGATGGGCAGGAGCTCCAGATTGGGGACAGGTAAGCTTTTCCTTTGAAATAGGGGCTAGTATTTGTTATATATATTTTCTTTATAAAAAAAAAAAAAAAAAGAAATAATTTGGTCCACTTTCTGATGTTTTTAGAATGAAAACACAGCAGGAGAGATACGTCCATCGTCTTCTCATTCCTTCCACAAAGATGTCTGATGCTGGACAGTACACTGTAGTAGCAGGCGGAAGTACGTCTAGTGCTAATTTGATTGTGGAAGGTCGTGATGTTCGCATCAGAACTGTCCGTAAAGATATTCAGGTACATTCTACAGAAGCAAACCAAAGAAAAACTAGACAGCCCTCTCAGTTTATAATTTGAAGGATCATATTCACAAACAGTACATGAACATAATTAAACTACATATGAGAATCCCCTACAGCCATACTGAGAAAGGGGGTAGAACTCACACTGAGTTGTGGTGGGTAAACTCATTTACCATTGTCTATAGGCCTGGAGATACTAAAGGTATCTCACCGGGTAGGTAATACCCTTCCTTAGTCTTACCAGACAGGTAAAATTCCTCATCATTTCAAATACAAAAGTGATAAGTGGATGGAAAAAGAACATAGCTGCAGCTATCTATTCTAGATAGTTATTTCTGGTTGTTACACTATGCAGCAGGCCATCTTGTGTCCTAGATAAATTAGCCTTTGGCAAAGACAGAATTCACAAAAGCCAGCTTTCTGCTTCATAAGTTTTAAAGAAACATGAAGGCAATAGTAAAAGCAGGTGTTATTTGTGATATTTATTTGACTTGATATAGGTCATTGAGAAACAGCGAGCTGAGATTGAATTTGAAGTCAATGAAGATGAAATTGATGCTCGTTGGTACAAGGATGGCATTGAGATAAACTACCAGTATGAGGAGAGATATCATTATGTAGTGGAAAGAAGAATCCATCGAATGACCATCACTGAAACCAGATACTCTGATGCTGGGGAATACACCTTTGTAGCTGGAAGAAACAGAAGCTGTGTAACTCTTTATGTTAATGGTATGTGGAGCCATTAATCTTGCTGATAACAGCCTTTTTATCCTGAGTTTTATGCATCCTGCATTAAAATATTGTAAGCATTGTGTACCTGCAGAAAGGAGCATATCTGAGGAACAATTCATAGCCCTTATGCTACATAGCTGCTGCCCATTTCCCCTCTCCCCACCTTTATCTACGTAGATCAGGAAACACTCCCAGTTTGAAGTACAGTAATTAAAGCAGGAGTCTTTAATGTAGTATCTAAAATATTAGTTCCACATAGACTAGCCCAGCAGTTTTACAATCTTATGTTTCAAGACATTTTATTCACTGAAATAGCTACTTGTTCTGGAACAATTGAACTTAGGCCATCTTTACACAGGGAAGGGCACCAGATGTCCAAAAGCTTGTCCAACAGCTTTCCCAACTGTTCCTTTGGTCCAATAAAAGAGATCACAGATATTACTTTTTGTTAAACAATAAAATTGATTATAAAGTAATAGAAAATTTGTAGGCTTGAAAAGTTCTAAACTAGACCTTCAGTCACTGCAGTATCTGGGGACTTTGCATGAGAAAAGTTCTGTGAGTTCTGATGATTTGTCCAGAGCACTTTGATTTGGCAAAGTAAAAGAGACAGACCTTCCTTTTCTATTTGCAGCTCCCGAGCCACCCCAGATCATCCATGAGCTTCAGCCCACCACTGTGGAGTCCGGTAAACCCGCTCGCTTTTGTGCTGTAGTATCAGGCAGGCCCCAGCCTAAAGTTTCCTGGTACAAAGATGATCAGCCACTTTCTCCAGGTTTTAAATGCAAGTTTCTTCATGATGCCCAAGAATATACTTTGTTGTTGATCGAGACTTTCCCTGAAGATGCAGCAGTTTACACATGTGAAGCAAAGAATGACTATGGAGTTGCCACAACTTCAGCTTCACTCTCAGTGGAAAGTAAGTCCCCCAGTTGTTCAGGCATATCTGGCATCCTCAATATTTTGTGATGTGTACTCTTCTATGTCATCTAATAACAACTTTTTTTATCTTTTTCTTTAGTCCCAGAAGTTGTTTCCCCTGAGCTAGAAGTGCCAACTTATCCACCTATTGTTTTAACACCACTCCGTGATGCTATTACTGCTGAGGGACAGTCTGCTCGTTTTCAATGCAGAGTTACAGGGACAGGTTAGTTTACTGAGATCAAATAAACTTTTTGTTTATATCAAATTTTGTTCAACTGGTACTCAAAACAAATCAAGTGGTTGAAATCAGTTCCTCCCAGGATTGTATACAATATGTGGTACATGTACACAGATCAATGTTGACCCCATAACTCACTCTTAGCTAGCAATTAAATAAGTTATATCTTACAGCTTCCAGAAAACATAAAAGTTACACGTAGCTGTCAAGTTACCTGCTACTGGACATGAAACAAAATAAACTCTAGTCCCTGTCCCAAATAAATTACAAGAGATTATAGACAAAAGGTCCAGATTTAAGTCATTCTGAATTATAGAAGTGCAAAAAATGTGACATTATAGACATGCAAAAATGTGCATAAAGTAGGCAGCATGTG
>NW_017728949.1:37757777-37778782 GCF_001723895.1 Crocodylus porosus
GGGATCTTTTACGGGCATTACTGGCATAATCTTGATTAAAATTAGTAATGCATGCTACCAGAATAACTTGGGGCAACAGCAAGACAGGAGGCAGTAGTGGCTTCTGGTCACCACTACTGGAAGCAACTGTCATTTGTCCATGACCCTCTTCTCCCCCATGTCAGCCCCCAAAGATACTGCTCCAGTTCCCCTGCCTTATGCTACTATATGCCACTCTAATATCTGCATACACACACACACACGCACGCACGCACGCACCCAACTGTATACACATAGTGTATATACATGCATGTTGAAGACAGAGAGCTACATTGGTAGCACACAGCATAGGGAATTACCCTTTCAGCTCTCTCTCTTTTCACATCATAAATGAATGATTTTGCATATTTCTCAGATGTAGTATGAAAACCTTTTATATTACCTTAGCTAATGCAATATAGTGTTGAAAATAGTTTCTAAATTGCAATCAGAACATTAGCTACTGAAATGCTGGATCCTTCTAAAAATGAAAACAGTGGGCACGTCTACATGTTTATTAATGCTCAGTAGTTACTGCACCTTTAATTTAGTACGTGCTTAATAAAGTACTAACTAAATGTGCAGTAACTAGAGTTACTGCCCAGTAGTGCTAGTGAACCCTTTTTAGTGATGCTGCTGTGCAGTAGCTTAATAATACTGTGCAGTAGCGTATTAGCACTGTCCGTGCTGTGACGCAGTACTGCACAGTGTTATTAGGGTACTGCACATTAAGAGTCTCATGTAGATGCACCCAGTATAAACAATCAAGAAAGTAATTTAAGACAGATTACTGTTTTATTGATGTATGACTTCATCAAGTGGCAGGACCAGGTCTGAGTTCTAGCACTAGGCACCTCTTTCCCAAGCTGAAAGAAAACTGGGAAAAACAACATGCTTCACTCATGAGGAGCATCTCACTCAATTCTGTGGTGACTCTTTTGGTCAATAAAAGAATATATTTACACAGGATGATAGTTGCAGCACATCTGGATCAGATCCTGAGCTGATGGAGCTATTATGACAGTTTATATCAGCTGAAGATGCAGAGCCTTGAGAATAGGTTTTAAAAACTGGAATTTCTCAAAACTCTGAAAAAAATACAATGTGCTCCCTTTCTCAAAGGATAAAGTGATCTATATTTATTTGTTTGAAATGTTTGGATTAGCTGTATCATTTTGGAGCTTTCTTGATCACCAGGGAGTTTCAGATTTCAAAACTAAGGGCAGTTCTCCAATTATATCAGTAGCAAAAGCACATTTTATAATGTATAATTATATTCTAAGATTTATAATATAGCAGCAACAAAATAAGTTTCCCCTCATAAACAGATCCAATCTGGAAATTAAAAAAAAAAAAAAGGCTAGTAAGCTCTGTGTCAACTGAAACTGATCTCACTGTGCATTTTTGTTACTAATCCAGGCAAATTCAAAATGGGGCATGGGCTGAAAGATATTTGTGTGTGCCTGTAGTATTTATAATATTGTAGTGGCAATAAGTATCTTACATATTTCATCTTTTGTATGTTACTTGATCAGATCTGAAAATCTCTTGGTATAGCAAAGATAAGGAGATCAAGCCATCCCGTTTCTTTAGAATGACACAGTTTGAAGATACTTACCAACTGGAGATTGCAGAAGCTTATCCAGAGGATGAAGGAACTTATACCTTTGTTGCTAGTAATTCTGTAGGCCAAGTGACAAGCACTGCTACCTTGAAGCTGGAAGGTACAGTGTGTAATTAAAAAAGAAATCTCGTTTCTTTTAGATTGTGTTCCTGTACTATGGCTAACATTCACTAATAAGTCTGTAAGTCATTGTCCATCTTATCCTCGTCCTTTAATTCAATTAATCAATACCATTTACTACTTCTAAAGTACATTTCCATCTCAAAACAAAGGTATTGAGCAGTAAATTTTGTTTCACAATTTTTTCAGTGTTCCATTCACTTCATCTTTCCATCCCTTTCATTATTAGCATTTAACATGCACCAAACAAGGTAAAAACTTGTTCTAACCTAAGGGCATTTAAAAGATTTCTACTGCTTAAAATACCTTGGAAAAAAACATTAAAAGGAAATTCTCTAACAATTTTTAGTTTGGAAAAAATGTTTTCAAGTAGGAAATGCTAGAAAAAAAAAAAGCAAGGGCATGTACTAGGTTAATGCCAATGAAAATAAATGTATATTCTTATGCATTTTTTAAAAATTAATCACAAATGTCAGAACACAAATTAGTCTTGAGAGTTTATTTTTATTTTCTGTGGTTGTCAATGTATTTTAACCACAAATATTTTCTTTTCATTTTCTTTTTTGTAACAGATTTGTAAATTAGGGAATTAAAATGATTTATGTTATAAAATTGCCAGTCAAAGAATCATATTGTAGTGTAGGGGAAGAAATTAAAAGTTGGCATGCTTCTTTTCAGGATTTAAAAAGGTTGAAGAAGTTACAACAGAGTCCCAATGGCATGTTTCATCTGTTTCACTTAAGAAGGAGACTCTTGGCCAAAGGCCCACCTTTATCCAGCCTATTTCAAGCTGCAGGGTATGCAGTGGGGAAACAGTCAGATTTCAAGCCAGGGTCTCTGGCATGCCAAAACCAGAAATCCAGTGGTTTCATAATGAACAGCTAATGTTGCCAACAAAAGATATAGTTTTCCATTTTGATGAGTCTACAGGCACAGCTATACTGCTAATAGTAGATGCTTTCTTAGAGCATGCTGGCCAATACTCTTGCAAGGCAAGAAATAGTGCTGGAGAAGCAGCTTGTACAGCTACACTTACAGTGATCGTGGAAGGTAAAGCCCCATTTTTGTTCAAAGGGATTCAGTTTGTTGCATATCACACTTTTACACTGTTACTAATGACTTCTTTCTTCATTTCACATCTTTTAATTAGCAGCTAGTTCACTAATGTTGGTAGTACTAGCTGTAACCAATAAGCCACTGTCATGTCCTCCACTTTGAAAATTCTTCTTTAAAACCTCACAAACCTGACTCCTAATATAGGTTGGAAAATAGAGATGTTTTACTAAACTAAACAAATACAGACTTTTAAAACCAAAGAATAGGGGATAGTTACAGCATTGTCCTAAGTTCTCTGCACTGGCTTGTAACAAAAAAAAGAATAAAATAAAATGCCTCCTTAAAGAGCATCATAACAAGTTATCTCATATTCGAATGGACAGCTTCAGTGAAAGAAGAGACAAACGTCAACTGTGTATCAACTGCATGAATAGATTACATGTCATTTTCCATTCATACATGTGAATGATTTTTTTTTTTGCGTGAAGAACATAATGCATCCAGCATGCTGCGTTTTCAGATGAAGATGATACCTTTCGTTCTCATCCTCCATGCCATGTGATTTTGTTCATAACGTGGCCCACTTAAAATACTTTAGATATTAATACTGTTGTTATTTTTTGTTACTTGATTACACAGTGCAAGCCATAGATAGGCAAAGTTTTGGGAAAGATGTTAAAGAGTCTACCCAGTCGCAGGCAATATCTGAAGTTCATGTTGCTACCCCTTTCACAAAGAAGGAGACCAAACTTTATCACAAAGAAATTAAATCAGTGGAAGAGCCATCACAGGAACTGGGTACACAAGGTTTTGAAAGTGTGTCAGAACATTTGACCATGAAAGCTACATCAGTGAGAGAAACAGAAACCCACCATGCCACAGCCTTTTTACAAACATCTCGAAGCACTGGAATATCCACAGCTGCTGTTCAGGAAATGAGAGGTGCTCCACCAAGGATCCTCCTGAAACTTCATGACCTCACAGTGAGATGTGGCCAAACTGCTCAGTTCATTTGTGCCCTAGAAAGTGAACATTTCTCTGAGGTTCTGTGGACCCATGAAGGTGAAAGGATAAAGGAGTCTGAACGCGTGAAGCTATCACAAAACGGAAGTGTCCTGTTACTTACAATTCTAAACGTGCAATTGTTAGATCAAGGACTATACAGCTGCACTGTATATAATGACCATGGAGAGGCGACAAGTGCTGCAGTACTAACAGTAGAAGGTGGTTATTTGATTTTTAACATTATGACTTACATCATCTCAGCTTCATTATCACTACATAAAGCTCACTTATTTTCTAGCATTAGTACTGTATTTAATTCAGAAACCTATATGCATAAACCTTATTCATTTGGGGCTCCATTCATCAGTGATTTATACAGCACTAGGCAGGGAGTTTTATAACTTGCTCGGAAAGTACATCATACCCATTCCCAGCAAGTTACAGAAGCATTAAATTTGTAGTCATCAAGGGAGGCCTCTGGAGATGCAGTGAGACCTTGAAGTTGTGGAAAGGAAAGAAAAAAAAAGTTCTGGGAAGGAAGAACATGTGCTGATTTTTGAAATTTGGAACATGCAAAAAATTTCTTTAAGAAAAACAGAAGTCAGGCAGCCTAGTTAACCGAAACTGGAAGTCATTTCTGGCTGCACAAAGCCAATACACCACTAAAAATTCAAGTCAAGGCTGGCTTTGGTGGCATTACAGGGCAAACTGGTTAACAATTCTAAGCAGTCCATTTACATATTGTCCTCCAGCATTCAGAAAAGATGTCTGCTTTTTACTCCTGAACATACCCATACCTTGTGCTCCTATCTAAGGTTCTTTCTCCCCGAGTATATTAGTGTACATCAGTCTTCTTCCCTACCTGTACCTCTTCTGAGTCCTCCCCCACTTTGTGATTCTACTTACACCAACAAATTCTACACCTGTGGACAATTCACAAATTCTGGTTTGATCTTCTTCACTCCTGAAGAGTATCTAGTTAAACTGTCACTGCTCATTTTAGACTATCTGACAGCAGCTCTTATGAATTCAGAAAAGGCAAGAGTAGAAGAAAAGCATTTTCTCTTGTTGTACCATGAAGCTATTTGCCCTTTGCCAGTTACCTGGCTTCTGCAAGCAGAAGATCCTCTCTTCATTATCAATGTATGTAATGTTTTGTATACAGGATCTTCTACAGTAACCTTCACTGACATGCTAGGAAGTGAACACATCAAAAGAGAAGGGTTCAATTAGAAGTTAAGATGTGCTTGTATTAATCATTATGGATCAAGTCTTGATTCCACAAAAGTTATTGGGAAACATCCCATTGGATTAATTGGGGCCTAGATTTAGTCCAGCATGAATAGAGCCCTTAAACATGTAATATAGTCTTACATTTAACGCTTTGTATTAGTTTTAGCACTAACATTCCAAGCATTTTTCCATACTAATGGCTTTGTATTTCTTCTAAAGGGGGTTTTAGTCCTGCAAAACATCTAATCCTTTTCCTAACTTTATTCTTACCTAGCTAAAGAAGCACAAGCCAAAGCAGTAACAAAAATTACCCTTGACTCTGATACTAAAAGCATTAAAACAGTCAAAGAGTTTCAGTTTAAAACAACCTCTGAAGCTAAACAAGAATCTTCAAAGAAAACTTCAAGCACTTTTACCTCTACAGCCCAAAGACCACAGGAAATGGAGAAACAAAGGAACAGAGACTACTATCCTGATGTTGTGCCATACGAAGATATCATAGAAACTGAGGCTAAAGAACCAGAGTTTCTTGAAACTCTGCCCTCAGAAACCATTGTAAAAGAAGGAGAGGATGTGACACTCTTTTGTGTAATACAGGGTGTGCCTACTCCCTATGTGATTTGGCTCTACAATCATCAGCTAATACTTGAGGACTCTGCATTATGTTCCTTAAAACACGATGGGCCACTGTGCAGTTTAAAATTACTGAAAGTTGCTCAAAATCAGAGGGGCAAATACAAGTGCAGAATAATTAATTCTGCAGGACAAGCCGAGTGCAGCACTCATCTGAGAGTGACAGGTTGGCAACTGCATGTTCCTTCCAAGTGTAAATTCCCCTTGCATACAACCATTGCATTCGAGTACGTTCAGTCAATACTAGGAGGCAGCAAAGAAAGAAAAAAACCTCATTAGTCTGTGGATTGCTGAATGTTTCCCTCATGGTGTTTAAGGCATGTTAAAGGCATGTTAAATTCTACAAAACAAAAAACTGTAGAGAAGAGTACAATGCAAACATGTTTTTAAGCATTCAATCACAATTTCCTCAACTCTGTTGGGCGTTTGAGTTGTTTTGGCATGTACTTACATGTATGTATGTGTGAAATTTTGTATCAAAAGATATCAATAGTTTCAACTTCACTGAATGTTGACTGAAGCAATCAGCATTTTTTTACAGTGATCTCTTCATTTTATTCTAGCTCTGGAAAAAGTTCTTCAAGAGAAGATAGAAGAACAGATTGAAATGGAAGTGAAAGGTATAGTCATAAATGAATGCTATCCCCTAGGAGCAAGTTAGCATAAAGATTTAGTAACAGTGTGAGACGCTTTTATTTGCTTACATACAGTGCCCAATGAAAAAAGTAAATCACATTTTGGAACAGATTTGAATATGCTGCATGTTTGTTTTTGAAATGCTAAAGGATACTTGCATTACAAGGTTATTTAAGTTTTAAAATCAGTTTAAATCTTTATAATTATGCAACCATACTCTTACCTTCTAGTTCATGCTTTGCAGCTGTTCACAAAAGCTTTTACTTGTTGAATTCTCATTGTAATGCATGAATACATTTAATTTGGAAGAAAGTTATAAAAATCTTAACTGAAATTATTTTTAAACAAGTTAGCAAGCTAATGTTAATCAGTTTAATGAACACAATTTGATGGATGGAGTACAATAGAAGCCCTCTGTTCTTTAGGATACGTGAAAGCTACACTTTCCCATCCCCAAACACTTTCGTGTACATACATTAATTCTTCATTATACATTTCTTACACTGGCTTGCAGATAGCATATGTGGTCCATGTTGCTTGCTTTTTTTGCATAAGAATGTGAAGTTAGTGGCTGTATTAGTTCGAATAAACGCCTTCTCATTTCATTTTAGCTAATTACTTACTCTTACATTTTTTTTTTTATCTTTCAAAATATTTTTGTTCAATTGTTTGAAATTTTACTTGCAATCAAAGGGATCAGAAAGGGCGTTTATTCTACTGTCTGCAAGTCAGGTAAGATTTTCTCCTTTGCCAACAAATGACACAGCTTTTCAGGCAGTGAAATGAAAACCCCCAAAAAACCATAAAATGCACAGGAACATGATATTTTGCGATTGATTTTGCTTGTTCAAGATGAAATTTCCACAGTCTGAAGAAAGAAAAGACAACGAACGATTTTCGTGTCAGAAACTTTAAAACAGAGCAAGGCGTTGCGTTTATTCGAACAAATATGGTGAGTGAATTTTTTTCTCTGGATTTGTGATGAACTCTGTTGCATGCCTATTATTTAATTTAATATCTTGCTATTTAATTTATTTTTAATTTTGGTTTGGTTTGCTTTTCAATGGCTTGGCCAAGGGGGCGGAGTGTGCTGTAATGGCCTATCCTTCTCTTGCAGAGCTCTTCTGTGAAAAGGAGCCAGAGACCCCCAAGAGGCAAGAAGACACATGCGGGCCTTTCCGTGATTCTGAAGCCTACACAGAGCGCGGCTTGGCCCCTGCTCCAACCTGTGCAAGCAGATGCTCTAGGACTCTGACTCCTGCCTTCACACAGAGGTTGAAATTTAAGTCTGTGCTGGAGGGAGAGCCTGTAATTTTCCATTGTAAACTAGTCGCCTGTCCAACCCCCGCCATGAGCTGGTTCCATAACAACAAGCTGATCCTCAGGGATCCGCATAAGATAATCAGGACCGAGAGCTCCCTGCCCACTCATAGCTCCAGTCTGGAGGTGAAGGGGGTGCAGGAAAGGGACTCAGGCAGCTACAAGGTGCTTGCCATTAATAGCGTGGGGTCGGCTGAGTCCACCGCCTCACTGCTAGTGACTCGCAGAGTGAAGCGGACTTCTCCAGACCTGGATCTGCAACAGGAGGCAGAATGGACCCGCCAGAGCCTTGAGGGCCTGGTGCAGCAGACAAAGGAGGCCAGGCTCAAGGTGGTGCTGAGGTGCACAGGCTCTCCCTTCGACAAGGGGCATGAGGCTGAAAAGATGCTCCGGGACTTGTCTGTGCTCAGGCGGACCATCCGCTTCCAGGAGGCCCCTGTGTTGAAGGCTCCAGCGCTGGTGCGTGAGAGGCAGAGTGTTGGGGTGGCTGGGGGAGAGAGGGCTCATAGGGGCAATGTGCTGCTGGATGAGGAAATCCAAAGGAAGCTGCAGAGGCTACGGGAGGCCAAACGGGCACTGCAGGAGAAGCAGCAGGCAGCTGCCGACCTGCAGCTTAAGGCTGTGCCCACACTAGGAGCAAGGCTAGGCCAGGGAGAGGTCATGAGCCCTTGTTTCCCTGAGCCAAAGGAGGATCTCATGATCCTACCTGAGCCTGAGCCCAAGCCTGAGCCTGAGCCTGAACCAGAGCACTTCCAGGCACAGATGCCTCAGATTGTGGAGTTGCCTGACATGAGCACACAGGTAGAAGTGGCACCAGTGCAGATGGCTGTGCAGGAGGCAGCACTAGATGCAGCAGGAGACACCAAGCCCCAGCACTGGGCACCACAAAGTGCACAGGCAGCCTCTGAGCCCATCCTCTATGTGATGCTGGGTGAGCCTGGCAGTGAGCGCGAGAGCCCTGAGCAAGGGGTGCCTGAGCCAGTTACACTGCTCTCTGACATGCTCACACTGACCATTGGCAAGCCCCAGGTGGAGCAGTGCCAGGAGAGCTCCACAACAAGACAGGAGCCAGCACAGCCATTCATCACCAAGACGCAGCCCCAAATGGCGGAGAAGGTGGAGAGCAACAGGACACAGCAGGCAGGGCCACCTGCCTTTGTCCGTGGGCTGTGGCCACAGAAAGTAGAGGAAGGACAAAGCTGCACATTTGTCTGCCGCTTCCGTGGCCACCCACCACCCACAGCCACGTGGTACAGCAATGAGCGCCCAGTGCCCCGCAGCACTGACTACACCGTGCGCACCAGTGATGGCCGCTCGGTGCTCACCTTCAACTGTGTGCACCGTAGCCACCAGGGCTCTGTCACCTGTGTCATCTTCAATCCGCATGGCACTGCCAGCACCTCAGCCATGCTGCAAGTGCGGTGCCAGGAGGCCAAGCCCCAACCCACAGGAGCCATCTGCCTTGCCTATGAGTTTGCCCAAGAGGATGAGGAAGAGCTGGCGCTGGCCTTTGACAAGGAGCCCATGCCTGCCCAACCGCCCCCTGGGTGTCCCCAGCCTGTGCCTGCCGCCCCAGACTCAGACTTCTTGGCACTGCCTGTGGAAATCAAGATCACTGCCCCTACTCCCAGCCCCGAGCAGGACGAGGAGCTTAAGGAGCCACTGCTGCCTGCTGAGGGCACCCCCGAGCTGCCTGCCCAAGCCAGCAAGCACAAGTTCACGTTCTCCTTTGAGGCAAGAAACGAGCCACCACACCTGCTCAAGGAGCCCCCTGAGTGCCTGCACTGCTGGGAGGGTGACTCACTCACACTGGAGTGCACCATTGCCGGGGAGCCACCACCGGCTGTGGCCTGGCTTCAAAACGGTAGGGTCTTGACACCCTCCAAGAGGTTTAGGCTCGAGGAGGCAGGAAAGGGGACTTACAGGTTGTGCATTGAAGGTGCTTCCATCTTGGATGCTGGCACATACACATGTATTGCTGAGAACAAAGCAGGTGTAGTGGAGGCAGTTTCTGAAGTTATAGTAGAGGCCCAAGAGCAAGGCTTTCACGGCTTCTCAGAGCAAAACAGAGCTATTGATCAGAAAATACAGATTGAGCAAACAGTGGTAAAGGAGCATTTGCAGGGCCTCTACCAACTCCCTGCCAGGGAACAGCTACATAGGAAGGACTATTCTTCAGGCCAGTACTTCCACTACCTCAGTGGGCTAAAGCAAATGGAGCTCACCAAGGAGGAACCAAGGACATCATCCACAGAACTGGAATCCCAACTTCCTCTATTTGTACCTAACATTAGGAAGCCCCTGCTTGCTAGTGAGCCAGCAAGGGAAAAGCTAGACTTCCAGCCCCAGGCTAGAGGAGGAGAGAAAACAAGCATGAGTGAACAATCAGAATTTAAGAAGGGAGAAGCTGAAGTGTCATCTTTAGCAGATGATTTAAGCCAGGTCCCACTGAGGGAAGAACTAAGAGGCATGTCTTTTAAACAAGATGAAATAAAACCAAAAATTATGTATAAATGTGCAACCTCTGAATTTGAAAAGGTTGTTGACAGTCATACAGAGAAAACTGCATCCTGTAACACAGAAGTAGATGCAGTTCAAAATCTAGAATATGAAGTAAAGAGCGTGAAAGATAAAGTAACTGTTTTTGAGAAGATGCAGTACTTGAAAAATACGGTTCCGGAGGAATACAGTTTTAGAAGTGATGTTGCTGACGTACCACAGCAAGCCAGTAAAACCAAATCACTTGATACTAAAATGGAGCTAGAGTCCCAACTAGAGAGTCCAGCACAAGAGCTGACCCTAAGTACCACCACAGAAGAAAGTCCTGACATTTTAGATACACCATTTATGAAAGTAAAAGATCAGATCCATGTCTTTGAGCAAACTCTTTGTGCACAGAGGAAGAAATCTGAGGATCATAGGTTTTTCAGTCCTTTACCAAAGACTGTACAAGCAGATAGCCATCTGCATGCAGAAAATCATTTAACTAGTACATTTCAAGATTCACCTACCATAGAAAAGGAAGGCTTACCCTATTTGAGTAGGGAAAGTGGAGAATTTCAAGACTCATCTGAAATAAAACAGCTTATAAGCCAACAAGAACTCAGTGGGCAACAAGAAATGTCACTAGAAGGAAAAGCACAAGATTTCAAAAGCTTTATACATGACAAAGAGGAAGATGTGTCTCTCCATGATAAAACCTTAATTGACTTTGTAGAGATGGAACAGAAAGAAATGTATCGCGATGAACAAACACTGACAAAAATAGAGCCTGATATGGACAACATTTCATTGTATTTAAAACAAACTGCTCCTGTCATAGAAAATGTCAATCAGGATCTTCAAGAGCAAGTTAAGATGCAACAGGAAACATTACTTTTCATCAAGCAACATCCAGTCTCCAAAACTGAGGCAACTGATGGCGTGTTTGATTTAAAACAAGCTGCTTCTTTCCTAGAACATGTAGATGAGGGTTTTCCAGAGCAAGTTAAGACACATCAGGAAGAAATATGTTTAACTGAGCAACCAGTGGCTCCCGCAGCTGAGGCAGCCAATATTGTATTTGATCTAAAACAAGTTTATTCTGCTATGGAAAATATTGGTCAAGAACAAGAGAGACGACTGGAGAAGGATGAAATATACTTCAAAGGTCAACCTTCTGCTTCTGAAGAAATAGAACAGAAGCCAGATTACATTGTAGAAAACTTGGAAAAAGCCATATCATTGGAAGTCTATCCCAGTAAAGAGATTTCCCAAGAGATTGAAGCTGTGCAGGAAAAAGGTATTAGTCAGGAAGATTCATTATCTACAAGAAAAGAAGAACATGAAACTGAGAGCCTAGTGTTTGATCTAAAACAGCACGCGATGTGTTTGTCAGGAGAAATTCAGTCTAAAGAGTTTTTAGGGTTACCGCAGGAAGAAATACATTCCTTAACCCAAATGGCCTCTCCTGAGACAGTGGAAACTGAAAGCTTCATACACCATTCACAGAAAAATGATGCACTTGTAGAAGAAATATCTTGTAGTGAAGAACTTCACCAGAGTTACAAAATGAGACTGGAAAGAATTACTGGCCAAGAACAGACACTGTCAACAGAACCTGAGCAGCAAATATGTAAAAGTCCACATGAAGTAGACGACATTACCTTTTCTGCTGAACAAGAACTATCTGCTTATGAACCTGAGAAAGGTATTAGTGTAGAGGAATCACTTAAGTCACAAAGTAAAGCTGTTGGACTGGAGCAAGCAGAGGCTAAAATGTCCGTAAGTTCATATTCTCAAAACTTGGTGCAAGACAGAGGTATGTCTGGGGGCATGGAGCCACTGGAGAATGGAGAGCTTGAGACTCACAGCTTCATAGCAGACTTGAAAAAAGCTGCACTTGAGAAAAAACATGAGGCAGTGCTTAAACCAGAGAAAGAAGAAACACAGGTGCTTCAGGTAGAGCAGGCCGTAGAGAAGGAAATAAGCAGTATTTCTTTTACTGAAAGCAGAAGTGAAATTATGGATTACACAAAAGTGGTTTCAGAAGAACCTCTAACCCTTCAGCAGGAGTCAGAGACACCGGATAGGGAGATGTCTTTTGGTCAGTTCCTTCTCGAATTAAAACATGAAAAATCTGTAGTTCAGGAAGGAGAAATGAAAGAAGAGGAGATGAGCCTTGAGGAACATGAGCCTAAGCTGGAAGAGCAGCATGAACAACACATTCCGTTTCAGAGTAAGGAAGTTACAAAGGCTGCTGCAGGACATTTGAATGGAAAGGGCCTATCAGAAAACGTTTCTGAATTTGAAGAGCCAAAGGTTGCTCAGGAATCAGAACCTGAGCCACACATCTCTCTTACAAAATACTTGATCACAGCTGGAGAGCAGGAAACTCCAGATTCCAAAGATAGGGCTGATAGGGCCTTTTATCAGAGCGAGTCCATCACATCTTTGGAGGTTGAGGAGGTCACTTTCAGCACTGTTTATGACTTCTATAATCAGCAACAAGAACTGACCCGTCCACTTTCTCCTGAGTCTGAAATGTCAATTGAAATTGGAAGCACCAGTGGGGATGAACAGACAGAATCTGACCGATTCTACACACCACCATCCTCTGTTGAGACGTTTGAAACTCCCCGGTCATCCGAGTCCTACCGCACACCCATTTCCACACCTGAGCGGTACTCTACCCCTTCTGAGGAGCCTCCCTTAAACACAGACTCCAGAAAGTCCCCCTCAGGTTCGGCAAGGGACAGCACTCCCCCAGAGTGCTACAGCACCCCCACTGGAATCATTACTCCCCCTGAGCGCTACAGGACCCCCACTGGAATCATTACTCCCCCTGAGCACTACAGGACACCCACTGGTGAACTTGCAGATGCCATGTCACCTGAATCTTACTACACACCTATTTCCACACCTGAACGGTACTCTACCCCCTTGGAGGGGCTACCCTTAAATACAGACTCCAGAAAGTCCCCCTCAGTGTCAGCAGGGGACAGTACTCCCCCAGAGCACTACAGGACCCCCACTGGTGAATTTGCAGAACCCAGAATGGTACAGTCTCCTTTCCAAGAGAGGTCTCCTTCTGAAGACCAGAGTTCAGAGATGTTTGACACCCCATGCGAGGCAATGGAGCCAAAGGGGAATGAAATGCCTCCTGCATTTATTAAACCCTTGACCAAGAGGAAGGTCTATGAAAACAGTACTTTATGTTTTATTGCTGAAGTTACAGGCTTTCCTGTTCCTCTTGTGAAGTGGTACCAGAATAAATCATTGCTTGAACAAGATCAGAGAATCAAAATTGAAAAAGATGGTGATACATGTATTCTAGAAATCTGTAGCATTCAAAAATCAGAAGGAGGAGAATATATGTGCCATGCTGTGAACATCATAGGGGAAGCAAAAAGTATGGCCCAGGTGGAAGTTTTGTCTCAGGATGGGAGGTCTTTGGCCTTGCACCCTCCAGTTACACATCAACATGTTATGGAGTTTGACCTGGAACAGAATACAGGGTCCAGGTCCCCTTCCCCTCAAGAGATATTGCTGGAAGTGGAGTTGGATGAAAATGAGGTGAAGGAATTTGAGAAGCAGGTGAAAATAGTCACAACTCCTGAATTTAATCCTGACAACAAAAGTTTGATACTCTCTCTTGATGTCCTCCCATTAGCTCTTGTGGAGCACACTGACAGCTTGGTGGCCAAAGGAAACAAAGATGTGAAAATTGATTTTGAAGTCACTGAAATGCCCCCATGCTTTACCACACCCCTTGTTGATTTAGAAATTCCTGAAAAGTCAGAGGCAGTATTTGAATGTGCAGTGACAGGGACCCCTACTCCAGTAGTCCAGTGGTTTAAAGGAGAGACTTGCATTATGCCAGCTGCAGGGAAGTATGTTGTGAGTGACAAAAAGGGGCATCACAGCCTTATAATTCAGAACGTAGGTTACTCTGATAGTGGCACATACTGGTGCAAAGCAACCAATAGCATAGGAGAAACTGTATGCAAAAGCTCCCTAGTGGTAACTGACTGGCAGAAAGCTACTACCGAGGCAAGTGGCGAGGTGCTGAGAGAGGTAGCCCTAAGTGCTGCCGGTAGCGCGCCACAGAAATTCAATTTGCTGGTGGATAGTGCTATTCCAAATGGCAACCAGACTGAAATAGAGCTCGAGTTTGAGTTCGAGCATGCCACTGATGATTCTCAGAAAGCAGTCCGGCTGGTCGCTGTCACAAAGGAGGAGCAGGAGGTGGAAGGAGAGAAATGTATCAGTATTAACTTTGATGTGTTCGCGGAGCCAGCCAAAGAAGAAGGGATTGAATTCACTGCAGAAGCCTCGGAGAGCTGTTCCTTCGAATTCCAGGTCACAGAAGCCCCCCCAAGATTTATCAAGCACATTTCTGACTGCAATGCTTCTGAAGGAGCCTCTGCATGCTTCCAGTGCCTTGTGGATGGCTCCCCAAAACCCAGTGTCAGCTGGTACAAGGATGGAGTGTCGCTTCAAGGGGAAAGGTACTTTGTGGAAGAACGGCAGACAGGCTATCATAACCTGATTATTGGAAATCTAATACAGAGCGACGCAGGGGAATACAAGTGTATGGCTACAAACAAGGCAGGGGCTGCTGAGACAAGTGCTGTGTTAACAATATGCTAAATGTCCAGATGCCTTTCTGGATTAAACGCTAAACAGGTTTGCATCAGTCTTAGAATTCTATCAGTGAACACGTAACATTTATTTTAGCATCTGCCTTTCATGCATCTGTAGGAGTGAAGTTCACATCCCACGGGCAGCACACTGTCCCTGTAAACTCTATTTTGGTTACTGGCATGGGAGGGAAGCAGCACAGATATTCCATTTAGGGATGAATTTTACACAAAATGAACTCCTTCCCCTCCCCTCCCCCCCATGTTTTGTAAAAGTATCAATTAAACTGTCATTCATATGTGTAAAAGGCCTTTGTTTCATGTATGTGTACATATTCCTGTGTTTGTTTAAAAGTACTATCATCTTTGTGCTAAAAATGCCTAGCAATCATCTTGAAATACAAAGTCTGCCTTTTTCTTGTAACTTAAGTACCTTATGTAATCCAACTTTAGACGTGCTTTGCAGTTTGAATACTGTACAGTGAAAGAACTCCTAAAATTGGCATTCCCCCTTCACAATGTTGTGTCACCAATAAATAGTCTGTCCAGGTTATGTTCTAAAATGCTCACACATTTTTATATAGTCCCTAGTTCTAGCCAAACTCCCATTGTAGCCAGCTGGCCTGTTTCTGATTATGTAAATCTAAGATAACTTTGCTGACGTCTATGGAATCACACTGTTGCAAAACCAATCTATATGAGATCAGAATCAGTCCCAACGTGTGTTTTGCTGCAATTAAAACTGAGTAGGGACTTCAGGGTTTATTTGTCTATTACTAAATAATAAGCAGGCAGCTATATTTTTGCATTATAGCTTTAAGAGTTAGAAGTCAAAAATGGTCAAAAATGTAATACATCAGCATACAATGTTACCGAGAGATTATTAAAATAAAACCTGTGTCCCCATACTCCAGTGCTGTGAACGAAAGGCACACAGCAATAAAGAAACAGGATATTTTCACTTAATCTTTTCATTTACCTTTATAACTAAGTCTCCAGGGATTTGTTTTTTTTAATCGTAGGCCTACCAACATAAACAGTTAAATATCTAAACCAGAAATGAACTGGATGCCTTTAGACTTTTATATGAAGCATTTTTTCAGCATAAGAACAGATTGTTTAGATTGGTACCATTTTTAATGCAAGCAAATATTTTAGGGTATGATCTAAGAAAAAAACAAAGTAACTGAATGGAATAGTCAACATTGTGTTGAAGTGATCAATTTGAACCTAAGCTTCCACAAATAAAATGGGCAAAAATATTTTTAAATTGCTAAAACATTAACAATTAAGGAGGAAAAAATTATAAAGCATGTGACAGCTCTCCAGTTACCTATAATAATATAGATGAAGCCCTAACTTTAGCAACTCTGGATTGTTGCTTTACAAGTGAATTATTATTTTGCTTCCTCGTTACACAAGGTTAGGGCTACTTATTAATTTATGTCAGTTGACTTTCAAAATGTTTTTAAGAAGCATGATGATTTAAGACTTAAAATATTTCTGTGGTATATTCAATTATATTCATGCATGTTCTTATTTATTATATTTGACGTGTACTCACACTGGGACTTGCGTAATACAAGATTTGTGGTTTGTCAACACCATCAAACCCACTTAGAGTTCATTCTGAATTCTCACCTTCCATGGGGAACCTTAAAGCAGCTGGGAAACTTGAGTTAGGTGAAAGTTGGGTCACCTTAAAAATCCATGGCTGCACAGAACTTATAATATGTTATATATATTAAACTTATAAAAATACATTTTAGTGAATCCCCATCAAATCAATCACCAGCTTGGTTTCTTAACTAGTTTTGCAGACTCAGAAGACTACCATGATGGGCAAAAGGGAATTATGCCTTTGGTGGTCATTTAAACCAAATATTCAAAGTTTTAGACTTCTTCCCATGACTAATTTGGGACATTCCCAATAAAATACCTGGCCTTTCCACTGATAGTCTAACTTGCCTGATTGTACTTCTGAGCTAAACACTTTACTTATTTCCAGGTTATACAGGTGCCACGTCACAATGACTCAGAGACTCCAAAGTGGATATAATTTATTGCTTTTCCACTTTTCTTAGCCAAACCCTGCTAGTGCTAGGGGAAGACAAAATATTTTAATAACATTAACACCTATAGAATAAATGTTAGTACAGGTTAAAGTGCATATGCATAACATCACCATCATCAGTACAATGTAAGTTGAAAATAAATTAGAGAAATGAGAATGTGTGATCCAACATTGTGCTGGGTAGGAATAGTTTGTATTGTATCAATATTCATTCCCTGTACAGGTGCATACCACTTACTTATTTGTTAGGCACCAGATGAATGCATGAAATGTACCATGTTGTAGGTTAAATGCAAACAATTCTGGCCTGATCCAAAGCCTCTGAAATCAAAGGGCCTTGTATCAGGATCTAAACAGTTATTTAGGGTTTAATTTACATTTGAAACTGGCAAACATTTTTAGTAGAAATGAGCCAAAATCAAAACCTTAGATCCAGACAGGCCCAAGCTTTGAGAAAATTCAAGTTCAGGTCTGAATTTTATGTCTCAGAGTTTCTATTTCTACTTTTAAGGTTTACTTCTTCAATCTATATGTAAAAGTCTTGTTGTAAATGTCAGTTTTGTACGCTGTGACTTGGGCCAGGGGTACTAAAATAAAAAATATTATGTGAGAAACACAGAGGTAAATTATACTGATAAAATCTGGAATAACTCTTGCTTTCAAAAAAGTTACTCCAGAGTTTCTGGTGCAACTAAGATCAGGAATGACCCTGTGTCTTCTAGAATTAATACTTAAGCAGCAAATAAGAAATGTATTATTTCATTGTCAGGTTAAATGTCTTTTTTTCATTCTTATGAACAAGGTATGTTAAAAAGATACAAAATCAATATTTGTAATCGACGTATTTGAATATCACTACATATGATTTGTTTCTGAAATAAATACATAAACTATTTAAATTAATTGTCACTTGTACTTTATTAGTGACATGTGTAGGTAAAGTATTAAAAGCAACTTTTATAGATTTCCTGCATAGCTTACCATCCTGGAACACACCAAATACATCAGTTCTAGTGTCATGCTTTATGCAAAACCTCTCAGACATTTCACTGAGATTCCTCGATACAGCCTTTGTTAGGCCCAGCCCTGCCACCTGTCCTCCTATTAGCTGACACCTTACTGTGGAAACTGTCCCAGCAGTTTCAATAGGTCTCCGGTGCAGCAAGGTAGTAGTCAAGGACAGTTTCTGGTGAATTTTTAGCCCATCACTCTTTCCCTGTGGGGAGAAGAAGGGGAAAAAAGCATTGTATCTAAAAGATGAGTGCCCAAAAGACAATTGGAATGAATCTGATATAGTTTTTATGCTGGTTTTTTTTTTTTTGCTTCTGTTAGAGTGCAACAAAATGTTACTTTGTTAGACCTTCTTAGCTTTAAAACCTGCAACTGCAAATATGTTGTCAGAAAACATGGGAGACATTTTAAATATTTCCCAGATTATTCTAGGAACAAATACTGCAGGCCTTATCAGACAAAATTGAATGGATGTTTTGCCTAATAAAGACTGCAAGATTTAGTGCTCAAGCTCTTTTCTTGTTGACACTGTTCCTGGATAATTTGAAATGTCTATTGAAGAACTAGAAATAACCCAGGTAAATTACTTCTCTGTAAGGAAGACTCTTTTGCAACC
Source organism: Crocodylus porosus (assembly GCF_001723895.1). Classification (NCBI taxonomy): domain Eukaryota; kingdom Metazoa; phylum Chordata; order Crocodylia; family Crocodylidae; genus Crocodylus; species Crocodylus porosus. Next base: position 37,776,245 of record NW_017728949.1, read on the forward strand.
TCTTGTGGCAATGATCTAGGCCAGGTACAGACATTACAGTTTTACCTGTGTAAGTGATCAGAAACTGTTCTATACCCATAACAGAACAGAAGCTTGGCACACAGAAACAGTCTATACCCATAACAGAAGTTCACCACACATAGACTGGTTTAAAAATAGCAGAACCCAGTCTAAGAGTTGCCCCCCCACACCCTCCCCACACACACACACCAAAGGGTGAATGTGCATTCTGTTCACTACTGATCTAAACTGTGCTGCGTACAGAAAACTGCATAAGTTAAACTGATTCTGCCTCACACTTTCTGAATGTCTGTAGCTAGCCCTAGAGGACAATTGGCACCATAGGTGACTGGTAGAGAGGCATGGGGGGGGCACATGTCCCCCCTAACAGGGCTGTCCCCAGTGCTTCCAGCAGCATCTGTGGGTGCTCACCAGCTCCATCCCCACCACCAATGCCGATGCCAGTTTCTGCAGGTACCCCTCCTCCCACCCCGACTCAGGAGGTACCAGTCGCCCATGACTGGCACTTCCATCAAGATCTTCCCTTTGTTTTTTTACCATTAAATACAAATTTGTTACATTAAAAAAGAAGGATCTTTCTTAAATCCAAAAATCCAGAATGCTAAGAATTAAGGCTTTTATTCTTATGGAAAACCTTCTGCCCAGATAATCCTGATCCTTAGCATCATTCTTTTATTTAATCCTCTGCATAATCTAGCTAATCCTAGCACGGTGAGTCCTAACAAGTTCCCACATAAATCGAGATGGATGTAATCTTTACCTCTGACTTCTTGGTAGTGCTGTAGATTTAAATCATGCCCTCATCTTTGCTCCTGTGTAGTTGTATCTGTGAATTTGTGCGTATGAACTGTGCATATAAACTGTGTGTATAAACTGTGTGAGGTTATTCTATTGGTTGAAATGTACAAATGTCACTATTCTGGTTTGTTTGGGTAAATTAATTTTCACAAAATACTGAATCATATGGTGCCCTCAGTTTTTACCATTGATTCAGAAAGGAAATTGCCTTTATAAAACCCAAAGCATGATATGGCTCTCTATTTGGTGCAATTCCAAAGGATTTCCAGTTCTTTGGGAATTGCTTTGCAGTGCTGAGAAGACAGCCGCGCTGGCAGAGAGCCATTTCTTGCTATTCTCTGGTAGTTACTAAATACAGCTTTCTGACTAAGCATTTTAGTAAAATGAAATAATTTTTTCCCATACAGACTTTTCTAGCTCTCTTGTTGTGTCTGCTGAGGAAGAAAGAAGGAAAAGTTACAGCAGCGGCCTTCAATTGTCTGATAGTGATAAAACACTTGAACTTCTGCCTGAACAAACCGTTTATTCCAGCAAATTAAAGGTGGAAACAGAGGAGGGCAGTGTCCCAGTTTTCCTCAAACACGTTTCCAGTGTTGAAGTCAGGCAGGGGGATGTAGCTAGGCTCTCGGTTGTTGTTACTGGCAGTCCTAAACCTAAAGTTGAGTGGTTTTTCGGTGGAGTAAAGTTAATGTCTTCCACGGACTATACATTTGTATTCGAAGGCAATGATTATAGTCTGATCATTCCCTATGCAAGAGCTGCAGACCAGGGAGAATACACTTGCACTGCGAGCAATAGGTGCGGGGAGACTGCCTGTAGTGCCTATCTTAAGGTAGAGCCAAAAGAGGCTGGAGAAGTCAGCGGGAAATGGGAGGTAGGGAGAGGCGTGGGGCCCTTCCCCCCCTGTTTTGTGAAGGAACCGGAATCCGCGGAGTGCGCTCGGGGGCTGGCTGCGGTGTTTGAATACTCCGTGCGGGGAGAGCCCGCCCCGCAGGTTCGGTGGTTCAGGGGAAACCGGCAGATTTTCCCCAGCGGGTCTCACACTGTGCTCCACCACGCGGACGGCTCCGGGTCGCTGACGGTCCGCGAGTGTCAGGGAGAGGATGCGGGGCTGTATACGTGCCAGGCCTGGAGCCCGCTGGGGGAAGCCGCTTGCTCAGCAGAACTGCGCGTGGTGCGGGATGCCCCTGGGGCGCCCCCGTGCGCGCAGCCCGACGTGGCGGCCGGGGCGCGGGGCGAGGCTGGCGGGGCCTCGCTGGCGGTCTCTTACGCGGCAGCTACGACGATTTTAACCCCCCGAACAGCCAGGGTCGAGTCCCCGAGGTTGGAAGAAAGCGCGGACGTCCCCCAGCTGGCGGAAGAGAGGGCGCTTCCCACGAGCCAGCCGCTTCTGCCGGCGGCTTTCGCTGCGGCCGAGGTCCGGGAGCAGCCGGGCCTCTTGGAGCAGCGCCTGGAGCCCATTGCCAGCCCGCCGCCGGGACTCCGCGGGGCGCCTGTCGTCGGCGAGCCCGGCGAGGAGCGGCCCCGCGCAGAGGAGCAGCCCGCCGTCGCCGAAGAGGAGCGCGCCGGGAGGTCCCAAGCGGCGACGCCGGCCCGCGAGCCCCGGCCGCTGCTGCACACCCCCGGCGTGGCGGACCTCCGCGAGCTGCCGAGAGAAAGCGCCGGGCCGCTCCCGGCGCGGGACCGAGGGCTCGCGGCGCGGGAGCGGGAGCCGGGGGA
>NW_017728949.1:37779598-37800139 GCF_001723895.1 Crocodylus porosus
GCGGGCGGCGGGCGGCGCCGGCGGGGAGGCGGGCGCCGCCAGGGTCAGCGAGGAGGCGAAGCCCGCCCTGGCCGCCTGCCTGGTCCGCGCCCGGCTGGGAGACACGGCGGCGGCCCGGGACACAGACGAGCCCGGCGCTTTGGCCCCCGTCCCACGGCACCAGGCGGCCTCCGCCCGTTCCCCTGCCCTGGTCCTGGCAGCGCCGGCTGTCAGCGCCGGCCCGGCGCAGCTAGAGCCCGCGGGGAGCCTCCCCGCGGCGCTGGAGCCTCAGCGGGCTCGCGGCGCCGTGGAGACAGCGGCGGAGCTGGAGGAGCCCCGGGCTGCCCGCGCCGCCCCGGCCGCCGCTATCGCGAGGCGCATCCCCGACGTGGGCGCGGGCGCACTCACCGCGCACCTGGCCGCCGCCGCCGCCGCCCCGCTGGAAACCCCCGGCGAGACCCTGCACGTGGAGGAGCAGACGGAAGAGATTCGCGAGGAGGGCGGGGGAGAGGCCGCAGAAGCGGAGGGGCAGCTGGCAGGGGAGGCTCGCCCCGCGCTCCGCAGGGAGCTGGTGGATGTGGTTGTGGAGGAAGGCGGGAGCGTCAGGCTCGTGGCGGTCATCGCCGGGGCCAAGAAGGTGAATTGGCTTTTCCGAGGTAAAGCGGTTTATTCAGGCAAACGGTTCAAGTGCGCACGAGATCAGGACACGTACACACTAGTGATCAGCAAAGCGTGCAAGGAGGTGCACGAAGGAGAGTATGCCTGTGAGGCTCTGAATGGCGGTGGAAAAACAGCGACAGCCGCGAAACTCACAGTTGTAACAAGAGGTTGGGGATCAAATCCTGTTGCCCTCTAATACTCACTAATGCACTCGTGCCGCAGAGACCGTTTGGTCTGTATCGCCCCCGATACAGCTACGAGACCCAGGGCGACTCCCTTAATGCCATCACAGCACTAACAGCGGTTTCGCCCTTTCTCTTTCTTCTCTCGCATTCTGGAAGTTGTTCACTTTTCCCGCCCCCACCTGCGACTCCGCGTATTCCTCACCCTTTTGGCATCGCTCCGGTTCTCGCTCTTGCTTGAGCCTCACATAAGCGAGGTTCAAGCGGGCCCACGTGTCACTTTTGCCTGCCTCGGAATTTCTTAACAGCGCATGTCGTGCACCGACACGCGCCCCGCGTCCACCGAGCGGCCATCGGGGCCCTGGTTTCACGCTTCTCGTCACGGCCACAGGTCTTGGGCACTGTCACCCCGTCTTAGCCCAGTCTCATGCACTTCTTCATGGCCCGCTGTTCCAGCACAACGTGGCACATACTCTATATCACATTGTGAGGCATGAGGCCGGTGCTGTCACCGCCACTGTCTTCCTCAGATCACATTCTGCGTTTGCACCCTGGTTCCTTCTGTTCAGTAAGTTTGGCACTGCTCACGGTGTGCTTTCAGTGTTTGACGGTCATTCTTTGTTTGTTATTTTTCCTTTACAGTCACTTTCCTTGGATTGCTAGTAAATCACCCCTGTAAATGTCAGTCGGTCATTTCATTAACGGCTGTTTCTCCAGAATGCCAGCGGGCGTGTATTTGAAACCTGTTGTGCTTCTGATTCCAGTTGCCCCGATCCTCAGGAGGAGGCTGGAGTCGCAGGAGGTAGCCGCTAACCACCTGGCCAAGTTCACCTGCGAGATTGAGGCGGCCCCTAACGTTAGATTCCAGTGGTTTAGAAGTGGCCGAGAAATATACGACGGGGACAAGTTTACCATTCGCACCTCGAATTACATCTCCACGCTGGAGATCCCCAGGCCGCAGGTAGTTGACTGTGGAGACTACAGCTGCAAGGCTTCCAACCAGTACGGCAGTGTGAGCTCCACTGCAGTGTTAAAGGTGTCTGGTAAGTGCGGTGCTTTCATCTGATCTCCTGTCATTGTGAACACCGCGATACTTCCACATGGTTTTCTTTGTTGTGTTTTTGAATGACTTGTCTGACGCCACGCGGATCCAAACAGGTGCAACGGCCGAAGAGGACAGGACTTTGCGAGTGCCGGGCTCGGGTGTTTTCTGCACCCAGAGGAGGAAACAACTGGCAGTCGGGTGCCACGCGGGGAATGGGCCGGGCAGGGCTACATCCACTCGAAACAGATACTGTGTTTATTTCAATGGAGGGATTCTTGCAGAGGGTTCATTTCACCTCCAGAAAATGCGCATCAGTGTGTTCTCGTTTATTTGGGGGGGACCTCTTTTTCCCCGGTCTCTGAGCAAGAAAAAGTGTCGTCACCTGCAAGAATAAAAGTCTGCATGATTTGTCATATATTTCATCCACCCAGGTGTGAGGGTCCAGTTCCCTTCCTCTGACAGTTGTACAAACCTTTCCCCCCGGTTACTGACTCATGTGGGAGGCTCGGTTTCATTGAACGGTCAGGCACCTTGATTAAAGGAACAATTATGGGAGCGAGCAGTTGTCTTAGGGAGCCAAGGGTACCTATCGGCCTATCTCAGGTTACTGAATATTCAATTCATACATTGAAACGCACACATTTTTAATATACCCTCTTTCCTCCTCCCGTATATTGATTGTACTGGTTGAGCGGGTTTGGGAGCATTATTCGTGTCTTTTTTTATTGCTCTGTCCTGGGTCCAATATTCCTGGTTATATCATTAACATTAGTAACTTAAGTCTACAATCCATACAAGTCTATAGGTACTTACTGGGTGTAACCCAGGCTTTGGATGCTACGTACCGTCCCAGAGGGGCAGATGACCTGGACTCCTTTCTTCCTAGTATCGTTTGTCCTCTTCATTGCTCACCTCTTCTTTTGGCCCGTTTGCAATGCGTGACCTCCGCTTGCGGCGCTTGGACCTGTAACTGAGCAGCCCTTTCTTTTGCAGAAGCGTTTCCTCCAACCTTTCTGACCCGACCCGAATCTATCACCACTTTCGTGGGGAAAAGCGCCCGGTTCCTGTGCACGGTGTCCGGTACCCCGGTCATCGAGGCGGTGTGGCAGAAAGACGGCGCCGCCATCGCCCCTTCCGACCATCACCGCATTTCCTCGGTCGAGAACAAACACATCCTTGAAATCTCCTCTCTGACCGTGAACGACAGGGGGGTTTACTCTTGTAAGGCCTCCAACAAGTTCGGCGCGGACACCTGCCAGGCGGAGATGGTCATTATCGACAAGCCGCATTTCATCAAGGTGTTGCAGTCCACGCAGTCCCCTGTCAACAAGAAGGTCCGCCTGGAGTGCCAGGTGGACGAAGACAGGAAGGTGACCGTCGCGTGGACAAAGGACGGCAACAAGATCCCTCCTGGCAAGGATTATAAGATTTACTTCGAGGACAAAACAGCAGCGCTGGAAATCCCGCTGGCCAAACTGAAGGACTCGGGACACTACGTGTGCACCGCCTCCAACGAGGCGGGCAGCAGCTCCTCCTCCGCTACGGTAGCAGTCAGAGGTAAGGCCGGGGCCGGATTAAGGCACATGCCTAGGGCCCTAAGTGAAGAAGGGGCCCAGTTGTGCTTATTTTACATATTATAATTATTGAGTGAAAAAAGTAATATAAATATACAGTATTACCTCGGAGCTCAGGAGTTTGTTTGCCTAGGGCCCACTAAAGGGTGAATCTGGCCCTGGGTAAGACCAGGTTTCATCCGCTCTTGGCTTTCTTCTTCTCCCTGGGGAGGGGAGGATTGAGGAGGGGGGCCTGCTCTTCCAAGCCGGTGAAAAAAAGAAACCTCACTTTCCTGTCTTCATCGTCCCTCCCGTGTCTGCTGTCCAGTCGTTCCCAGTTTCCGATGTCCTCTCTGCCACCTGAAGATGTCTTCTTTTTTTCCCACCCGGTTTTTGCCTGGTGGTGGGGTTTATTTCCTGGAAGATCTCATTAAGGAATGTGATCTTGGGGCTGGGCCTCGGCTGGGCTCGGGGCCCGGCTCCTCGGAAAGCGCTGGTTTGTTAGGCGCCGACTCACTCTTCCAGGGCTCCCTGCTGCAAGTTTCTTTTCTTTTTTGACATCTTCAGAGCCCCCAACCTTCGTGAAGAAGGCGGATCCGTCTTACTTGCTGACACCGGGCGACTCGGCTCGCCTTCAGTGCAAAATCAAAGGCTCTCCTGACATCCAAGTGACCTGGTTCAAGAACAACAAAGAGATCCGGGAGAGCAACAAGCACAACATGTCCTTCGTGAACTTTGTGGCCGTGCTAGACATTTCCGACATGAAAGTTGAGGATAGTGGAAGTTACTCGTGCGAAATAGCTAACGATGTCGGCAGCGATAGCTGCAGTACTGAGATAGTTGTCAAAGGTTTGTGCTCACGGTCACTGGCCTTTTTATTCGGGAGAGGTGGTTTTCTCTTTGGGGCCCGGGAACTAATTTTTTCTTTCCTCGTGCCTTAATGCTTTGTAGAAGCCCCAACTTTCATCAAAACCCTCGAGCCAGCCGAGATCGTGAAAGGAACAAATGCCATTCTTCAGTGCGAGGTGGCTGGCACCGGCCCTTTCGAAATCGGCTGGTTCAAAGACAAGAAGCAGATCCGCAGTAGTAAAAAATACAGGCTGACCTCTCAGAAGTCTGTGATTTCTCTGGAGGTTTCCTCATTTAATAGCGCGGATGTTGGTGAATACGAGTGTTCAGTAGCCAACGAAGTTGGGAAATGCATATGCAGTGCCACATTCATACTGAAAGGTCAGTGAGCCAAAGACAACTCTTTTGCCGCATTGTGGAAACAAATGACTTAAAAAAATCTTAAGAAAATCTTATTTCTTAAAAAAAGAGAAAAAGTGTCGGGTTTATCGTCTTTCTTGCTGCTCTTTAGTGTGTTATAATGTCCTGCCTGTATCTTTGGTAGCTAAGTCCAGTGCAACCTCCAAGGCAAGCAACGAGGAGCAATTCGGTGTCCCTGCCCCACCCCCCGTGGGTGCTGCCGAGTGATGCATTCACTGCAGCGCGATCCTCCTTCTCCCTCCTGCCCGTAGATAACTTAAGTAGTGCACCAATGCTGTCCACTGGACAAGGGGATTTTAACAAATAACGCGTGATGTGCAGTATCCGGGGGCTCAGGACGATGCACTTACTAATCGGTGAGTTTTTCTCTTTTGAACCAGAACCACCCTCTTTTGTTAAGAAAATCGAAAACGTGACTGCCCTGGTGGGAGACACGGTTACCTTACAAGCCGTTGTCAAAGGGTCAGCTCCCATTTCTGTCACATGGATGAAGGGAAAAGACATTATTAAAGACGATCACAAAGTCAAAGTGACCTTTGAGCATGGCCTTGCAACGTTGCAGATCGCTGGTGTCCAGCTTAGCGCGGGGGGCAAGTACACGTGCGTGGCCGAGAACGATGCGGGAAGTCAAACGTGCTTCGGAGAGCTGGCAGTGAAAGGTCAGTGCAGGGCACGCTGGCTTCCCGGAGACTTCGGCAGAGCAGGGGAAGTGGCTTCGAGTTGTCCTTAATGCCAAGTCTTTGATTCTGTTGTAGAGCCCGCCAAAATTATTGAGAAAGCAGAAGTGATTGAGGTGACCGCGGGAGACCCAGTCATTCTGGAGTACACCGTGGCAGGCACGCCCGAGTTAAAAACCAAGTGGTTCAAAGACGGCAGGCCGCTGGCTGCCAGCAAAAAGTTCAGGATCAGTTTTAAAAATAACGTTGCCCAGCTAAAGTTTTACGCCGCCGAGATCCAGGATAGCGGCGAGTACACCTTTGAGATCTCTAACGACGTTGGGCTCAGCGCCTGCACCACCAGCTTTACCGTCTTAGGTTGGTATCTTGTCTTTGCGAAGCCCCGCCTTGCGGCCCTACACAGCAGGTCAGCCCTGGGTTCCCTCTTTTTCACGCGGTTGGTTTCTTGTCTTTGCTCTGCACCCGACAGATCGCACCCTCCCTCCCTTCTTTACCAAACCCCTGCGGAACGTGGACAGCATCGTCAGCGGCTCCTGCCGCCTGGACTGCAAGGTCGCGGGCTCCCTCCCCATGACGGTGTCCTGGTTTAAGCGCGACACCGAGATCAAGACCAGCGCCAAGTACACGGTGCACTTTGCGGAAGGCTCAGCCTCTCTGGAGATAAAACACCTAGACACGAACGATGCAGGGCTTTATACTTGCAGGGCAACCAACTCCGCGGGCGTGAAAGAGAGCAGTAGCACGTTGTTTGTGAAAGGTTTGGCATACCGCCTTCTTGCATTTCCCTTTGCATGATGTAACCATTGCTTCTTCCCCGCCAGGGCAGCCAACTCGTCCTCACTCTTTTGTGATTCTTTTCGACGCCGTTTAGAGCCGCCCAGCTTCGTAGTAGAGCCGGAGTCTCAGGAAATAGTGCCGGGATCCACGGTGCGGTTGAAGAGCACCTTCAAAGGGACGACGCCGCTCACAATCAAGTGGTTTAAGGGTGACACGGAGCTGGAGATCGGCGGGGCCTGCTTTATCTTGACAGAGCCGCTGGCCAGCTACCTGGAGCTGTACGCGGTCAAACCCGCCGACTCCGGGGAATATATTTGCAAAGCCAGCAACGTGGCTGGTTCCGTGGCGCGCAGTGCAAACTTGTTCGTGAAAGGTTTGCGTCTCTTTCCTTCCTTTCTCCCACCCCAGCTACCAGTGGCCCTGCACCGGGGCCCGGGGGAGGCAGCCCGGCTCGCGGGAATCCCCCGCACCTCCCCCCCACACTCCTCCTCTGTCTTTGCTCTTACGCCTCTCTTCAATCCCCAGAGCCCGCTGCCTTCGCGGACAGGCTCGAGCCGTCCCAGCTGTTAAAGAAAGGCGATTACGCGCAGCTGGCCTGTAAAGTGACTGGGTCCCCTGAGATCAAAATCACATGGTTCAAGAATGACAGGGAAATTAAAGAGAGCGACAAATACAAAATGTCTTTCTCCAAGTCCATGGCGATTCTTAAACTTATGGATGTCGCCATTGAAGACAGTGGGGAATATCTCTGTGAGGCAAGAAATGATGCTGGCAAGGACACTTGCAGCAGTATTGTCACAGTCAAAGGTTTGTGCTAGATCCCCTGTCCCCGATCCCCTTCAGTTTTGCAACATTAAAAGATCCCAAGGCAAACGAACCTCTCTCCCCTGCACTACAGAGTCCCCTTACTTTAGCAAGGAGTTTGAGCCCATGGAGGTACTAAAAGACTCGGATGTTGTGCTGGAGTGCGAAGTGCTGGGTACTCCTCCCTTTGAGGTGTTCTGGGTGAAGGACGATAAACCGGTGAGAAGCAGTAAGAAGCACAGGATTACCGCCGAGAAATCCTTGATCAGCCTGCACATATTCAGATTTGATTCTTCAGACGCTGGTGAATATCAGTGCAGGGTGACAAATGACGTCGGGACCTGCTTCTGTAGCTCTGAGGTGGCCCTAAAAGGTTAGTCCCTTTGGCATGACACCATCGGGCGTGTCCTCCGCGGCGGACATGTCCTAAACACAGTCTGTTTCCCCCACCAGAACCTCCGCAGTTTGTGAAGAGAATTGAAAACATTAGCTCCCTCCGAGGAGGCACAGTGGTGTTTCAGGCTGCCATTAAAGGCTCCTTGCCCATCACTGTCTCCTGGCTGAAAGATAATGATGAAGTCGTTGAGGACAACAACGTGAAAATGACCTTTGTGAACAACGTAGCCACTCTCTTGATCAGGTCTATTGAACTGAAGCATGACGGGAAATACTTCTGTCAGGCTAAAAACGATGCAGGCATTCAGAGATGCTCTGCTTTGCTCACAGTGAAAGGTTAGTTTAACACGAGGTGTTTGCAAAGTTACCGAGCAATAGCCTTTTCCTTTGAGCCCTGGCCACCCGCGGGCATGCACCTAACCTGCTGTATCTCCCTGTACCTACCGCAGAACCTGCAACTATCGTTGAAAAGGCTGTGTCCATAGACGTTACCGAGGGCGACCCCGCCACCTTGCAGTGTAAATTTTCAGGAACTAAAAACATCACAGTCAAATGGTACAAAGGCGGCAAGGAGCTGACTTTGGGCCCGAAATACAAAATCAGTGTTACAGACACAGTGTCCGTCCTGAAGGTTGTGCACGCGGAAAAGAAGGACAGCGGGGAGTACACTTTCGAGGTTCACAACGATGTCGGGAGCAGCAGCTGTACAGCTAGCATTAGTGTGCTAGGTGTGTATAGTGCTTCTCCTGCTAGTGACCTTATGGTCCTGCTTGCTCTTTCTTTTTCTGAAACCAGACCTGGCACTCGGGCAGTTTAATCTAACCCGTTGTTTCGTTTGGTTTTGTTTCTTTTTTTAACTCTCGGCTAGATCTTATCATACCGCCTAAATTCACAAAAAAGCTTAAGAAAATGGACAGCATTAAAGGGTCCTTCGTCCACTTGGAGTGTATAGTGTCTGGGTCACATCCGATAAGTATCCAGTGGTACAAGGATGGCCAGGAGATCACGGCAAGCGAGAAGCACAAATATTCTTTCATTGATAACACCGCTTTCCTGGAGGTCAGTCAGCTGGAAGGAACTGACAGTGGGTCTTACACCTGCGAGGCCACAAATAAAGCAGGAAGTAATCAGTGCAGTGGATACTTAACAGTCAAAGGTTTGAGCGGCTTACTCTTTGGCGGGTACTAAGCGTTTCCTTGGCCTTTTCGGAGTTCTTTGATCCTAAAGCGATTCTCCCCCATCCCTCCCTCTCCTCCATTTTTCTGTCCGTTATAGAACCACCTTATTTCGTGGAAAAGCCCCAGTCACAAGACGTGGTGCCCAACGCTAGAGTGCAGTTCAAAGCGCTTGTGAAAGGCACCGTTCCTATGCAGATCAAGTGGTTTAAAGAGAGCAAAGAGCTTCTTTCAGGGGCCACTCGCTCTGTCTGGAAGGATGACACCTCCAGTGTGCTCGAGCTGTTTTCAGCCAAGACTTCGGATTCAGGGACCTACACCTGCCAGATAAGCAACGACGTGGGTACAGCGACTTGCAAAGCCAATCTCTTTGTGAAAGGTGTGTGCTCTTAATTCATTTCCAGCACGGTTCTTTGAGTAGCTGTGCTACCTTTTATTACACCGTCGGAGTAGTTGGGGGCAAGCTTTCGGGCGCAATCACCGTTCTTCAGACACAGGGAGCCTCTGCTGCTCTGAGACTCCAAGAAAATGTCATCTCGTGTCGTGGGTTTCTCTCGTTACTGGGAACGATGGTTTATTTCTGAGGTGCGACTCGAGTGAGTCAAGCCTTCCATTTTTCTTCTTCTTTTGCTCGCGTCCAGAGCCCCCCAGGTTTATTCAGACGCCAAGTCCTGTCGTGGCTTTGAGGAAAGGGAAGTCCACCACTTTCGAGTGCCAAGTATCAGGCACGCCCGAAATCCACGTGACCTGGTACGTTGATGGCAACGAAGTGACCGACCGCGCCAAGTATGGCATCTCTTTCGTGGACGGCTTTGCCGTTTGCAAAGTGACCGATGCCACAGTGGAGGATAGCGGCACGTACGTGTGCGAGGCGCACAACGACGCGGGTAGCGAGAGCTGCAGCGTTGAGCTGAAAGTGAAAGGTCAGTTCTCAGCAGGGTTTTGGTTGCCTTTTTTGGTGCCGAGCTGCAGTTCGGCTCTTCTTTTTTTGGCCCCGCTCCGTATTAAGCTGCTGCCCTTCCTCCCTCCTGTGCGCTCCTTGCTGCAGAACCCCCCACCTTCATCCGGGAGCTGAGGCCCGTGGACGTCGTGAAAGGCCTTGACGCCTCGCTGGACTGCGAGGTCGCGGGCACCCCGCCTTTCGAAGTGACCTGGCTGAAAAACAACAAGGAGATTTACAGCAGCAAAAAGTATGCCATGAGTGCCCAGGAGGCAGTGTTTGCCCTTAACGTCACCAACTGCGATGTCTCGGACGCTGGCGAATACCAGTGCGTTATTTCCAACGACGGAGGCAGCTGCTCCTGCAGCACCAGAGTAGGTTTGAAAGGTCAGTTCAGGGACACCGATGGGAAACCCCGCTCCAAACGCTCCACTTCTTTACTGAGTTAAAAACGATTAAACGGTAACTCCCCTTCCCCGGCTTCTTTTTTATTGTTTTAACCCACAGAGCCACCCTCCTTCGTAAAAAAGCTGGAGAATGTCACCACCGTGCTGAAAAGCTCGGCGGAGCTTCAGTGCGTGGTCGCAGGGGCTCATCCTTTGTCCGTGTCGTGGATAAAGGATGAGAAAATCATCGAGGAGGACAAGAACTTCCGCGTGACATTCGTGAACAATGTGGCCACGCTGCAGATCAGAAGCGTGGACATCAGTCACCGCGGGAGGTACACGTGTCAGGCCAGGAACGAGTCAGGCGTGGAGAAGTGCTTCGGCTTGCTCTTTGTGCAAGGTTTGTAAGCCCTGCGGTTTCGAGACGATGCTGTAGCTCGGCTTTAAAAGACACCCGCCCGCCACTCTGGGGAACTTTAACGCATTTGCACTTTAATTCTTACTGCAGAACCCGCCCAGATCATAGAAAAGGCTAAATCGGTTAAAGTGACTGAAAGAGACCCAGTGACCTTGGAGTGCACTGTGGCCGGCACACCAGAACTTCGAGTGAAATGGTATAAAGATGGCAAACAGCTTCTGCCCAGTAGATATTATACAATGAGCTTTGAAAATAACGTGGCCAGTTTCAGGATTGAACCGGTGATGAAAGAGGACAGTGGCACCTACTCCTTTAAGGTGGAGAATGATTTTGGCAGCAGCACCTGCGAGGCTGTTTTGTCAGTGCTAGGTTTGTATTTCCTTTAACCAAAATTGCTTTCTTTGTGGAAAAAAAAAAAAGACGTGTCTGCAAAGGGAGCACGGGAAGCTGACTGATGTGTTTTGCCATTCTTGTTGGGCAGATCAATCAATCCCTCCGTCGTTTACTAAAAAATTAACGAAAAAAGATAACGTTGTGGGATCATCAGTCCACATGGAGTGCAAAGTTTCCGGCTCACTCCCCATTGCTGCCAAGTGGTACAAGGATGGGAAGGAGATAACTGATAGCGCAAAACACCGAAGCCAGTGCCACGAGAATACAGTGTCGCTGGAAATTGTTAATCTGGAGCTGGAGGACACCGCCAATTACACGTGCAGCGTGTCTAACGTGGCGGGCAGCGACTCCTGCAGTGCGGTCCTGACCGTGAAAGGTTTGAAACTCTTTACAGCTTCTTCTTAGCTAACCAAGCGGCTGGGGAAATACGTAAATCTTTAACAACTAATTACAATCTTCAAGTCTTTGAATAATAGCATATTTTCTTTCTCCGCGGTTTCCTTTTCTTTATGAACTGCTCGACACTTTTACTTTCTTCGATTGCTTTCTTTGCTTCATCTTCAGCCGTCTCCTCTGCAAAGGATTTAACTAAATCTGTTTTTTTCCCTTTAAAAAAATATAGAGCCACCAAGCTTCCTAGTAAAACCCGCGAGCCAGCAAGCCATCCCCGACTCCGTGGTGGAATTTAAAGCTGTGCTGAAAGGGACGCCGCCGTTTACGATAAAATGGTTTAAAGAAGACTTGGAACTTGTACCCGGCCCTAATTGTTTCCTTGGGGTAGAAGGGTCAACGGGTTTCTTAAACCTGTACTCAGTGGATGTTACAAAGAGTGGCCACTATACTTGCCATGTCTCCAATGACGTTGGTAGTGATTCTTGCGCGACAACTCTGATGGTAACAGGTGTGCGGACGTTCCCGTCTTGTGTTCCTCCCTTTTGTCAGTCTTTGATCAAGCCCAACTCATTTCTTGTAAATGTTTCCAAGCGAATTCTTTTGCTGTGCTCCTAATTGTGGAGACTCTTAAGCCCTGCCGTACCTTTCAGCCGTACCTACATTTCTTTAATTTGTTCTCCCCCCTCTCGATATTAATTCAGAAATCCCCGCATTGCCACCTTCTTTATCTCCATTTCTCTTTGGTTTCATAGAACCCCCCAAGTTTGTCAAGAAATTAGAAGCGTCAAAAGTAGTAAAGCAGGGTGACTCCGCCCGGCTTGAATGCAAAATAAGCGGCTCTCCAGAGATCAAAGTGGTGTGGTTCCGAAATGACCACGAGATTATTGCCAGTGAAAAATTCAGGATGTCATTCATTGACTCCGTGGCGGTGATTGAAATGAACCATCTCAGCACTGAAGACAGTGGCGATTACATATGTGAAGCTCACAATCCTGCTGGCAAAGCAAGCTGCAGCACCAAAGTTGTGGTGAAAGGTTAGCAGTCGCTCTTTCCTGTGATTAGTTTATTCTTATTATTCATTATTTTAATCGATCAATCCATTAATTTTTCGGATCTCTCAGACATATGTGCTGCTTATTTTTTAATTCGGGGCTATCTTTCTTCCCCTCCCCCCGCCCCTTAAGCCACTCTGCCCAGTGGCCTCCCAGGTTACTAAGAAGGTTTTTCTAATTTAATTCATCCTTACTGGATGAGGAGGCTTTTCCTAAAGCTTGAGCTATGATATTTTTGACAGTGCTCCTGGGACCTGCTGCCTCATGGAGCTGAATCATACAATCATAGGAAATTAGGGTTGGAAGGGACCTCAGGAGGTCATCTGGTCCACCCCCCCTGCTCAAAGCAGGACCATCCCCAACTAGATCATCCCAGCCAGGGGTTTGGCAGGCCGGGCCTTAAGGACCTCCAAGGATGGAGGTTCCACCCCCTCTCTAGCTATCTTGTTCCAGTGCTTCACCACCCTCCTAGTGAGAAAGTGTTTTTCTAATATCCAACCCAATCGCTGGGCATAATAACATAAATCCGGTCACTTACGGTTTTGCACTGCTTGATGTGCAAATGGGAGTCACTCTTAGTCTGCTGCGGGGCTGATCCCGCTGCAAGGCTTCGCTGTGAACACCGGGGCTGTCTTGCTCCGTCATGTCGAGAACAGGCAGAGGCGCCGGGAAAGCCCAAGGGTTTCCCTCCTCGCTTTGCTGCAAGCACAGTCTCTAGGTGTTTGTTTGCGCTGGGAGCGAGCCGGATGCCGACTGCTTTCTTTCCCCTGTAGAGCCCCCCGTTTTCAGCAGGAAGCCCTCTCCAGTAGACTCGCTCAAAGGGGCTGAGGTTAGTCTCGAATGTGAGATTTCTGGGACGCCGCCCTTCGATGTCACCTGGTACAAAGACAGGCGACAAATCCGCACTAGTAAAAAGTACAAGGTTACAGCCAAGAATTACAACGCCAGCGTGCACATCCTGGGCGTGGAGGCTGCCGACATCGGCGAGTACCAGTGCAAGGCCCAGAACGACGTGGGCAGCGACACTTGTCTGTGCACTGTGAGGATGAAAGGTAAGCAGGAGGGCACTGCCCCGTACTGATCGCGCCCTCGGCGGGCACGGGAGAGCTTCACCTCACCAGTCCCTCTTTCCGCTTCAGAACCCCCCAAATTCGTGACGAAAATCAACAGCCTCACGGTTGTGGTCGGCGAACCGGTAGAATTGCAAGCCAAAGTGGAGGGCTCTCAACCTATTTCGGTGCAGTGGCTTAAAGACAAGGAAGACGTCATTAGAGAAAGCGAAAACACTAGGATTACATTTGTGGACAATGTTGCCACTCTGCAGCTCGCAAGTGCAGAGCCCAGCAGTGCTGGGAAGTACATCTGTCAGACCAGAAACGATGCGGGGACCCGGGAGTGCATGGCCACCCTCACAGTGCTAGGTCGGTATCTCAGCTGGGGGCGCCTGCAGTTTTTGTAAGTGAGCTGAGCTGTATTCAGGGGCTTAGGTGAAACGAGGCGTTAACTCACCGTTTTCTTTCTTTATGCTGGAAGCTGATTTCAAAAGTGATGTAAAGTGGGGGGCGGGGGGGATCTTTATCCCTCCCGCGTTGTGAGCAGAGAACAGCTTCTCAGTCATAGAAACGCAGGGCTTGGATCAGTCTGGCACTGAGAGGGAGCTCCCGGAGAAAGATCACACTGTGAAACCTCGTAGTGGAAAGTGTGCCCTCTTCCAGATAACGTTTAAACTGAGAGGATTAGCACTTTCTCAGGAAAAAACTGCCATTCCCTGGCTCAGACCGTAGGCCCATCTTGCCCAGTATCCTGTGTCGCAGTGGCAGAGAGTGGATGCTGAGAGGGGAAGTGAAAAGGGTCTGATCAGGGGTTTGTCCCACTGTTCCTCTCTAGGGCTAGTTATTTAAATGAGGATAGTGCCTAACGTTTCCTGCCACGACAGGAACCTTGCTGTGCTGTAGAAACTGAGAGCAGCAGCAGCAACAACAATAATAGTAACAATAATCTCTGTCCGATAAGGCCTGTAATAGAGAGAGAGGGGGGTGAAGGGTGGAGAAAGGCAGTTCTCTAAAACCCCAGCTCAAATAAACTGCGATGCAATTCGTACGTTTGTGCTATCGTGGTATCCCCGTGAGTAATGTGGGTGGTTCACCTAGCCTGTCTCTCCTTCCAGAGCCTGCAGTCATTGTGGAGAGGGCAGAGCCCATGCAGGTTACTGTAGGCGATGCCTGTACTCTAGAGTGCAAAGTGGCCGGCACGCCCGAGCTTTCGGTGGGCTGGTTTAAGGATGGCAAGGAGCTGACAAGCAGCCACAAATACAGAATCACTTTCCACAACAAAGTATCTACCCTTAAGATCCTCGACTCCGAGAAGGAAGACAGCGGGCTATACACCTTCGCCGTGCAGAACGACGTTGGCAAAAGCAGCTGCACGGCCTCAGTTGACGTCCTAGGTTGGTTGGGTCGTTTGTCTTCCGTCTTTCACCAAGGTTTTCTTTAGGCAGCTTACCTCCCTTTTAAACCACTGTGGATTTCTTACATTTTTCTTACACAGATCGCATTATTCCGCCTTCTTTCACAAGAAAACTAAAAGAAACCTTTGGCGTACTGGGCTCCTCTGTGCTTCTGGAGTGCAAAGTATCTGGGTCGCCTCCTATTTCAGTTGCCTGGTTTCACGATAGAAATAAGGTAGTAAGTGGAGAAAAGCACCAGATCACGTTTTCAGACAACGTCTGCGTTTTGGAAGTCAGTTCATTGAGCTCATCAGATACGGGGACGTACACGTGCAAAGCTGTCAACGTGGCTGGGTCCGACGAGTGCAGAGCAGTGATGACCGTGCAAGGTCAGTACAGGGTGCTCAGCTCCTTCTTTGCACAGTTCTCCTGCTCGGACACCTCTGTTCTTTTCTGAGTGTATTTTGGGGAAAGCATTCATTGGGTCGTAATTTCTTTGCTCTTCATTTTCCAGCCGTACATGTAAGTGCCAGACTTCAGTGATATTAACTTGTTCTTTTTCCCCACGTGTGTTTAGAGCCGCCGTCTTTCGTGAAGGTACCCGAAGCTGTGGACGTCCTGCCAGGCACGAGTGTTACCTTTACCAGTGTTATCAGAGGGACCCCTCCATTTAAGGTGCACTGGTTCCGAGGGGCCAATGAACTCGTGCCAGGGGACAAGTGTAACCTCTATTTTGAGGATTCGGTTTCAGAGCTGGAGTTGTTTGATCTAGACCCACTCCAGAGTGGAGAATATACTTGCTTAGTGACAAACGAGGCAGGCAGGGCATCCTGTACAACCCGTCTTTCAGTAAAAGGTTTGTACTTATTCCAGTTTCTCTTCTTACTGTAACATAGCCATACTTTTGTACACTGAAACTCAATATTGATTTTTTTTTTTTTTTTTTTTTGCTTCTTGCTGGCCATTAGAACCAGCCGTCTTTGTGAAAAAGCTGAGTGATCAGTATGTGGAGCCGGGGAAACCCATCATTTTGGAAAGCACCTACACTGGTAGCCTGCCAATCTCAGTGACATGGAAGAAGAATGGGCGCGCTATATCTCAGTCTGAGAGGTGCAGCATCACCACCACGGAAAGATCTTGTATTCTAGAAATTCTTAACAGTAGCAAAGATGACGAGGGAGAATACAGCTGCCATGTGGAGAACGAGGCGGGCAGAGATATCTGTGAAGCCCTGGTGTCTACACTAGGTGTGTGACCATGTTGTTTTATTTCTCTTCATTGTCCTTGCCAGAAAGCATCTTCTCAGGTCCGGCTGCCTTACGGGCTCTAACGATCGGTTTGGGTTTTCTTTTCTTAGAGCCTCCGTATTTCGTCACACACTTGAAACCTCTTGAGGTATCAGTTGGAGACTATACGACTTTGCAATGCCAAGTTGCTGGAACACCAGAGATTACAGTGTCTTGGTATAAAGGAGATACAAAATTGAGATCCACTCCTGAGTACAAAATATTCTTTAAAGACAATGTCGCTACACTCGTTTTTAATAAAGTAGATAGAAATGACAGTGGAGAATATGTCTGCAGAGCCGAGAACAGCGTAGGAACTGCATCTACAAAGGCTGTCTTAGCAATTCAAGGTGATATTTTCATTACAGCTTGTTGAGAACGACTTGTTACAGCTCTTTCTTGCACGGATAGCTTTACCAGATAAATGCCATGGGAAACACATTTTAATTTGCTTGTTTTCTTACAGAGCGCAAACTTCCACCTTCATTTGTCAGGAAATTAAAAGACATGGAGCAAACTGTTGGCTTTGCCGTTAAATTTACTTGTCGTCTAAACGGTTCAGAGCCTATTACTGTGAGTTGGTATAAAGACGGTGTCCCGCTGACAGACGATCATAACGTGCAGACCTCGTTCGTAGATAACGTAGCAACTCTTCAGCTGGCGCAAACCGAGATGAATTACACCGGACAATACTCTTGCACGGCTACTAATCCTGTTGGCACCGCTACCTCTAGTGCTAGGCTCACAGTCACAGGTTCGTCCCCTACTGAATCGTTTTCTCTTTAATGCATAGCCCACTTCTTTCCTCTTTGTGCCTGACCCGATATCTGCCGCGTTTAGTGCATCTTGTCATGAGCAATCAGCACTCTGCCGTTCTGCTTCATTTCCAGAACCCAAGCAAGCTCCCGTCTTTGATATAAAACCTGCACCCATAGATGTTCCCGTCGGGGAAAGTGCTGATTTTGAATGTCATGTTACTGGAGCCCAACCCATACAGGTCACCTGGGTGAAAGACGGCAGAGAGATCCGAACTGGAGGAAACTATAACATTACATTTGTAGCAAACACCGCCCACCTGAGAGTCCTGAGAGCAAGCAAAGGAGACTCCGGCCAGTATACCTGCCAAGCCACTAATGAAGTTGGGAAAGATTTTTGCTCAGCCCAACTTAGTGTTAAAGGTATTGACATGGAGCAGTCCGCACTAATTTGTTTTCTTTGAGGAAAAGGGATCTCTCTCTCTCTTATTTGAAAAGTTCGTGATATCCTTTCGCGTTGGGGCTATATGGAAAGGAGTTTACCCAGCTGCTAACGTTAACCCGTTGATATTATACATATGAAATAATTTCTTTTACTTCTTCATGCTGCAGTGTGAAAGAGTGTGCAAAAACTACGTATAAGGGGACACTGTCTCCTAGTCCCCCTTGCAAGTACATGCACTAGAGATGGACCTATATACTACTTCCCATGTTCCTTGCTTTAGATTTATGCCATTCTTTGATCGTTATTTGCATGTTAAACCAGACTATGGTGATAATTTAATATAGTAATTTTACTGTCGACAGACAGCAAAATAGCAAATCGTGCTTGTTTTTATTTATACTTTTAGGGCAGCAAAATGCCGCCAAACAATTCTTCAACCTTAACGGGTATTTTCGTAGCGGATTATGAATTGGTAAACCAATTTGGAATAAGACCAATTCGGGTTCTTTACCCCGCTCAACCTTGCATATGTTCAGCTTGACAGTCTCTAGAGATTTAAAAGAAGGTCCCGGGTGTAGGCTTAATATTCAGTGTACACTATTCTGAACCTTTTGAAGCATCCCCCCCCCGCCATTAGCACTAGGAATGAAATTTTAGTCCGACTGAAGTTAATGACAAAACTCCCTTTGACTTCAACGGGGCGGGGATTTCGCCCAACATTTTGTCGTGGTTGGGGATTACTAACTTCAGCGGGCTGTTTCCCACCCGTGGAGATGAGGACAGACTCCCACTCCAGGGTTTTTTTGCCTTATCTCCCCCGCATATTCTGCCACCTATGGGAAACCTGAATTGCGGTTTGTAGCCACTGCCGCCACACAAGTGATTTCCGTTACTCATTTCTTGCACTCTCAAGGTTTCTTACTGGTCCCAGCCATGGTGGCAGAGGAACACTAAGCATTGTCTTTTATCGACTCGTTTCCTTTCACAGAACCTCCCAAGTTTGTGAAGAAACTAGAGGCGTCGAGATTCGTGAAACAGGGCGACTCCGTTCAACTGGAGTGCAAAATAAGTGGCTCGCCGGAAATCAGAGTCGTGTGGTACAGGAACGACCATGAGATCCGCCCCAGCGACAAGCTGCGAGCGTCCCTCGCGGACGGGGTGGCCGTGCTCGCTATTCTTGACGCCGGCGTCGAAGACAGCGGCGATTACATTTGTGAAGCCCACAATCCCATCGGTACCGCCAGCTGCAGCACCGCGCTCACAGTGAAAGGTTAGGAGCCGCTGCTCCCCCTCCCTCCTCATTCCCTTGCGATCTTACCCGAGCGATCTCTTCCGTCCAAGCGGCCGGTTTCGTCTCTAGACTCGGCCCCGCTCCGCCCTCGTGGCTCCGTGCCTTTTCCACGCACGTCCGTAGCAAAGCTCGGGGAGTACGAGCCCGCCCGGCGCAGCCGGGGCTCCCCGTGGCCGTCCTGAGAGGGCCCAGCCAGGGGCTCCCGGTCCTGGGTGCTTGACAGACGTCTTGGGGGGAGACAGCTGAGCCTTCAAAGCTTAGTCTAGTGACAACAGATGAAGGGACTGGACAAATGGGTAGGGTAGGACAGGCGGGGAGGGGAGGAAATACCGGGCGCGGGGGCAGGGGCCCGGAATAGCAGTGCCGGGGCCGGGCTGAGGGCGGCCGAGCGGGCGGTGACGTCCGGCAGCCGCGGGCGGGGCAGCGGCGGACCAGGACGGACCGGCGGGCGGCGCTGGGCTCCGGGGGGCACACCCGGGGGGCAAGGCACGCCCTGTGTCCCCGATTCAAGCCGCTGGCATCGCGCTCAAATGTCCGACCTGGGAATTTATAGCCCTAGAGAGATCCTAGCCCCGATGGGAACTGCGGGTGCTCAGCACTTTTGAAGGCTAGATCCCGTTTTAGGCGGCTAAATATGGCTTTACGAGCATACCTGCTGGCTCGCCTTTCTCGATATCTCGTTGATCGCAGCAGCCCGGCCCGGGGCTTGCACTCATGGGCTCTGATGCGATGCTTTTTTTATAGAGCCTCCCGTTTTTAGCAAGACCCCTAGCCCCGTGGACACACTGAAAGGAGCAGACGTTGTCCTCCAGTGCGAGATCTCGGGCACGCCGCCCTTCGAGGTCGCCTGGTTCAAGGACCGGCGGCAAGTCAGAAGCAGCAAGAAGTTCAAGGTGACAGCCAAGCACTTCAATGCCAGCCTGCACATCCTCAGCCTGGAGGCGCAGGACACGGGGGAGTATCAGTGCAAAGCCATGAACGAGGTGGGGAGCGACACTTGCGCCTGTCCGGTGCGATTCAAAGGTTGGTGGCTCTCTCTTTCCTTCTTGCCTTGACCCCGCGAGGTGCCTCGCTCCCCCGCTGACTGCCTCTGTCCCCTCCAGAGCCTCCGCGCTTCGTGAGCAAGCTCAGCGACGTCGCCATCTTCGTCGGGGAGCCCACGGCCCTGGAGGCGGTGGTGGAGGGCTCCCCGCCCATTTCCGTGCTGTGGCTCAAGGACAAGGGCGACATCATCCGAGAAAGCGACACGGTCCAGATGTTCTTCGAGGACAACGTGGCCACGCTGGAGATCGGCAGCGCCGAGGGGGCCCACTCCGGGAAGTACATCTGCCAGATCAAGAACGACGCCGGCATGCGGGAGTGCTCCGCTTTCCTGCAAGTGCTAGGTCAGTAGGGGAGCAGCCGGGTCTCCTGCCGTCGGGGCGTCCCGTCCCCCGGGTCGCACCGCCGGGCCGTCACGCTTCCTTTCCCTGCCCCTTCTTCCTGCAGAGCCGGCAGTCATTTTAGAGAAGCCCGAGCCCATGACAGTCATGGGCGGCAACCCCTTCAGCCTGGAGTGCAAGGTGGCGGGGACGCCGGAGCTTTTCACCCGGTGGCTGAAGGACGGGCGCGAGCTCAGGACCGACCGCAAGTATCAGATCAGCTTCTTCAACAACGTGTGCACGCTGCGGGTGCTGTCGGCGGGCGCGGCGGACTCGGGGCTCTACACCTTCGAGGTGCACAACGAGGTGGGCGAGAGCAGCTGCACCTCTTCCGTGGATGTCTCAGGTGAGTCGGCAGGCGCGGCTCCTTACGACCGCCTCTCCTTGAACCCCTCCCCCCGCCCCAACCCCGAGGCAAAGACGTACCAAAGCCGACGGGCTCTTGCCTTCCCCTGCCCTAGATCGCCTCGTGCCTCCTTCTTTCACGAGGAAGTTAAAGGAAACGCGCGGCGTCTTGGGCTCCGCCGCGCTGCTGGAGTGCAAGGTCTCGGGCACGCCGCCCCTCTCCGTGGGCTGGTTCCAGGACGGCACCGAGCTCGTGAGCGGAGAGAAACATGAGATCTCCTTTTCCGACAATGTTTGTGCCCTGAAACTCAACCACCTGGAGCCCTCAGACACGGGCCCGTACACTTGTGTCGCGGCAAACGTTGCAGGATCTGATGAGTGCAGTGCCTTCTTGACTGTGCAAGGTCAGTGCCAGGCAGCCAGGTATCCCCCCCCTCCCCCCGCCACCTGCAA
>NW_017728949.1:37800333-37863525 GCF_001723895.1 Crocodylus porosus
GGCAGCCAAGTATCCCCCCACCCGCCACCTGCAAGGTCAGTGCCAGACAGCCAAGTCCCTACTCCTCCTCCACCTGCAAGGTCAGTGCCAGGCAGCCAGGTACCCCCACCCCACCATCTGCAAGGTCACTGCCAGGCAGCCAGGTACCCCTCTTCCTCCCCAAAAGTCAGTGCCAGGCAGCCAGGTACCCTGCCCCACCTGCAGGTCAGGCTCAAGCAGCCAGGTACTGCCCACCTGGGCAAAATGCTGCCTCCACCCCTTGCTCTTTCATTCTTGGCAAAGTGTTTTCTATGCTTCTTTGGACCTAATCCCATTTTGCGGTCTTTACAACTGACCATCTCTGTGTGTGTTTTTGTGTGTGTGTTACCTTCTTCCCACAAACACAGAACCCCCCTCTTTCACCAAGACCCCTGATCCCTTGGAAGTTGTCCCTGGGGTGAGTGTGACCTTCACAAGCCACATCCGAGGCACGGCCCCATTCAAAGTGACCTGGTTCAGAGGCGTCAGGGAGCTGGTGCCTGATGAGACGTGTGACATCTCTTTGGAGGACATGGTTGCGCAGCTGGACCTATACAATGTGGCCCCGGCACAGAGTGGCGATTACACCTGTGTGGTCAGCAACGAGGCGGGAAGTGCATCCTGCACCACACATCTCTTTGTCAAAGGTTGGTCCCCACCGCTGCCGTGCAACGCTCTGGCCCATACCCCTTCCCTGCCCCTGCCTTGGGGCTCATGCTTTCTCTGTTGCTGCAGAGCCTGCGGCCTTTGTGAAGAAACTGAGCGATTTCAGCGTGGAGCAGGGGAAGGCCATTGTGCTGGAGAGCACATATACTGGCAGCCCTCCCATCATGGTAACATGGAAGAAGGATGGCATGCAGATTGCACAGTCCCCACGGTGCAGCATCACTGCCACCGACAAGTCAGGCATCCTGGAGATTCTGAATAGCACCAAAGAGGATGAGGGGCAATACAGCTGTGAGGTGACCAATGAGGCTGGGCAGGACAGGTGCCAAGGGCTGGTCTCTGTCTTAGGTGCGTGGCTTTTCTCTGCTCCCCAGGCTCCCTCCCCTGCTAGGACTAACTATGAGGCACTGGCTCTTTGTGGTGCTGATTGCGTTCCTTTGTGTCCTAGACCCACCTTACTTTGTGACGGCCCTGGAGAGTATGGAGGTGAAAGTTGGCGAGGCAGTCACTTTCCGGTGCCAGGTAGCCGGGGCACCAGACATCAGGGTATCCTGGTACAAGGGAGATACAAAGCTGAGGTCCACGCCTGCCTGCAAAATGCACTTGAGGAATAATGTGGCAACACTGACATTTGCACAGGTGGAGCAGGGAGACATTGGCGAATACCTCTGCAAAGCAGAGAACAGCGTGGGCTCTGCTTCTTCCACGGCACAGCTTACTGTCAAAGGTGATCCTTTGCCTCCCACTGCCTGGCTCTCTAGAGGCAGCAGTTGCTCTTCCTTAAGGCATCTGGTCTCCCCCATGCTGATGTCTTCCTCCTTTCTTCCCCCACAGAACGCAAACTCGCACCTACTTTCTCAAGGAAGCTCAAAGACATCCAGGAGACTGTAGGCTCCCCGGTTACATTTGACTGCCGCATCACTGGCTCAGAGCCCCTGGAGGTGTCCTGGTCCAAGGATGGGGTGGTGCTAAGTGTTGATGAGAATACACAGAGCACCTTCTTCGATAACGTAGCCACTCTCCAGATCTTGCAGACAGCCATGGCCCACTGCGGCCTGTACACGTGCACTGCTCAGAATGCTCTGGGGAGCGCCTCTTCCAGTGCCAAGCTGCTCCTCACAGGTCTGTAGCTGCCCAAAACCTTCCTCCTTGAAAGTGGGACAGAGGCAGGGGGGAGGTCCCTTGGTTTGAGGCAAGGGTGGCCAAGGGATGAGGGCAGCAGGGGCAGAAGTACTCTGACAATCCCTTCCATTTATAGAGCACCTGAGACCTCCTTTCTTTGATGTAAAGCCTGTCCCGATTGACGTGGCTCTTGGGGCAAGCGGGTCCTTCAAATGTCACGTCACTGGCTCAGCGCCCATGAAAGTCACTTGGGCAAAGGAGAATAGAGAAATCCGGCCTGGAGGCAACTACAAGATAACGCTGGTGGAAAGCATGGCCAGCCTCACCGTCCTAAAAGTTGGCAAAGGAGACGCAGGCCTCTACACCTGCACTGCGAGCAACAGCGTGGGCAAGGACTCCTGTGCTGCTCAGCTGAGCGTACAAGGTATTTAAGCATGCAGAGACTTTTCTTTCTCTTGCCCAGCTTTTGACTGTTTCAAACCAAAGGCAGGCAGGCAGATCGGAGCCTGGCTCTCCCCAAAGGGTGCAAAGCAGACTGAAAATGAGACCTTTCCTTTCCCCAGGCTGCCGTTTAATGGGATCTGTCTTCTCTGATACACTCATTAGGGTTTCAACAGCACCTACTTTATCATGCAGCCATTTATTTTAGGGTTGTATTGAGACTCATTTTACCTTCCTACAGGCAAAATAACTTGACACACACTGAGCACCTCCTAGAAACAAAAATTGGAGGAGCTGACAGCAAGCAGCCATGGTGACAAATATTTGTTCCACCAACGCTCTCCTTAACTGCATAGGAAGTGGATCTTTCAATTTACATAACTCTACCGGAGTTATGACCGGCTTAAGCTGTAGTGGTGTAAACTACACCAGTACATGCTGGTGATTTCCTTAATGTAGGCGGGGACCTTGGGTTAATTTACAGTTGTTCCGGATGTGTCATTCCCATCCATCTTTAACAGGATGAGCATGAAATCTGCTTCTTAAAAGGCACAGTCTTCACAGTGGGATTTGTCTTCTGGTAAAAAGAAGTTTAGGTCCTACTGCTAAATACTTATTTACTAAGAATCTTGAAACTAGAAACAATCTATTGAATACAACTCTGGTTTGCAAATTGATTTGTACAACATTCTTGAAGTGCCTGGCAGTGATCTTCATCAGGAGAAGCAAATTAGTTCACTGCAGTATTATCTTGATTTGTAATACGCCTTGAGGACCAGAAATCAAGAAATGAATAATAATCTTTCCTGAAAACTGCTTCTCTTATGTGGCAAATACATGAACATGGATACATTTAATCCCAGGAGTCATCCCAACGAGTGAATGAGCATCCAGTGAAACACCCCGCATGCATAGTCTGGCAAGAGCTTCATTGGCATTTTGAATCTTGGCCTTAGTGTGGTAGTGTTCCTTTCTAATGCCTTACTCCATGTAAAGAGAACATGTTCTGTATTTTTATTTACTGAAAGAAGTGCCATGAAAAATGGCTGTACCGCCAACAATTTTTTTTAGCTTATGTTTTTTTATATGTATTGTATTGCTGGTGTGTACAAAAATCAATAGATAGGCTTTATAATTCACACTTACTTTTCTGTGCATTAATAGATTCTGATGTGAAAGGGACAACAATGATCATGACCTTCTATAAACACAGGTTCCCCTAGAATTTTTACCAGAAGCTGGATCTAAAGCATATCTTTTAGAAAGATCTAGTCTAATTTTAAAACTCAAAGGCGGGGGTCCACACCTCTCCTTCTAAAACTGTCCCACTATTTCAATACATTTTCTGCAAGGAAATTGTATCTTGCTTCAAGATTAAATTTGTCAAACTGCATGTGATATCCACTGAATTATGTATGTCACTGTCTGCAAGACTAAAACAAAGTTACCCTCTGTCAGATCTTTTCTGTGTGTAACTCAGCTCTGACCAATCATGCCTCAATCTTTTATTTAGTAAGTTATTCTGATTGGACTCTTCAAGCCTCTCATCTTCAGGTATGTTTTCAAACCACCGGATCACGTCTGTGGTCCAACTTTAGCCTCTCTGCATTATTTCCACATCCCTGTTGAAGCATGGACATACAAGGCACAATATTCTAATAGGATATTATTGGTATTGTGAACAGAGAAAGGCTAAATTACTTCTCTGTTTCTACTGGATAGTCTAGTTTTTATACATCTAAGGATCGCATTCGCTTTTTTAGCCATGGCATTGCACTAAGATCTCAAGCTGAGGTGGTTATTTATCTTGACTATTAAATCCTTCTCTTAATTGCAAATTCTTCTGTCCTGTTGATATGTCTGCGTTCTTTCTTGTAAGATGTACTACCTTGTGTTTGGCTATATTATAGTGCATCCTGTTGACTTTTTACAATTTCACCAAATGATTCTTATAAATATGCAACAGTAAACAGCCCCCATTATTGACTGTCTTACCAATCTGTCATCTGCAGACTTTTACTGGGTAAACTTTATATTATACACAAGATTATTGATAACATTATTGAATCATATTGGACCAAGCAATGTTCTCTCTGTGATTCTTTGCCTACAACTGTCTCTCCACTAACAATCAAACTCTTTAGCCTTTGATTCTTTGTTGACAGAGTCCTGAATTACTAGTCCCATTACTTTGCTCAGAATCAATTCCAGGCTAACAATTGCTGGCTTGCTTACCCCCTTTTTTGCCCTTTTTAATATTGGAATTATGTTGTAGTTGTCTTGTCCTTTGGAGTTTGACCAGTATTCCAGCTTTTATTAAAATGAACAACTGTGGTTCAGACAGCTCCTTAGATAGCTCTTAGTTAAAAGTTATCTCATCTTCCTGTCTTGAAAATATTTCATTTTAATGGCTGCTGCCTCACAGATGTTACAGATGATACATTGTTATTCCATCCATAATATGTTGATCCTCCTGCTTTTTTTTAAATACACAGCAGAGATATCTATTGAATGTTTTTTCTGCCTTTTCTGCATCACTGCTTGTTATTTCCATCTAGCAATAGATCTACAACTTCCCTAGAGTTACTTATGTCCCCTACATGTTTAGAAAATATCTTTTTATTTTCTTTAATCCCATTGGTCTTTAATGTTTCATTGATTCATTTACCTTCCCTCATCAGTTACCTACTTTTCTAACTTTTATATTAATTGATATTTGCATCCCCTTTTGCCATTCTATCTTTGCTAAAAGTTTCATTTTGCTTTTTAATTTCCTTTTAATTAGGATTTTTTCCCCTACATAACTTTTTTTTGTAAACAAATTGTTTTTTAGACATCCATGAGAATGTCCTTGAACAATTTCCAATTTTGTTTTCTGTTGTTAACATTTCCCATTTTCAATTAAATGTTTGCAATCAGTTATACTTACAATTCCTTTAAACACTGGAGATTTGGTTATTTTAAAGTCCCAGTACATTCCTATTTGCTGGAATAGTCTGTTTACAGAAAGTAGATGCAACTAGATCAGGATTAGTAGGCAACCATTAACTTTCAGCTCCCTGATTAGTTCTTCTTTGTTTGTCCAAATGAGGCCGACACTGAGGTATTTTGTGTGGGTGAAGGACTTTCATTGTTAAATAATAATAATCTTTTATTTTTAGAAACTATTAAATAAAGTTTGCCCTAGTGAGTGGTTGTAATACATGCCACCAGTATTAGTTTTATTAGTTAGAATTTTAATCCATGTGATTCTGAACCAGGGGTAATGGTGTCTTTGATGTTAAATTCCTTACCACCACCCTTTTAAATTCTTAGGAAACATTTTTTAACCATCTATTTTAAGTCACAGTCATAGGATCCAAACCACCAAGTTTCGGTCATATCAGCCATATCGTGTATCTTCTCATGAGCAAACATTTCCAAAGTATGTTGTTTATTACCTCAGCCTGTAGCATGAGTATGTGAACAATAATAATCTTTTTCCTTACACTTACATTTGTTTGGATTTGCCAATCAACATATATATATTGATTATATCAGTTATTAATAGGATGTAAAGATCTGGTTCAGTTGCTGTGCTTTTCAGTATAAATACTCTTCTTGCTCATATTGTTAGCTAAACTATTTGGACTCTAGTCTTCTGTTACACTTCTTTATTACTGACATAATGGTGTTCATACATATGTAATATAATTGGCAAAGACATACTAAAGTCTGTTTTTGTTTGTTTTCTATGTTCTGTGCTCATTCTTGTCAAAGACCATTTTGGCCAGTGTCGATAGATATCCGTATCTCCCAGAAGCAATCAGTTTTGGTTAATTATTTAATCGCTTCCATAATTTTAATGAATTTGTACACTATATTCTTGTACCATCTTGTTACTCCTTTTTGTTTTGGTTTTATAGAACCACCAAGATTTGTAAAGAAACTAGACTCCTCCAGAGTTGTGAAACAACATGATTCTTCAAGATACGAATGCAAAATAGGAGGCTCTCCAGAAATCAAAGTGACCTGGTACAAAGATGAGATTGTAATCCACCCCAGTGAAAAATATAGAATGTCCTTTGTTGATTTGGTGGCAGTCATTGAAATGCACAATCTCAGTGTTGAAGACAGTGGAGACTATGTTTGTGAAGCTCAGAATGCAGCAGGCAGTGCAAGCAGCAGTACCTTACTCAAAGTGAAAGGTCAGAATGCTGAATTACTCTTTTATTTTGCAGAGGCCCATACTGCCTTCTGAAAAAGTAGGGCATCATATCAGTGTTCTGTGGCAAGGAAGCCATCTTTTGCTATGAATCATGTCTTTACTCTTCCTTGCTGATCAAACCTAAAACCGTTTGCAAGTTTTTTTCCTTGAGTATCCTGAACTGAAATAACAGATATTTAAACTTCTTATTTTGTAGCACCTCCTGTTTTCAGCAAGAAACCCCATCCAGTTCAGTCTCTGAGAGGTTCTGATGTTCACCTGGAATGTGAGCTTCAGGGCACTCCTCCATTCCAGATTTCATGGTATAAAGACAAAAGAGAAATTAGAAGTAGCAAAAAGTACAAGATCATGTCTGAGAACTACCAGGCTAGTATTCACATTCTGAACACGGATACTGCAGATGTCGGTGAATATCACTGTAAAGCTGTAAATGATGTAGGAAGTGACACTTGTGTTTGCTCTATAACTCTAAAAGGTTTGTACGATGATTTATGTGTTGTTATATTCTTAGCATCCTGTTGTTCTTATCACCCTCTCTTGATTCTTCCGCTCCTTACGTTTTTTACTGTCAACTGTCTTCCATTCAATAGCACCACCAACCTTTGTGAAGAAGCTCAGTGATGTCACTGCTATTGTTGGGGAATCAATTGAATTGCAAGCTACAGTAGAAGGAGCCCAACCCATATCTGTTCTGTGGCTGAAAGACAAAGGGGAAATCATTAGAGAAAGTGAAAATCTCTGGATTTCTTATTCAGACAACATTGCAACTCTACAGATTGGAAATGCAGAACCAGTCAATGCTGGAAAATATACCTGTCAGATCAAAAACGAGGCTGGAGTTCAGGAGTGTTTTGCCAGTCTCTCTGTTCTAGGTTTGTAACTAGGGGACAAAACATACTCTACATAGAGACACATTTTGAAATATTATACTATCAACAATTGATCCTAACTAGATTAAAATGTAACTGTGATATGCATCTCATTTCAGAACCTGCAGTTATTGTAGAGAAACCTGGACCAATAAAAGTCACAGCTGGAGACTCTTGTACTCTAGAATGCACAGTTGATGGCACACCAGAGCTTACAGCTAGGTGGTTTAAGGATGGAAATGAGCTTTCAATTGACCACAAATACAAAATCAGTTTCTTCAACAAAGTGTCTGGGCTTAAGATTCTCAATGCAGGATTAGAAGACAGTGGGGAGTACACTTTTGAGGTGAAAAACAGTGTTGGCAAAAGCAGCTGCACAGCTTCAGTGCATGTTTCAGGTTAGTTGCTTAACTTTTGAGTTATATTTGATGCTACTATTTGTAATAAGAGGAATTTAGACAAAATGCTGTTTCCTTTGATGTCATATCAAACAACTGCTGCCCTTGGATGACTCATTGACATGGTCATTGGAGTCTTTTTCAGTTGGCTTGTGCTGACATGATCACTATGGGTTGGGTAGGTGAATCCTCCATTGCCTTTCTCCATGTCTGAAAAGGCAGGAAGTGTTGTCAAGATTCAGTTTCATCACATGAGTCTGAATGTGTCTGCATTAAGCCAAATGGTGCAACTTGGTTGTTTTCCCTGTATTACCAAAACGAAAGAAAAAAGGGAACCCTGAAAAGAGTCAAGTTCTACCTTCAGGCTACTACTGTCTTTTCTCAAGACCTCAGGTCTCAAGGAGTGAATTATAAGTTTACTTGGGATTTACCCGAGTTGAGGTGGATGTGCCAAAAGAAAGTACACACATTGGTTTTGATAGATACTAATAGTAATTTGATAGTAATACTGAAATCTTTGCTTTAACCTATCCAGATCGTATTATACCTCCTTCTTTCACAAGAAAACTGAAAGAAACTCATGGTCTCTTGGGTTCATCCACTGTACTGGAGTGCAAAGTGTATGGGTCACCACCTATTTCAGTTTCCTGGTTCCATGATGGACATGAGATCACCAGTGGAGACAAGTATCAGGCTACCCTTACAGACAATACTTGCTCTTTGAAAGTGAATGCGCTTCAGGAATCTGATATTGGAAATTACTTGTGTACAGCTACTAATGTAGCTGGATCTGATGAATGCAGTGCATATTTGACTGTTAGAGGTCAGTACTGAGAGCATGCCAGACCTTCAAGATTGAAAATCACGGCTTTGCAGAAAATTTGCATTCTTGACTCTGTTATATATTTTTAACCAATGGTATTTTGCACGTTAAAAAATTTACTCTTTATAAAGTGCAGAGGTGCTTATTCTGACTTTCTGTTATGTGTGTCTAGAACCTCCATCTTTTGTGAAGAAACCTGATCCCTTGAATGTGTTATCTGGGGACAATATAACTTTTACAAGTATCATAAAAGGCACCCCACCACTGGAAGTTAAATGGTTTAGGGGTAGCGTGGAATTAACACCTGGACACAGATGCAACATTACCTTGGAAGATTCGATTGCAGAACTGGAGCTGTTTGATGTTCATCCACTCCAAAGTGGAGATTATACCTGCCTAGTCACTAATGAGGCTGGCAAGATTTCTTGTACAACACATCTTTTTGTAAAAGGTTTGTTCAGATTGCAGTTGCCAATGCTTCTTTAAAAACAAGAAAAAAATCTCATGGCCTATCCTTAACATATATCACTATCTTGTTTATTTTAGAACCAGCCAAATTTGTGAAAAAGCTGAATGATTTCAGTGTAGAGAAAGGAAGGCCATTAATACTGGAATGTACATATAGTGGTACTCCTCCAATCAGAGTGTCATGGAAGAAAAATGGCATAAAACTATCTCAATCTGAAAAATGCAGCCTTACCACTACAGAAACATCTGCCATACTGGAAATTCCCAATAGCAAAATAGAGGATCAGGGACAATATGCTTGTCATATTGAAAATGATTCTGGACAAGACAATTCTCAAGCTGCAGTAACAGTATTAGGTGCGTTGTCATTCCAACAACAATAATTTTATTTTATTTGTTATATTTTATTTTTGGTACTAATGATCTGTGTTTGTTCTTTAGAACCACCTTTTTTTGTTGCACCCTTGGAACCAGTTCAGGTGATAGTGGGAGATTCTGCATCCTTACAATGCCAAGTGGCTGGAACACCTGAAATGATTGTTTCATGGTTCAAAGGCGATACAAAACTAAGGGCAACGCCAACAGCTAAAATGCATTTTAAGAACCAAATTGCCACTCTGGTTTTCAGCCAAGTGGATAGCAGTGATGGTGGGGAATATATTTGCAAAGTAGAAAACAGTGTTGGAGAGGCTTTTTCATCAGCTTTGCTTGCTGTTCAAGGTGAATAATTTATTTTAATACATTATTTTCTTTTTGTGGTATGTCAGAAAAAGTTTTTTTCTTAGGAGCACTCTGTGCTTCTCCCTAAACCATTAGGGACCATGCTGCACAAGAAACCTCCAGATGACTTTCTAGTAGTAAAGCTCTGTATGGAAATCCATTCCTACCACCACTCCTTAGTAGATCAGATCTCCCTCAAAATGAATTCAGGCCATTGCTTCAGTTTCCCCCCTGTCTCTTACCAGTCTTGGGAGTGTGAGACCATTAATTGGTTCTTCAGGCTGAATGGAAATGCAGGTGTGTAACCGATAAAATTAGTTGTCTGCATTCTCCACAAACTTCAGAATTCCTTTCTTCCAAACTATATGATGTAAAAACGCATGTAATCCTTTGTTGGCCTCCTACTTTGCTTTAGTACGTGTGCTGATTCAAACCAATGAGTGAATCTTCTCATATCTTGTAAATCTGACCTAGTCTAAAATACCATGTCTTATGCAGTGCTTATTGAAAGATACAGCAATAGTGAATAGTTTCCAGAAGGCTTCATTGTATCACACCTCTTTTCTTGCAGAGCGTAAACTTCCTCCTACATTTACACGAAAACTGAGAGATATTCATGAAATGGTAGGCTTACCAATTACATTTGATTGTGGCATAACTGGCTCTGAACCCATTGAAGTATCTTGGTCTAAAGATGGTACACCTATAAGAGAGGGCTATAATGTGCAAACATCATATGTAAACAATGTAGCAACTCTCCAGATTTTGCAGACTGACAAGAGTCTTGCTGGGCAGTATAGTTGCTCAGCTTCCAATGCTATTGGAACTGCATCTTCTACTGCCAGGCTCATTCTTACAGGTTAGTTGATTATTAACACATTTTTACTATACATATGAATTTAAAATGGTAAAATTTATTTAACAATATCCTTAAAATGAAAAGGATTTTGAAAATAAATATTTTGTTTATTCTTCACAACCTTTAGAAGGGAAGACTCCTCCATTCTTTGACATTCCAGTTGCACCTGTGGATGGTATTGCTGGAGAGAGTGCTGACTTTGAATGCCACATTTCTGGATCACAACCAGTTAGGGTTACTTGGGCAAAAGATAACCAAGAGATACGAACTGGAGAAAAATACCAGATCAGTTATGTAGAAAACATAGCCCATTTGACCATTCTCAGAGTTGACAAGGGAGATTTTGGAAAGTATACATGCTATGCCAGCAATGAGGTTGGCAAGGACTCTTCCACAGCTCAACTTAATATTAAAGGTATTGACCTATGCATGTGCAGTGTGCATGTCTACTTCTTTGGGTGCAAAGGGAGTTAGTCTCACTGATGTGAGATAAGTTGGAGACTAAGTTTTAGATATGTAGATTTTGAAATATGTCTTGAAAGTTTCCAGCAGGAAGAACTCATGGGTCTCTGAAAAAAAGTGTGGGGAGATTTGAGAAGGGGAGACAAGAGTGATATGAAACGGAGAGAATGAAATATGATATTTTCTTCAATTCACTCTTCCCTGAAACTTTACAGGCCTTATGATGTTAAATAGATTTTAATTAGTTCATGAAAGAAGCTAATCTCTTTCTTGCTTTTTAAAACTAAAATCTTGATATTACTTTTTAAATATTTTTTTTCTTAAAGCAGCATGAGAGTGATTTCTCTTTTAATAGAAAAATGAATCTAGCACTTCTGTTTACAGAGCATGATACATGCTGTTATTCTTCTCAGCATATTTTCTCTAAAAAGCCAAACCCTGTTACGTGAAATATTTGGTTTGAGAGTTTGAATAGCATGTTTATTTCTTACAGAACGCAAAATTCCACCTAGTTTTACCAAGAAACTATCTGAAACAGTTGAAGAAACAGAAGGGAATGCCCTTACACTTGAGGGCCGGGTGTCTGGTTCTCAGCCTATGACAGTTTCCTGGTACAAAAACAATCAGGAAGTCCATCCAAGTGCTAACTATGAGATATCATTCAAAAACAACACCTTACAACTACGTATTAAGAACACAGGTCAGGGTGACACTGGCTTATATACCTGTAAAGTGTCCAATGAAGCAGGAAGTGTCTTGTGTACATCTTCTGTTGTAATTAAAGGTTAGTTAATTTCATGTTTTTCCTGTTTATGTTGTTGATTTTCTGTGTCAGTGTATTAGTAGGCCATATACAAATTGTATAGCTAATCAAGTCATTCTTAGCAAAAATCAGCTTGCCTTATTACTAACTTTCATACATTTGTGCGCAAATAATAATAAATAAGTTCAAGATAATAGCTGGAGCTGATTCCTTGTAGATTTCTTATTTTTTTCTACTAAAAAGTTCTAAACAAAGCTTGCTGCTATTAATGTATGTTTATTGTAAATAATAACTCAGCAATATAGTCCAAGCCCAGGGTTACCTTCTCTTAAGCAGAGAATTATTTTACTTTGATGAGGAACAGTGGTCTGTCAGCAGCACCAATCACCTTCATTTCCAAGTGATCTCAGTTGGAGCTGTGGGTGTTTCAGCTTCTCTGAACTTTATGTTCTATAGGGTTAGTCTTTTATCCCTGCTAAATAGGGCACTTAAACTTAGTAGTAGCCTTAGTATGCACATATCTCCAACTGATGCCAGGAACAAGCTCTAGGTTCTTGCAGATGCCATTTTTCTCTTCTCCTATTTGCAACTGAATTTCACCTACTTAAGTTGTATCAGAATGAACAGAATCCCTCCATGTTATTTTCCCTTTTATATTATTCTTACATGTGCTCTTCACCCAAGACTAGCTTTTAGTGAGCCCTAGATACTTAAAACATGTCATGCTCATTCACTTTTGCCTACCGTAATGTCAGTAAATTTGCTTTTTTGCATTTATTCCAATAATGTTGCATTGATGTACAATCAGGATGAGATTGAGCTAAGCTATGGGCTGACAATCTTTTGCCCTCATGGGCCAGAGCTTGAGACCTAGCCCACTGCTGCAGGAAATCTCTGGCCCCCTCCAAAGAGCGCAAGTCACTTATGTTTATCCCTGCTGTAGATACCTGGCTCCTCTGCAGGAAGGTAAACAGAGGCCTGAGAGAGCAGCAGGGACAGCCATGCAGAAAGGTGGTGTGGAAGGGATGGGTGGTCTGGCATAGCTGCATACTGCTTTATCCCCCATGCCTTCCCAAGCCAAACCCAACATCTTCACAGGCCAATTCCAGCCCGTGAGCCAGTTTGCTGATCCTTGAGCTAAACCATCAAAGCAAGCAATCTTTGTTCTAAGATTTTTAATTGTATAACTAATTATAATATATCTGGTTGTGATATATGAATTAATATCTTTAAAACATACCTTTGGTGGTATAAAATATCCTCATATTATCTATTAAACCATTACTAATTTTTTTCATATACTGACAATTTTACTATGCAAAATTTTTTACACTTTAATGTTAGTGTATCAGCACAAATTCATCTTCTTCTAAATAGGTATCGATGACCAAAATTGCAGTGGATGGCACATATGATCTTTCACAAGGTTTTAGGAAATTTTTGCAAAATTGCAGCAGTGTTCTAGTTGTTTTATCATCTTTTAAGAATGCATGAAAATACATTAGTAATGTATTAAGAGAAGATGTACTACATAAGCCACCCTTTCTGTATGCTTTTTGTGAAAGTAATCTTCCATACTTATTTTATTTTCCAAATCTGAGTAGTGGATTCTCAGAAATCTGACTTGTATGTATCAAGTTACATAAGTTATCATTCTCTTACTTATAGATATAACTTCCTTTTTAAAATCAAGATATATACTTATTTCTTGTTTTTCTCCCTTACATTCATAACATAATGCTCTTTCTTGATTATTTACTGAAAAATATTTGAATTCCAGAACCTAAAAAGCCTCCAGTGTTTGATCAACCTCTTCAACCAGTAACGATAGAAGAAGGTGATATCTTGCAGCTAAGCTGCCATGTCCATGGTTCACAGCCAATTAAGATTCAGTGGCAGAAGGCTGGAAGAGAAATAAGAGCTTCAGATAAATGCCGCTTTAGCTTTCTTAATGGAATGGCTCTTATGGAAGTTTCACCTGTTGCAAAAGCTGATTCAGGCGAATACATATGCAAAGCTTCAAACATAGTTGGAACTGACACTTGCAAGTCGAAAGTGACAGTTAAAGGTAAAGTAAAATAGAAAAATCAGGACATGTAATGGTAATTTAAGACAGAACTATAGTGATCACATACACAGTGCTTTTGTTTTCTGTGAGTTGTTATTTGTAATCCAATACAAAAAGTGTCTTTTATTCCTGTATCAAATCATATAATCTGAAATATTGTCCCTTTGAAGGCATTAAATTTTAAAATAATTGATATAGTGCCTAAATATACACTTTAAAAAATAGGTACTTATTATCAAACAAATAACAGATCTCTACCATAATAGTTTAGAATTTAAATGAACAGTTAAAGACAAGGCCTAACTGCCAAAGGGTTAGGATGTACATTCAAGCTTTATGGGTAAGAAGGTGGGAGGGTTAGCTTACTAAAAGAAGTTATAAAGTATTAATAGGTAGGGTTCTCAATGCCTGTAGGACAGTAGGAACCACAGCAAGCTTGAGAATGAGCTGACCAAAAAATAAGATGGTGAACAGAACAGCTCCCTGCACTGCTTAGAAGTAGCAGAGAGGTTGATTGCTGCTGGCCTATCATACCTCCAAGCCATCTGCTTCCTCACTAGTTGTAAGTTGTCCTGTGGGAATGAGACTTTCTTTGTAAGTTTCCCCTTACTGTAGGATCTGAGAGCTTCACAGTCAGAGCATCAGTCTTTTTTAAAAAAAGAATGCCAAAACAGCCCCTTGATATTGTCATTAGTCATTGTTGAGTATCACCAATCTGCACTTTGGAAAGCCAGGTATCTTATTTATGGTCCAAAATACACATCTTGGACACTAAACTTAAGGCAAGTTGTTTTGAAAATCTTAGACTAATGGCCTGATTTTGGTGCCATTTATATCTGCATACATTAAAATGGCTTCAGTGAGATCATTTTGGCAATGAATAACAGAATCAGGTGAATGGATGCACAATGTCTGGATTCATCTTGTGGAATAAAATGTAATTTTAACAACAGTCATATTAAACTACTTGGGATTTCTTTCTCCTGTTTTGGTAACTGGGAAATGTCACAACAAATATATCCTGGTATTGCAGATCTTCTCATTCAGGGCAGTGACTAGTGGCCTTATGCTCCAAAATAAGCTATTTCAGCAAACCATTTGCCTTAATTACTTTAATCTGTTTTCCAGAAAAACCAACAGCTGCACCAGAAGCTAAGAAAGCAGCAGTGGATGGAAGGCTTTACTTTATCCAAGAGCCTCAGAGTATCAAAGTTATAGAAAGTAAGAGCATACATCTAAAAATACATCATCATCAGTACTTCTTTATTAGTTGTTTACTAATAAGTTCTCCTGTCTTAGATACATAAAAGCTTAATTTCTTGAATTTGCATTTTTCTACAGAGAGTGTTGCTACATTTATTGCCAAAGTTGGAGGTGATCCAATTCCAAATGTAAAATGGATGAAGGGAAAATGGAGACAACTCAATCAGGGAGGTCGCATAAGCATCCAACAGAGAGGAGAAGAAGCCAAACTAGAAATAAAAGACACAACAAAAACTGATTCTGGAATGTACAAATGTGTGGCTTTTAACCAACATGGTGAAATAGACACCAGTGTCAATCTACAAGTTGAAGAAAGAAGGCAAGAAGTTGTTGAAGGTGATCTCAGAGCAAAACTGAAGAAGTAAGTGTTGCAGTCTCTTACAGACTACTCTGTAGTCGATAGATTAGCTCTGATCAAGATGTAATTTATTAAGAATCACGATATACCAAAAAAGATTGATTACATATAAAGCTTGATTCTAGCAACTATTACTGGAATCAGTGGTCCAGTATCAAGCTAAAGTCTCCACAAGTGAAGATTACTTATGTGCCTAAGGCCCCAGCTATGCATTACATATATTATGCAATTAACTGATTAATCACACAGTAAATTTAGGCCAGCCACATTTGCAAAGAAAGATCAGCCACATGTGCAAAGTAATTATCCCACAATTAACTGGTTAATCGTGCAATAAATTTGGACCAGCCAAGCATGCAATGTAATTATCACACAATAAAAATCACTATCCAGCTATAAAAAGAGCCAACCAACTAAAAAGTTAGCACTTGAAAATGAGTAACAACTCTATAGCGGTTTCTATTTAGCTTTAACTTAAATATGTAGTAGGGCCCTAAGTTTCTGTAATACAAAACTTTAGTGCTAAAATGAAGAGTCATACAATACAAAATACTTTCAAGCACACTGAGTTTTCCAAAGTTCTCCTGGGGAAATATTTTACATTAAAATAATTACTTATTCTATTACTTGAATAGGACTCCAACTAAAAAGAAAGAGGAGGAGGAAGAGAAGCCTATTGATATCATGGAACTTCTCAAAAATGTTGATCCTAAAGAATATGAGAAGTACGCTCGTATGTATGGAATTACAGATTTTCGTGGCCTTCTGCAAGCTTTTGAGCTACTCAAGCAATCTCAAGAGGAGGAAACCCATAGACTGGTAAGACCTAGTTTGACTATGGCATTGGGGACATTAAGAGAAATGTAATTTCTGACAAAAGGATAGATGTTCTCCATGTAATGTTACTATATATCTCATAGGCAACTTGTAGGGGAGGCACAGGGGTGGAGCATGTCCCCCCCCGACAGAACTGTGGGTGTTCTGCAGTCCCATCCCTGACACCAACACTGCTTGTGGCTTCTGAGGGTGCCCCCCCCAGACTCAAGAGGCACTAGTCGCCCATGACATATCCAACAGATTTAGATTCTAATTTTGATTTTCTAATCACACTTTCCCAACAACCTGCTTGCCCAAGCCCTGGGGGAAGCGATGACTTCTGTCCAAAAAGTGAGGTCTTGATCTTTGTGCTCAGAGGTGTCATGGAATTTTTATTATGGACAGATGGGGAGGTTATCCCAAAAGTATAGGTAGGGACTAGGGATGTGAAAGGTTAAATAGTTAAATGGTTAAATGGCAATTATATTTATACCATTAATGCATTCCAGTTAACATTTAGCACAAGATGCAATACAGTGATGGGAAGCGAAGTGCCCCAGGAAGGTGGCTAGTTGTAGCATGCAGCTCTGCCTCTGCCTCCCTCTCCCTGCAGTATGCTGCTGACTTTGGAAGGAGGGAAGAAGAGGAGATGGGGACTAGTTGCAAAACGTGGGTGCTAGGCATGTATTATTGGTTAACCATTTAACCAATATTATTACAGGATTTAAAATGGGTAATTATTTAAACAATATTTCCATCCTAGTAGGGACACACATGACCCTCTGGGCTTATGGTGGACAGACATAATATAATGATTTATAGTTATTTCCCATTGCTCTTATTATATGTTAAATCTTATTGTGGCTTTTTACAGGAAATTGAAATCACAGAAAAAGCTCGAAGAGAAGAACAGGAGTTTGATGAACTTGTAGCATTTATTCAACAAAGACTCTCACAGACAGAGGTAACAAGATAGTTTTGGATTGCTTAGAAAAACTATTCTGTGATTTTGAAATGAAAACTGTACCACTTAAATATTTTTCAGCCTGTCACCCTCATCAAGGATATTGAAAACCAGACCGTTTTAACAGATGAGGATGCTGTCTTTGAATGTGAAATTAAAATTAATTATCCAGAAATCAAACTGTCATGGTACAAAGGAACTCAAAAGTTGGACGCCAGTAACAAGTATGAAATAAGACTAGAAGGTGATCGGCATATACTGAGAATTAGAAACTGTCAACTTGAAGATCAGGGAAATTTCAGAGTGGTGTGTGGTCCACATATTGCTAGTGCTAGGCTAACTGTGATCGGTAAGTTCATTTAAGTATGATTTTGAAAATGATTTATATTTTTGATTCATCACTTTAGGATGTCTTCTAAAATATATATTTTAACATACTAACAGAACCTGCAGTTGAACGGCATCTACATGATACTACTTTCAAGGAAGGACACACATGTACCCTGATTTGTCAGTTTTCTATCCCAAATGCCAAATCTCAGTGGTATAGAAATGGAAAGGCCATTAAGATAGGAGGGAGATATTCAACCCAAGTTTCAGACAAAGTACACAAGCTCATCATCAAGGATGTTAGAACAGAAGACCAAGGACAGTATACCTGCAGACTTGACAACCTAGAAACAACTGCAGATCTAAGCATTGAAGGTTTGTAAACAGACAGAAATGGCTTTATCACAATAATGATAAACTATTTATGGATGCTTCATTAAGAGGGGAAATACCCCTGCCAGCATAAACAAATAGTTTTTGTACAGTATATGTAATTAATATGATCCCTTTCCCCAAATTATATGATCTGTGTTATAGGTATCCTATTTATTCTCCTGTTTTTGTGATTCTTACGGTTTTATTTGATCATATGATTTTATAGATCTCTTTGTACTTCAAGCATCCTTTATCTTAATTGCCCATATGGCTTCTCTTCTATGGTCTCCTGCACAACAGTCTTGATAATCAGTGCTCTTGTGTCTTCTTAACTATTTTCCTGAATAGAGAATTTTACAGGAGATGGAATGAAGACTTCTCCTTTCTTTGTATTTCTTTTTTCCTCAATTCCTATTCAGTATCTAGGTAGATTTCTGTCATTAAATGAGGCAATGATTAAAAGGTATATAAACAATAACAGACCTGAAGTGGAATTTATTCATTTCTTGTTTCAAAAACAGCTGAACCAATTCAATTCACCAAGAGCATCCAGAATATAGTAGTGAGTGAACACCAGTCTGCAACCTTTGAGTGTGAAGTGTCTTTTGATGATGCAATCGTGACATGGTATAAAGGCCCCATTGAACTGAGGGAGAGTCATAAATACAGTTTTAGAAGTGAAGGTCGCTGTCATTACATGACTATCCACAATGTTACTGCAGAAGATGAAGGTAATTTTAATTGCACATTTTAGTTGACGCTTTTTTTCTCGTGTTTTTCAATGATAGGCAAAAATAAATATCAAAATAATTTTCTGTTTCAGGTGTATATTCTGTAATTGCTCGTCTTGAACCAAGGGGTGAAGCAAGAAGCACTGCAGAGTTGTACTTGACAACCAAAGGTTAGTGCATGCTCTGAGCATTGTTTGTGAGTGTAGCTTGCATACAAAATCGAATACCTGATATAACATATTGGAACAAGAAGTAATTATAATTTTCAATCTATTATTCTCTTGCAGAAATCAAACTGGAATTGAAGCCACCAGGTAAAGAAGAACATTTGAATTGCTCTATGAATCTCTTGATCCTGTTTAATTGCATGCCCTGGTTTATAATTTGTCCTTGAAACCATTTCACAGAATTTGCTTACAGTAACCTAATGCTATATGCTGAAAATTAATGTTCCTGATCTCTTAAAAAGAAAGCCATTGTAAATGTTATAGTTACCCAACAATTAGTTAAGAAAAAATTTGTTTTCTCTGAAAGCTGAGAGTGGGCCAGTGAATAAATATAATGTGATACAGCAAGGTTTAAGGAATAAGTTGTTTTTAAACAGACAGACAAAAATACCACTGGTGAAGTGTGTGTATTATTAAAGTAAAATAGATTTCCATTCTGTAGGTTTTATGTGAGAATAACCTCCTAAGTATCATAAAGAATTTAATTTATAAAGTAAAATATAATAATGCATGCCATGATGATAAAGTTTAGCAGGGCTCAATGG
Organism: Crocodylus porosus; assembly: GCF_001723895.1. Taxonomy (NCBI): domain Eukaryota; kingdom Metazoa; phylum Chordata; order Crocodylia; family Crocodylidae; genus Crocodylus; species Crocodylus porosus. The sequence goes on from NW_017728949.1 coordinate 37,819,827, forward strand.
CCAGGTAGAGACAATACACTTTTACTAGTATAAGAGACTGGAAACCAGTCTGTACCTATAACAGAACAGAAGTTCAGCACATAAAACCGGTCTATACCCATAACAGAACAGAAGTGCTGTACACACAGACTAGTTTAAAAATGATGGAACCCAATCTAAGATTTGCCCCTCCTCCCCCACCAAAAGGTGAATATATGTTCTGTTTGCTACTGATCTAAACTATGCCATTTATAAATAACTGCATAACCTAAACCGATTCCATCTCAGGCCTTCTGAATAAGTACCTAGCCAATAAGTGTAGCTAGGGTAACCTACATTTGAGGAGAAGGAAGTCTTGGTAACTTGCCATTTTCATTTCTATGATGTTAAAATACATGAGAGAGAAGGATTATGCAGCACTATCCAAGAGGTTACAGACAGGTGTAATTCAATTAAACTAAAGGGAAGCAATGTTTGACTATTTCCTAACTGAAGAGTAACAAACCCTGGGGAAAAGATGGACACCCCATCTACGAAATCTTTTAAAATTGCAAAATATTGTGAACTAGTTCTGGGAATGTACACATTTATCAAAACATGTAATTCCTTTCCAATAATTTTATATTTTGATTTGCCAGATGTTCCTGATGCCCGAGTTGCAGTTCCAGTTGAAGTACCAGCTGAAGGTAGGGTGAATAACCATATTTTTATACATACATATCTATCTATCTATCCATACATTTATACAGACAGACAGACAGACAGATGCATGTATGTATGACTGTAAACATAACATAAACATAAACACACATGCATGCACGCACACATATATATGAGTGTGTGTGTGTATGTGTGTGTGTATCTCTCTTTATATATCGATCTCTCGATCTCTCTCTAGCTATATATAGTTATATATAGATACCACGTACATAGTGATTCAGTAAGAATTTGGGAAATTCAGAAACCTCAGAGAAAATTTCAAAAGTAGCAGAGTAAAATTTGTTCTTCACTTTACAGAACTTGAATAAGCTGGGTTTCATTTGGTTTGATTTGATTTGGGTTGATGTGGGGAGGGAGGACTCCACTGAGATAGTGTTTAGAATCCAGCTTCTTAACCTTCAGGTGTGCTACAAAGCAACAGCAGTACCGTAGCCAGTATCCTGTTCCTTAGCACCTCTAGATCAGTGGCAGATATGTTCTTCTTAAGTCAATATCTTCCATTACTCTGCTTTCTTTATAGTTTTCCAGTTTCCCCATCTGCCTTTCATATCTACTTCTTCCTTTTGATTTCTTGTGCATTCTTTACCCCAACATTTTTTCTCCCCCTTCTGCCTCCCCCTTCCCTCCCCCAGATAACTAATGGTCAGATTCTTAGTACCTTACTTTAATAAAAAGGATGTGTAGAAAGCCACTATAACATGATTCATGCCACTATTGCCAATGGACCTTTACTCTAGGTGTTAGCTTTTTCCTATAGCTCATAAGCATACCATGGTCTGCAGATTTTTCTGAGTTTTCTTGGTGCTTGATATTTTATGTAGATATGTGCAACCTTGTCCTGTGGATATCTGGATTTTTATGATGCTTTGAGATAGGCTTATTGGCATTGGGTTTTGGGACTTATATTGGGCCGTAGCAGCAGCAGGAACGTTTCAATGTGGATTTTCAAAGCTTACATGGGATTTTTTTTTCACATACCAACAATAGTATAACTGAAAGGAGGCGACCAGGACACTAGTCCCATGTGCTGCCCTTGTGGGGAGAGAAAAATAGCTGCCATTACAGTGGAAGCTGATCATATTACTGTTGCTTTCTGTGGGTCATGGCTGTCCTGTGGGCTGTGGCTCCCCAAAGCTGTCCTGTGGGTGGTGCTGCCCCAGGCTAAGAGCTGCCCTACTATGCCCTGCATATCAATCACAGGAAGTATTTTAATAAAAGCATTCTTTTTTTTTCTAAGCTCCTCCTATTCCTGTGGTTCTAGCTCCTGTTGCTCCACCACCAGAAAAGAAAAAAGGTAGATATATAGAAGTTTTTAAATGGGAAATTTTTTCTGTATCTAGTTCCCACTTTTTTCCTCTAAATATTCTTTTTTCCCCCCTAAGATGTTCCTATTCCTTTGATTCTACCTCTTGCTGTTCCACCACCAGAAGAGAAAAAACCAGGTAAGCTTGCTGCAGATTTAAAATAGAAATGTTTCAGAAAACAATGCACTATATTCAATTTCTAGCATTTTTTTCTTCCTGATATTAAAGTTAATAATAACTTTAATAATGTCTTTATTTTTTCAGAACCTAAGAAAATTGTTCTAAAGAAAGTCCCCAAAAAGGTGGTCCCAAAAGTTCCTGAAGAGGTTACCCCACTTCCACCTAAAGGTAACACAGTCAAGTCAAGCAAAGGCTTTAATCTTGTAAATTTTATCCACTAGATATAGTATCTTTTCTATGTTGTTTTGTCTTGTTTTATAATATACATACAAAACATTGTCATCAATTGCTTGGATTAAGCTACTGCTAATGATAAAACTATCCCTTTCCCTTCCCTACAAGATGCCTTTCTTTAAATGTTGATGTTATATGGATTTTTATTTTGTGTTATGTTAAGATTGTCTGGAAATAGAAATTATCTTGGCCAACATAACACATAGGTAGCATATTTTGAATATGCTTTATATGTGGGGAAAAAATGTGTTTTTAGACAGTATATGACCCTTTAAAAATAACAAGCAGAAAGAAGTAGTTAGACATGTTAATCTGAAGTCAGCACTGAGACACACCTTATATACTAACCGAATCAGAGATATATAAGCTTTCATAAGCAAGGGTTTACTTTATCAGCTGCTATGAGAAGACAGCACAGAGCAGGCTATTCAACAAGAAGGGTGATTTGAATACCATTCAATTAAATAACGGAAAAGAGCAGAAAAATAGCAGCTGCCACTGGAGCTGCACAATCATGGCAGCAGCAAGGTAGCAGCCAGAAATCATTGTTGCTTTGGGTGCCTCGCTGCCTTGTTACACCTCTAGTCATGATTGTGTCACCATTCTGCTTGAGACTGACCAAGTTCGGACAATAGTGGAAGGCAAGTAGGGAGCAACCTGATATCAAGACTACAGCGTAAAAATGTTAAATGATCTCATTTAATTTTTTGAAGGTCATTAATATTTGCCTGTCTTTTCATGCATACCTTTCAAACTCCATGTTTTAATGGACAATCTTCTTTTGAAGTTCCAGAGAAACCAAGGAAAGCACAAGAAGTCACAGTAACCTCTATAGCCAGACGGGAAGAAATTTATGAAGAAAAAGAAGAAATTTATGAAGAACCAAGAGAGGCATATGAAGAATGGGAAGAAGACTTTGGAGAAGAGCATGAATATGAACTGAGAGAAGAGGGTTATGAGGAAGGGGAAGAGAGATGGGAGGAAGCTTATGAAGAAAGAGAAATAACTTACGAAGAAAAAAGAATTATTCAGGAAGAAGGTATATTAGAACTTCATCATTTTATTAATCTCTTTTCCTCTTCCCTCCACCTCACTTCCCCATTTCTCATACCTCCTGGCCTCATTAAATTTGTAATGAACAAAAAATTACACATTTAGAAAATACAGTACATAGAATCATTGTTATTTTGTACTATTTCCCATATGTTTTACATATGCATTAAAGGGGAAATAATTTAGAGCAGTTGAAAAATTCATCGTCTAACAGGTTTTTGAATGGGATCATTCCTAACAAAAATACATAGGGTTTCTAGTGTATGACCTAACTACCAGTGTTGGGGTGAGGCACTGGGCTTGATCAGATCTTTATCTAAACTCTATGGCTGCCTATACACATGCTTGGGAGTGGGGGAGCCATTTTAATTAGAGCACTTAATAGAACAGATAGCCACTGAAATTAAAACAGCTCATTGCCATGTGTATTAATCCCCTGTGCATTTCAAAATGGCCGTGGAACACATTACCTAAAACTCTTTCGATGAGGTTAAGATAAAGCAGCCCTGCAGCCATTTTGAAATGTTTGGAGGCTTAATACACATGACAGCGAGGCAACGCTGAAGCGTTTTAATTAGATGTGTTCCAGTTAGAATGTGGATGAGCATGTCTATAAGCAGCCTGTGACCCTGAACTGTAGCACTGCTATAATGGAAGTTTGCCCCTTGATAGTAGGATCAAGTGGCTTGTAGCTGCCTCCACCTTACAAGGAGAAATGGGGATATAGAAAAGAAAGAAAAGGATATCAAGAGTCAAATTTGAATGCTGCATATGCCAGATGCTTTAAGCTGCCAGATGATGGTTATATTCAGGAGCATTTCTTCCCCAAACCAGGGGCAGCTTCCCTGCCATGTTTAGCTTTGACATGGATTTGAAACTTCGGGTAAAGTTTTTAAGATGATCTGGGTGTATTACAATTGCTGTCTAGAAAGCCTATAGAAATCATTCCTCCAGCATGAAGTTTAGAGTAGCTATTAAGGGTTTTCACATACCCATTAGAAACTTTGTCCTTGGTTGATCTTACTTCTTTATCATTTTGTATTGTGCTCAGTAGCAAGCACCAATAATTTTTTTAAATGATGGAAGATGACACATTTTACTAGGATTATTAATTTACAAACATGGTGAATTTAGAAATCTTCAAATGCTTTATGAATAAGCAATAATCTGGAGGGCTACAGATTGTTTTTAATTGTCTGAAATATTTTTTCCATACAATTCCCACTATCCCTGACAAGGGTGATTTGGATGCAATGTTTTGAAACTACTTCTAAGAATCATATTCTAGCATCAAATCCTGTTGACTTTACAGAGAACAATGTGTCTGTATATGAGGATGGTTTTTGGTTCTAAAATCTGTGAGAAAGGAACAAGCCACATATCCTCCTGTTATTAAATATTCAAGTTTGTGTAAATGCTTCTCATTTTTATATTCTTTATTTTTGTACATCATTGGCCAGTATTGGCATTTCCCAATCCTAATATGTTTTCCACCAAGGCATGTATTTCCTCTGAATTGACTTACATTATTTTTATTAAAGTGGTTGGAGTTCCCAGGAAACCTGTGCCTGAGCAAATAACACCACCAATTACAGCTGAAAAGAAAGAAAAGAAGGAAGTGACTGTACGCAAAGGTATGGAGTTTACTGATTGTTGCCATGAACTAATCATGAAGTACTATTAATTTGCCAAAAAAGTTTCAGTTCTTTCTTACAACAGTGTAAAGTAGTTATGGAAATAGTAGTGGTACTTGTCATTTTTCTCCTCCAGCTCATGTAGCAGCAAGATATTACAAGTGTCTGGGGTGCTTTGGATGGGTGGGTTGGATGGATCAAAGCATAGCTCAGAGATTGCTGGAAAAGTAACTTTTCAACAAAGGTCATCTTTGTATCACACACCAATTCTTGGAGACTTGTATCTGGGCAGAGTTTCTGGAAGAGCAATGTAATTACATCCTCAGTATGGCTCTCTAGGGATCTACCTAGGTGGAGGTCAGGCTCTCTGGCCTATTTTACAGGGTTGCCACTACTACTAGACAACGATGTGAAGGAATCTACAAGAGAAAAACTGGCAAAGATTAAAATATAGAAACATCCTTCTCTAATTGGTTAGTATCTGGGCAACAGTATGTAAGATAATCTAAATGTCATGAAATGTTTTTAAATCATCTGCAGTTATAAGGAAACCTGTTGATGAGCAAGTTAAGATAACTACTCAGCGGGTTGCAGAAGAGGAAGTCCGAGTGGCTGAAGGTACTGTTATTTATTTAATTATTGTAATGTTTCTGTTACACAAAATTAGTTGGATTGTTGCCGTTTTGTCAGTTGCAGAAGCTAGTCTGCATTTTACAGTATTTTGACCAATTTTTAGTCTTTGCAACAAAAATAACAACTGCCACCTTATTTCAGTCATAGAATTATAGAGTCATATTAAAAAGGAGGTCTGGATTGGACCTCAGGAGGTCATCCAATCTAACCCCACATTCAAGGCAGAACCATCCCAGTCCATCAAAACATTATATATACTTCGATATACTGAAGGATGGCTTAAAATTCTCAATACCATGTCCCTTGTTACCTGTAATGTAATAGTCCATTTAGCTTGCCAGACATTTTGCTTCATTATGCAGTGTGCAAGATAGGAAGGAACATAGATTACTAACAACTAATGCTGGAGGGCAAGCAGTGCTGATTGTTCTGTTCAAACCAACATATATGCAACCTCCAGGTTTCCATCCTGGCCAGTTGAGCATAGAACAGTATTTTCCAGTCTACAACAGAACTAAAACACCTGGGTTCCATATACAGCAAGATGAGGAGGCACTGAGCTTCCATGAACTCACATTTCCAATTTTTCTAGCCTCCTAGTAAAGAATGGGCAATACTGATCAATCAAAAAGCAGCTGCTTCCCTTCCCTTGTTTTGCATTGTCCCAAGTGAGCCTGGCAAAGCCACTGAAATTGATTGTATTCCATTTTTTCCCTTGATGTTTTCTGACTTTGCACATTCTTAAAATGCCAACAGTTGCCAAAAAGGTTCCACCACCAAAACCTACTCGGGTACTGATTGAGGAAGAGGTAACCAAAATGAAAGGTATAGATTCTCATCCATCCATTATCTATTACTTTCTCTGTAGTGTCTCATGTGTATCACGTGTGTATATATATGCCAGTATGTTTGCAATGAATTCTCTCCCACATTACTCTGTCATGACCACTCTCATTGTTTAACTAGTTATGTGTTCTAGGGCTTTATAGTTGAATATTTTGTCCTGTTGTAAAAAAGCATAGCATTTTTTTTTAATGGGTTTTGTTGCTGGCTTTCCAATCTTTGTTTAAATTTCCTATATGGCATTGCAGAGAAATCCGGCTTTTTCTTTTTGTATAGAGCTTGCTGGTGAACACCTACATTTGAATGGTCTCTCAAAGTTTTATTGAAGAAGTGGTGCTTTGTGCATCTCTGCTGTGATAAAAGTTAAAGCCTATGTGTTCTCTTGTTTTAGGAAGCTTTCTGCACTATTTTTAATGTTGGAGCTTAATACAACCTAAACATTATGTTATGTTGTTATTTTGTTTCGTATTCAGTATTCATGCATAAATACTAATGATCTAAATCTGCGCTGTAAGACTTAAATGTACAATTGACTTACTAGTTTGATAAAAACTGATACACTGTCTACCACAAATATGCATCTAGAAAAAAATGCTAAAATGAAATCCTATCTTTAAAGTACCAACAGTAGAAAAGTGGACTATTTCAGAAGAAAAGATGTCTGTTTCTGTTCACACAGAAGAAGAGTACACATATGTCCCAGGTATGTAAAAGAAATTAAAAAAAATTGTAAACTCAAATAAACTATCAATCTTGCTGGAATTTCTTTTTAAAATATTTTTTGTGGAAAATTATATATTTTAAACACATTGTACATTTATGTTTCATATTGCATCGCTTTTCTATGTTCATTGTGTTACACAGCTTCAGTATTCTCTTGAATAATAGATATAAGCATTTTGTTTACAACATCTCATTATTATTACAATGATTTTCTTTGAAGAGAGAGAAGTGCATGAAAGAACAGTTATTGAAGAAGTTGAAGTTCCTGAGATACACTATCCAGGTAAATTATTGTAAATTTATATTATTTTTAAAAGCGTATATATTTATTAAGCTTTAACTCTTAATTATCACTTTACTTAATAATTATTTATACTGTTACTTGTTAATTATTATACTCTTATTAACAATGTGCTCATGGAAATTGTAAGTATTTTCCCCTCTCTGAATTATACCCTGGCCAGGGACAGGCATTACACTTTTACAGGTATAAGTGATCAGAAATGGGTCTATACCTGTAACAGAACAGAAATTTGGCACATAGACTGGTTTAAAAATGGTGGAACTTTATTTAAGACTTGCTTATTCCCCCAACCAAAGGGTGAATGTGTGTTGTGTTTGCTACTGTTTTAAACTACAGTGCTTCCAGAAAACTGTGTAACTTAGACTAATTTTGCCTCAGACTTTTTGAATGTCTGTACCTATCCCTTATGTTCAGTGTACTTGAGAAAGGCTAAACACACCATATTCCTAAAACAACTAAGGACACTAACATTTAATATCTTTAAACATCTTGTTGTGTTTTACAGAATAGTAGAGGCAGCAGTAATATCTGTTATTTTTGTGGTACCGATAAAGTTGAATAATATTTTTACAATAATATGTTTCATTTTTCTGTCTTCCTATATCATTTACATATACCAGTCTCCACCAAAAAAATACAATGTCAAAACTACTCAAGTTTCCTCCACCAATGGCTCTATCCTCCAGAGTTAAAACACTAGTGCTAGTGCATTTCTACAGTTTTCTCTCAAGCAACTCACATTCATAACTACCCCTTTAAAAAGCAGTTATTATTTCATATATATTGATGGCATAGTGCCTATTTGATCAAATAGATCAATTTAATTTTTAATTTTAGTTTGTGTATATGTATAATTCGTTGAAAATTGTCTACACTGTTTTCTAAATAATTTAGCAATCTCCTAAATATTTACACTGCTATATCTTTAAAGAGCCTGAGGTGCCAAAGAGACCTGTGCCAGAAGAAAAGAAACCTGTTCCTGTTCCTAAAAAAGTGGAGGCCCCACCAGCTAAAGGTACTCCATCTGCCTTGGGAAAAGCAAGAACTTTTTGTCTTTTGTTATCTTAATTTTCTGGAATCTTAATTAACTGTATACTTCTGTTCTTGTGTTATCATTATAGACCACCTACAAGACTTATTCAAGAATTATGCATGCTCCAATTTAGTTCACATAAACATTATTTGTTTCAATTCTTATCCTATCACTATTCCTTTGTCTGTTTTTTGTATTTAAATTGTGGTTTTCTGTGCTAGTCTGGATCTTTTTTACTATTTTAAAACACCATAGAAAATTATGGTGTTTTAGTAATAATAAAAAAGCATTGCACTGCAAATAGTTTTCATTCATTTATAAGTAGTTTGCTATATGTCTTAATGCTGTGCAAGTTGCTGTTTAGTGTGATGGCTGCATAATTTGCTTTCTTCAATAGTCTCATGGTATGTATGTCTTATAAAAGAATCGTTTAATCCTGTGCTCTGCACAACCATTCTAAAAACTTAACTACCACCATTTTTAAATGATTTCTTTAAAGTGCCTGAAGTTCCAAAGAAACCTGTCCCAGAAAAGAAAGTACCTGTTCCAAAGAAAGAAGCAGCTCCTCCAGCAAAAGGTACATCAACTCTTGCCCTACTATGTTCTGTCTTCATCATTAATTTAATTTTAAATATAAGCAGGTTACATGTAATCATTATATCTGTTTTGCTCCTAATATTTTTCTCAATAATTTTCAAAACCCTTAGAAAGATTATTTAAGCCTGTTTCAATATCTTTAAAGTGCCTGCAGTGCCTAAAGAACCTGTGCCTGAAGAAAAAGTACAAGTTCCTGTTCCCAGAAAAGTGGAACCTCCACCTGCTAAAGGTACATTTAATGATAGATTGCACATGTGACTTTTTGCTTTAAATGGCTTTTAATCAGTGCACATAAAAACAGGTTTATGTTTTAGTGACAACACCATAACAGTGTGGTGCAACAACTTAATGCTACCTGGTATGCTTGTAAATAACTCTTCCTTTGATGAAATAATTCAATCATAAGTTTTATTCATTTTCTAAGTACTACGGTTTGGCTGGGTGATTTGCAGGGGTTTGGTTTTACTTCTCCAAAAACATTTTCTTTTTGTAAACCATCTATATATTTTAAAGTGTCTGATTGCTGGATTACCTAGATTATCTTTCTTGATATTCTTATGAATGAATGCAGTTCTACAGTTATCTCCTCAGTAAGTATCCTCAAAACTATTATTCAATATTCTTAAATTTAATATTTTTAAGTGCCTGAGGTACCAAAGAGGGCTGTCCCAGAGGAAAAAGTTACTATTCCCAAAAGAGAAGAGGTTCCACCACCTAAAGGTACATCTTTTCTTGATAGCCAAAGTTCCTTATTTGTTTATTTTACTTTTGGTTTTATCTGTTCCTTGAATATGTGGTTAGTCATTAAAATTAGTTATTTTATCTCAATAAGTATTATAAACTACATAATTTTCATCATAATTATGGTTTAGACAAAATCTTAGGACAACCATAAATATTATTTAAAATTATTGCAATTAATATTTTTAAAGTGCCCGAGGTGCCTAAAAAAGCTGTTCCTGAAGAAAAAATACCAACTGTTCCTAAAATAAAAGAGGCTCCACCTAAAAAAGGTACATTTTTCTTTTGCTTTTGCTTGTATAAAAGTGTTGGTCTATGTTCATTTTGATTATCTGCTGTAAATGTGTAACTCTGTGTAATGTCAAGTGTCTCTTTTGCCCATTTTCCATTTTGAAAATCCTAAACCTAAATAATGTCTTAAAGTACCTGCAGTGCCTAAGAAAGCTGTACCTGAAGAAAAATTACCTGTTGCTGTTCCTAAAAAAGTTGAGGCTCCTCCAGCTAAAGGTATGTTTCCTGACAGAGTGGCAAAATGTGTGATACTTAATAACTTCTGTTTATTCTGAAGTTTATACCTTCTGTTTTTTATGAATGACTTTCTATTATATTTGTGCTCCTATTTGGAGTGCTGTATTAGTATTCTCTGTTAACTGCAAGTGAATGTATTTTGTGTGTGTTATGCAATCCTATATCAAATGCTACTTTAATCTTGTGTACTTCTTTTATGTAGTTATCGGTGTCCATAAACAGATCTTCAAAAACTAGTCTTAGCAATCTGAACTAGTCTCTTTATACTAAAACTAGAAATTCACACATTTAATATTAACATCTTTCAAAGTGCCTGAGGTACCCAAGAGAGCTGCTGTTGAAGAGAAAATATTTATTACAGAAGAACGAGTATCTGTTGCAATTCCAGAGGAGGTCCCATTACCTGAAGGTACATTGCAAATAGAGATACTTTGTGAGGAAAGTAACTTCTGTAGACTGCCCTTGTGTACATTGTGTTTTGTTTTTCAAACCCCAGTCGCTCCTCTTGGTTGTTATGTGTAAGCTTTTGCATTACAATTTTTTACAATCTCCAGTGAAGTCAGCACCTCCTGTGTGCTGCTCATCTCTTCAGTCCTTGGGCCATGGTCCAAAGCCTGCTGAAGTCATGGGGAAGACCCCCATTAAGTGCACCAGTCTCTGCCTGAGGCCATTAATGAGGTGACAGTGAAAATTGAGATTTTTGTGGATAATGGCACCTTGCAGGATTGGACCTGTAAAATCTGTCCATTCACAAGAGCTGTATCTATCAATATGTCACACCCATGCAACAACACTTCGTATTTCCTTTGCACTTTAACTCTCTCATCACCCTTTTTTGTCAGATCCTGTAATACATCAAACCTATAATGTCCCAAAGGAAGACTTCAGGCATGTCTACACTGTCACTGTGCCATGGCCAAGAAACATGACCACCTACTCAGGCTTGCTCAGCACATAAGAAATCCTAGATATAAGCCATCTTTAGAGCATCCCTGAGCAGAAGCACATCCAAGACTGAGATCTGTGTGTCACTGGAGCAGTCACTCAAGACTTTTCTAAGTTGGTTGCACTGTCTCATTTGGGGGATTTGGCACAGAGTGGCCTCATCTACGTGAGCCACTGACTGCACAGTCATTACTGCACAGTCATTTAGTACTTGTATACTGCATTGCTGTGCAGTCAAGTCTCCGCACAACTTCATGGTGATGCTGACTACTCAGTAGCTTGTTACTCCTGCACAGTAGCATTGCCTCATGGCTCATGCCCTGCAACACTACTGTGCAGTAGTAACAAGCTACTGCGCAGTAAGTGTCTTGCACAGATGCAGCCAGTTGGAGCAAATGGGAAGGGTTTGTTTCTTCTCTGGCTCTTGCACTCAGTGAGTGTGTCTACACAAGACACTACATTGCTGTAGCGACAAGCTATGGTGATGTAGTTCATCACTATGGCAACGTAGCATCAGCAGGCGCAGTAGCAAATGTGTAGTGGGGTGCACATGTAGATGTTCCTAGTATGAACCTATTCCTATACCCCATTAACGAATAGCCATTCAGTTCTGGATAGTCTACGCATTTTTTTTCAGGATGCTGCAAAAGCCAGATTTTGAAAAGTAGACACCTAAATTTCCCTGATGTTGTATACATAAATCCATACAATCCTTTTGGTTTGCACCTTCACAAAATGACCCATTACCCTGCCACAAGTTGGATTTTTCTCTCATACATAATATGCTTGTTCACATAACCTGCCCTTTTACTTTATACTAGTTCTTCTTAACCTGCACACAAAATGAGATAGAAGTATTTAATTCTTTCGTGCTGTTTCCCCTCTGTAGGCACTATCACGGGAAGTTTAGGAAATTATGGCATTACATTGAAATTACAGGTGAACAATGTGACTTATTTGGCATATGGGGAAACACTGAAAGTGTGTTTTATCCAATGCATAAAGCAGAGCATTTATAGCAAAGCAAATACAGGCTAAGTACAGATATTCCAAAAGCCCAAGACAGAATCAATCAAACCTTTGTGGGTTTCTCTAAGCTGCATAGATTGGATCGGGAGTGAACAGAAAACACGTTCGCCCTGCAATGATTGGGTAGGAGGGGAATGCAGATGCCTCCATTGGCTGAGGCCAGAAGGTAGAGGATACTCCTGCATGCCAAGGGCAGTTGAGTGCAGCCAAGCACACATTCCCAGTCCCCAGCTATCAACATAGACCCTCCCCCATGCCCAGCCCTATGCTTCCAGGAGAGCTCCAGAGCAGGTCATCATAGCATATTGCCCCCCTGCTGCCATGGACCAGGCTGCTGGCCATGCCATAGTGACCCCCTCCGGGGCTCTCCTGGAAGGTGCAGGTGAGGGTCCATGGTGACAGCAGGGGGTTGAGGACATGTGCCTGACAGCCAGTCAGGGGTGGCCTGGCTCTGTAGAAGGAATGATTGGGCTCCAAGGGGCCGGATCCTTCCTTCTATGCCATGCTTCTGTCCCCACTGCCTAGCACAAGCCTCCCAGGCTGACCAGTGCATCTTTTCAGAGCTCAGCACCAGCAGCAACCAAGGGGCCTGATCCTTTCTTCAGTGGAGTGTCCCCACAAGCCTCCCAGGATGCTGGGCACAACTTATCAGCTGCTGCTCATGCCTGCAACCCAGCAAAAGCCTCTCAGACTGCCTGCTGCATCTTGCTGGAGCTTAGAACCAGCAGCAGCCAGCAAGATGCACCAAGTAGCCTGGGAGGCTTATGCCAAACTGCAGGCACAGGGGTGCTTTGTAGAAGGAAGGATTGGGTCCCTCAGCTGCTGCTGATGCCAAGTTCTGATCCTTTTTTCTATGAAGTGCTTCTATTTCCACTCCCCAGCATGAGTCTCCCTTTCCCCCACCCCACTCCCACCGCCTGCCTACATCTCAGGTCTGTGACAGCCCAGAGCAGCCAAGCATCCAGTGAGTGCAAGCACATCTCCCTGTGAAGGGTAGGCTAGCTGTGGGGAAGACCTCAAAGGCCACTGAGATGCTGGCAGTCAGTGGCCTAACATGAATCAATAGAGGATCTGGGACAGAAGTTCGATAGACTTGTCTAACCTAAATTGATTAACTGATACGACATGCATCCAGGTTTATTGTAGATCAGGTTCTGCCATTTTTAAACCAGTCTGTGTGCACCGAATTTCTGTTCTGCTACAGGTTTACACCAGTTTTTGGTCACTTATACCAGTTTGTGTGTAATGTCTGTACCTGTCCATAGGTGTACAAAGTACTTCATGTGTTATGTGCATGTATGTCTGTCGATATGTATTTATGTAGCTCTAACTTTGACCTCAAAATATTGTTATAAGTCTACCACAACAATTATGATACAGATATACTAATAGCAAACCGTATCTTTAAAGAACAAGAAGTGGAAGAATGGACTGAAGAAATGGAAGAGGTGTCAATTTCTGTTTATGAAGAAGAAGAAGAAATTTCAGCAGGTAGGACTGCAAATAAGAGAGTCTAGGCCATAGGGAAAATTATCCATGACTATTGCTATTTTAAAAATTAATTTTGGTCTTGTACAAGCAAAATTGTCTAATTCCACTAATATGACCTGCTATTCTTATCACCTGCCTGAGAAAATCATAGCTGGGTCCTCTTAAAAACAGGTGAAAATAGTCCGTTAAGAGGCTCATCAGAACCGCCCTTCAAAATACACTAAAATAGATTTTATGTGTCATTTTCAAACATATTTTCCAAGCAAATTTACAAATTTTTTCAAACTGTTTTTAAACCCAGTAGCAATGTATGAACGTATAAGTATTATACATTGGTTATCCTTTTTTTGCTAAGGGTAGTGAAAACAGTAAGTCACACGTTCCAAATATTGAAATGATGCATTCTTAATATTATCTTTAAAGTGACTGAAGAAGAGCAGTACTATGTAGAGGAGAAGTATACTGTTCCTGAAAGAGAAGAAGCCCCACCAGCTAAAGGTACATGTACTTGTCGATATGGTTCTTTCCTGTCTTAAAGTACCTGGTTACATAGTTTTTGTGTGTGTGTTATATGTATATTTCATGTTTTATTAATAAAGTATAAGCTTACTGTTTTGATACCATTATCTTTTCTGAAACAGTATTATGTAATCTATTTAAAGTGCCTGAGAAGCCTAAGAGGGTTGTGCCAGAACCAAAAGTTCCTGCAGTTCCTAAAAGAGAGGAAGCCCCACCAGCAAAAGGTACTTCAGCTTTTCAACGTGAACTATTTGTTTGTTTCACTCTAAGCCTTCCTGCTGTGTTGTTTTGATGTTTCCAGTGTGTGTTTTACAAATGCGTGTTGTATGTGACACCATTCTCATCTCTGAAACTATATCCTGTAATATTTTTAAAGTACCCGAGAAGCCAAAGAAAGTTGTGCCAGAACCAAAAGTTCCTGCCGCTCCTAAAATCAAAGAAACTCCACCAGTAAAAGGTATAAAACATTTGCTAACTAAACTTATGTACTTATCTTCAAAAAAGTAACCTCCATTTTATGTTCTCAATTTGTTAATCTTATCTTGTGTTGATGAAGATGTGTATTTCTAACAGGCATGATGTTGTTTGCATTACAACTGTGTTATGATGTCTAGTATTTGTGTGTGTTTTCCTATGCCAACACTTCCATTATTGTTTAGATAAGAAAACACTGTGAGATCTCTGTACCAAATATAATAAGGATATTATGGATTAAAATTCTAAAAACTCATCTTTCTAAAGTGCCTGAAGCTCCTAAGAAAGCTGTTCCTGAAGAGAAAGTACCTGTCCCTGTTCCTAAAAAAGTGAAGGCACCACCAGCTAGAGGTACAGCAATAATTTGTTTCTTGTCACTTGGAAAAAATCTTTTGCTGGCATTTTCAGTCTTTAACTCCTAACTTGTTAAGAAAAATATGGTCAACTTGCTTCTAATTTCTTTAGCATTAAACATGCATGTGCTTCTATTTGTATGCAAAACTGTCTCATGTATATGTATTCTTAAAGAGTTGTATTTTTAATAGTTTGTATTAATAGTAAAATCATTCCAGTTTTCTAAAATTACACAATATTTTTTAAGAACCGCCAGAAGAACGTGTACCCACTTTTGCTATTGAAGTAGAAGAGCCTCCTTCAACCAAAGGTAAAACAATGAGAACAATATTCTCATTTTGGGGTCTTTTCTTTATCTTCCTGTTTTGTTTGTTTGTTTTTTAAGTGTTTTACATGCAAATATTATGTCCTAGTGATGACAACCCTTATAACCCTGTCCTCTGCATCTTAATCATGTATTGTCTATTACCTGATACCATTGTTGGTTGTGTTTTATATTCTGACCATTTACTTTACTGTCACAAATCTGTATTTGGTGAAACTTTCTGTGTACTTCCTTTGACCAAAAACCAGTTAAGATGAAAAAAGTTCATTTATAGCTGATAGAAATAAAATATTTATATTCCAGATATTACAGATTAATATTCCTACATTTAATATTTTTTAAGTGACTGAAGTGCACAAGAAAATTGTCACTGAAGAAAAGGTATCTGTCACTAAAAAGGAGGAGGCTCCACCAAAAAAAGGTAGATTATTTTTTAAAGCTACTCAAAAGATCTCTGTGTCTTAATATTGTATCTAATATGTTTCTAACATTTAAATTACTTTGTGTAAAATATAAATTTTAGTTTCTGTTTTTGTTTCCTTATTTAACTTACAAACACGTCAATTGTCTGTATTCATGGGGGGGGGGTTTATTATTTGTGTTGTTTGTGAATAATTTAAAACTTCTAAAAATAAACAATATCTTTAAAGTGCCAGCAGTACCGAAGAAAGTTGTGCCAGAAGAGAAAGTGCCTGTACCAGTTCCCAAAAAAGTGGTGGCTCCACCAGCTAAAGGTATATAACCTCTTTATGAAGCATATAAGGAAAATCAGTGGTGAGAACTCTTTGATAAAAAAATCAATTCACACAAAATTGGTCATAAATTAAAAGGACTTCCACTACAGTTTGACAAAAAAAGCATAAAATTGTCTGGAATGGTCATAGTCCTGCATTTCTCATGTTTCCAAAATATTCTTAGTCTCATTGGCCACTTCAGGTGTGCAGCTGTTTTTAGAAATTGAGCATCCCTCAGTTTCAATGAGTGGATGCTCAATGAATCTGACTATTAAAAAACCCCAAAACTAAAAACCATAAAAGAACTATCAATGTTTTATTGCATCATTAGCATTTCAGGGAACAGAGTCAAATACAATGTCCTTTATTTCTGTGATTTTCCTTGTTTAAAAATCTATCTTTTCATGTGTGTTGAGTGTCATTTTTTGTAGTTAAATACCTAAAATATGTAACACAGAGTAACATCAGCCTTGCAGAACCTTGCCTTTAGACTTTAGAACCCTTATTCTGTGACATGCCAAAATGTCCATTGCTTTCTGTATCTCTATTGTTTTTTCTTTCATGCTTGTATATGTGTAATTTCTGATACTAAAATTGCACAGTATGGAAAAAATATGTTACCAGTCTTCAAAAGTTATATACTCCATAAGCCAACTGTACATCCAGCTCTGAGTACATGAATGTTTATTTTTTGTCTTCGTTAAATGTATTTATGTATCCTGTTTCATTTAAAGGTCCTGTCTATTTTACACATACTCTCCTGCTTTGTAAATGTTCATTATGTGTACTTGGTTGTGCACAATTCTTTTACAAGAATATCACAATATTCAAAGAAGAACAACTGAATTTTGCATTTCTTAAAATTACTATCTTTTAAGTACCAGAAGCTCCAAAGGAAGTTGTCACAGAAGAAAGAGAGGCCATTGCTGTTCCAAAAAGAAAAGTAGCTCCATCACCAAAAGGTATTCAATTATTGATTAAATTAGAAAAGATGTGTTCCAGCTGCTGTGTTGCTTCTTTTGCTTCAGTTCATCAAAATCCGATAGAACCTTAAACTGGAGCAGCAAATGTCGTCTGATTTTTCCTACTTTTTCTTGTGTGGAAAATGACAGAAAGGCAGTTAAGAAACACATCTTGATTTTATATAGATCTTTATATTGTCTTACTGCAAGTATTGTACAAGAGGAACAATACTAAATCTAGACTCTGTCTTTAAAGTGCCAGCAATGGAAGAACACTGGGCTATGGCAGAGGAAGTCTCTGTTTCTTTTTACTCAGAAGAAGATATTTCATATACAGGTATGAACCAACGTAAAAAAATAGTTTTAGGTCAAAGGAAGTGACCTCCAGGATTTCAGATGTAGTATAGAATTTTAACTCAGTCTGATATTAATACATCTACAGCAGTGGTCTCCAAAGTGGGGTGTGCGCACCCCAGGGGGTGTGCAAGACCATCCATTGGGGTGCAGGAAGAAAATACTAGAACTTCTATTTCTATTTATAGTCATATAAATATACATATATTGACGGGGGGTGCTCAAAAATTTTTTGCTGTTAGGGGTGCACGATCAAAAAAGTCTGGAGACCACTGATCTAGAGTATCCAGGCAATAGACAAACCTCACTAAATGTTTCAACTCTAAGGAGTTAATGCTTGAGACATTATGTGTAACATGGAGGAATCTTTCCAGCCCCGCATCAGTAGGATGATGGGGTGGGAAGAAGTAAGGACATCTAGCCACAGACTTGAGGGAAGAGAAGGACAGAAGGAAAAGGCCCCTGGCAGTCCAGCAATTCAGTGAAGCATCTGAGACAGGAAGAATGGTCCAGCTGTTCCCAAAGACAGAGGAAGGTATAGAGTGCAGCCCTCCCCATAGAAAGAAAGAAGTGCTGTAGGTGGGAAAGAGCTGTCTTGTGGATTAAACCCCCTGACAGGAGTGGTGAGGCAAATTGTGGCTGACAAGTCAACAAAATCTATTGCCAGATACACTAATAACAGTACAGTTTCTGGGTTCAGAGGTAACTGGTATTTAAGACTAAACTTTAGGAGCTGGTCAGACTTCATACAGTAATGCTTGTTAAACATGAGTTGTAACATCCTAAAGAGCAGCTGTTTGCCTGATCTAGATTCTCACAGTAGCTTGCTACAAGACTATATTCAGTTGTTCCTTGCAATATGAAGACAGAAGATACTAGACTTGCTACTGAAAAGTGGATTCCACCTATCAAGAAGATTAATAGGATCTCATACTTGCTAAAGGAAAATCCTAGTATTTTGCCAATTCTTACAGCCAAACACTAGTGCTTTATTTACTAAACATTAATTCTGAAAGACTTGCTGCAGAATTTTAAAAACCATGAGCCACTGGTGTTCCAAAAAGTGAAGATCCACGGGGAAAGTATGCATTCTCTCATGGATGAACCTAGAAATAGAACACAATTTGCACATCAATCATGTTATTTTGTGCAGAGGCAAAAGCTGGTTAATAAACCTGACAGATACGAAACAGACTGCTTGCAAAAAGATTGGCAATTTTTCTGTTCTGTCATCTTGCCTTGGATAATGGATAAGAGTTGCTTTCATTTTAATGAAAAGTTCAGGCTCTTTACCTTCTCTGATCTGTGCAAGAAGTTTGACTGGACATGAGCTCCCACTTTGCTGTATGGATTTAAGTGTTTGTGTCCTACACAAATCCTTTGTTGCAAGTGGTAGACTGAGAGCTGCTACTGTATTTACTGAAGAAGGTCAGAGGAAGCCAGGGAAGCATATTTGCATAGAACACCCTATTATCCTCTTAGGAAAAGAAACGATCACAAAGGGACTGACTTCTCTCAAAACAGATCTGACACAGGATGAGTTTACAGTTCTACTGGCCAGGGGAACAATGTAGACCATCTGATGATCACATGCCTGCATCGGGGTGCAGGCCTTGTGGTTATTGTATTAAATTTATGTTTTATTGCTTCTCTCATAACTTGTCCAGTGTCAGTCTGCTCTTTTCCCGTAGTGACATGTAAAACCATTTGTATGTCAGGTATCTTTTTTGTTTCTTGCATATTTCTGAATGGCACTATTGTGCATTAGCATTCAGATTCTTGCTTGCATCAGTTTTGCTTTTATATGTTGTTTTCTAAAGTTCTTAAATGTAAATATACTGTGTCTTTGAAGTGCCTGATGTGCCTGAGAGAGTTACCATTGAAGAAAGAATATCAATTTCTGTTCCTAAAAAAGAGAAGAAACCACCAGCTAAAGGTACACTGGATATTGTATTAGATATGGAATACATGTTCTTTGAACGTCTTGTTATAAATATGCTATAAATACTGTTCTGTGTTTTTGTTGTTTGTTTGAATGTATGTATTTTGGTTTAATTCTTCTTTTGAAATGCTTGACAATTCTTAGTATTCATGAGTTTTAAAGTTTATAACATTGGTGTCTTTTAAAGTGCCTGAAGTTCGTAAGACAGTTATCCGAAAAGAAGAGGTATATGTTGAAGTTCCTCAGTATGAAGAGGAAGTTGTTCCCCATTATGAGGAAGAGGAAGAAGTTACCAGATATGAGGAAGAAATAACTCATTATGAAGAAGAGGTCACCCACTTTGAGGAAGAAGTACCTCAGTACGAGGAAGTTCCTCAGTATGAGGAAGAAGTTCCTCAATATGAGGAGGAAGAGGAAGTCACCCATTATGAGGAGAAAGTCACCTACTATGAGGAGGAAGTAGTACCCAGCTATGAAGAGGAAGTTCCTCAATATGAAGAAGAGGAAGAAGTTCCTGAATATGAAGAGGAGGTCCCCCCAGCAGTCAAAGGTAGAAATTTAATTTTGGTTTAAACATCAGAAAAAGGACTCTTGTTTTACAGATATGTCAATATAGTCTTTTTAATTTACTAGAGGATATGTGATTTTTTTGTTATAATCATTAATAATTACTATGTGTTGTAAAGTGTGTTGGAATGCCTACTGTCCATTAGCATTTTGTAATATAATTTATCCATGGTATACATGATGATCTGGTATGAGAAGGGAATTCATATAATTAAATATGACAAAGAACATGTCATTCAATTTACCTAATTCTTCCATCATGTCTTATTTCCATCAGATCATATTTAAATTTATTATTGACTTTAAAGGCAGTTCAACATAAGAAAAGTTGTATGTATCCAGATAATGAGTAGGATTTTCAAAAGTTTTTAAGAGATATAAGCATACAAATCCAACTGATTTTTATTTAGGTTATTTGAAAAACTTGTTAGTACTTTTTAGGAAATAAAAATATTTTCATAGCATTCAGAGATGGAAGAGGCATATTAAATACCCATACCATTCCTATAAAATGCATAGCAATTATTAATTTTAAATATTTTTTGGAGAATATTTGATGAAGATGTCTGGAAATTTTCAACACTCTTGCTTTGGAATGACCATATTTACAGCTGACATGAAAATCAGGTCATCCCAAACTCTTGATAATAAAAAAATGGCAGTGTCCTTTATCATGACATAAAGACAAAGGGTAAGATATCCAAAGCTGTTAAGGTTCCATTTTTAGAAGAAATATGAGCACTTAGGAGTGGGTAGATACTTTAGAAAATTTTATCCAAGTCCTTGTTTCACATTTTCCATTTTCTGGCTGCCACAAGCAGGGAGAAGTTTACATTATATTTCAACCAAGTAACACATGTCAAAACTAGACCTTGCATTGTCTGTATTTGTATTTTAACATACTAATTAACATATTTTAAAAGTAGAATTTATTCCAAATAAATGTCTAGGTTACATGCTGTGAAATCACCATAATTTTTTTCTAGATTAGGAAGAGAGATTGGGATTAGCTCAGATCAAGTCAGCCTCAGTCATTTTAAAGGAGGTAACAGCTGTCTCTGCCTTAATGAAATGATCGTTGTTGGCAGAATTAGCTCACATTACTCCTTTCCTAGTTTAATGAAAGCCAATAGGATTATGTTCTTCTACCCTTCATATGGTATTATGTCAGGGATATTAAGTACAAAAAATGTTTAAGAAAGACTTTCAGTAATATGCTGAAGGCAAAACTCCCATTAACTTCAGCAGAGTGAGAATTTCACTCTTTATCCTTCAAGGAAACTGCTGGGTACCTTTGGCCTTCAAAATTAAATTTAGGTATGAAATGATGGGTATATCTAATTAACCAATGGTTCCACCTTATGAGAAAATTGGTTAATAAAATCCCATAGCTCTCCTTATCATGTATGGAGCCCTGGCAGTACTCTCAACACTTCCTAGAAAAAAAATGCAACCATGTTATAGATATGGTCTAAATCTGGAAATTCAGTATGTTTAAATGTACACAATAAGTTTAAGAAAATGCACCAAGGGGTTGTGTGGAGGGAGCCTGAACCTCTTCCTAGTTGAAAAGAAGAGAGAATCCACATTTATCCAAATTTTAATTCTGACTATTTTTTAATCCACTAAAACCAGAAATAAAATTACATTTTTTTCTGCAAATTTCCTTTCCACCATCATTTTGACCATTTCTAAGTTACTTATTTTTAAAAGATCCAAAACATATTACTGTTAGTCTTTGATTAGGCAATCCCCTACTGATGCTGAAGTTTTTACCTAGGTGGATCAGTGGCTGAGTAAGGATTGCCTCAACACATAAACCTACTTGTACAGTATTGTCTCCTGTGTTTTTGCTATCAAATTGGTGTTAAGCTATACTACTGTGGTTCGGATATGTGTTAAGTTGTTGTGGGGGATGTTTTCTTGCGCTCGAAGTGAGTTTTTGCTCTATGTGCTCCTGTTTTAAAAGTAAATCCCTAAAATAAAAATGGTATTTTTAAAGTGCCTGAGGTGCCCAAGAAACCCGTCCCTGAAGAAAAAGTACCTGTTCCCAAGAGAAAGGAAGCTCCTCCAGTAAAAGGTACATCTCTCCTCATTTAAAGATATCATGCTTCCCTTAGTATTTAATTAATCTTACTTCTTAACTCTTTTATGTAAATGTTAATTTTCCTGTTCTTGAGAGGGGTTTTCATGTAAAATCTTTGTAGTGGTTTCTTATTTTTGTTGCATTTCTGCTTTGAACGGCTTGTACAGCATTCTTATTCAAAAATAATATTTTTAAAGTTCCTGAGGTGCCCAAGAAACCTGTGCCAGAGGAGAAAGTACCTGTTCCTGTTCACAAAAAGAAGGAACCTCCACCACCTAAAGGTACATCTACTCATGATTAATGTATACAGAAAAATCTTCCATTCATCACTCATCTTTTCAGTCACATTAAATGTAATGTGATGAGAGAATTCTCTTCTTGAAAACTGTTGTTCCACCTGTTTGTTTGTGCGCCTGTAATCTGTGCCACTGGTCTTTATCTTATGTTTCAAAAATCAAATGCTCATATTATAATTATTATCTTTAAAGTGCCTGAAGTGCCAAAGAAACCTGTGCCAGAAGAAAAAGTTCCTGTTCCAGTGCCCAAAAAGAAGGAAGCTCCTCCAGTTAAAGGTACATCTGCTCATGTTTACATGTGCACAAAATTCTTCCATTTGTCACCTTCCTTTTTACTTTCATTAAATGTATTTGAATAAAGAAGATCATTCTCTTCTTGATAATTATTGTTTCATGTACTTGTTTGTGTTCCTGTATTTCATGTCATTGTTCTTCATCTTATGGTTCAAGTTAAATTCTCAAATTACTATAATGTCTTTAAAGTGCCTGAGGTGCCAAAGAAACCTGTGCCAGAGAAGGTACCTGTTCCTGTGCCTAAAAAAGTGGAAGCTCCACCAGTTAAAGGTACATCAGCTTGTGATGCTCCCAAAAATGTTGTCATTGTCTGCTTTCTTATAGAACATAACATACAAGGAACTCACTCTCAGGCTTCAAATTAGACTCCAACTCTTGGGGGGGTGGTCCGTGGTGGTGGCAGCTGGAAGCCGGAAAGAGCCAACACTGCTGCTGCCATGATGGCTTGAGCTACTTAGAAAGGCGTGGGGCAGGGCAGGGGCTCTTGTCTCTTATGGGGGGACTCTCATCTCTTACAAGGGGCTCTCATCTCTTTTGGGGGGGGCTCAACCCACCTCAAACTCCCCCATATTTTGAACCCTGATCATTTCTGTTTCCAGTGTATTCAGTAACAAAATTCTCATTGACTTCAATAGGATCAGGACTGAACTGCACACTGTGGAAGTTTTTATGATACAGGATTTACACATTTGTACCATTTTATATTGTTTTTCTTTTTGGGAGCGGTGCAAAAGATAGAAATTATTCCTATAATAATATAATGTTGTCTAAAGTGCCTGAGGTACCCAAAAGAGCTGTCCCAGAAGACAGAGTACCTATTGCTGTGCCTAAAAAACTAGAGCCTCCACCAGCTAAAGGTACTTTAACTTGTAATTTAAGATTAGTGTGTGTATACACACACACACACACACACACACACACACACACACACGTGCATGCACATACACACACATGTACAGATCCACACACACTCAGTGCACATTCTTTGTTCCATCGTATTTTTTACACACAAATAAAAGACATGTTAGTGTAGCTGTCCTGACGTTTGTTATAAATGTTAGTTTTCTTCTGTTTTATGTTATACTGAAAACAAAATTCTTGAAACAAAAATGTTTTTAAAAGTACCAGAGGTGCCCAAGAAAGCTGTCCCAGAAGAGAAGGTACCTGTTCCTGTACCTAAAAAGCCAGAGCCTCCTCCTGCCAAAGGTACATCAATTAGTAACTAAAATCTGTGTATGTATGGACACACACACACACACACACACACACACACATCCATTCTATATATGTGTATGTGAATGTAATACATAACTATTTTATTCCATCACATCTTTGACACACCAGTACAGACATGTTAGCCTAGTTGTCTTGATGTTTGTGATATGTATGTTTGGTTTTTCTGCTTTATATTATAATGAATATAACATCCGTAAAACAAAATGTCTTTAAAGTGCCTGAGGTGCCCAAAAAGCCTGTCCCAGAAGAGAAAGTACGTGTTCCTGTACCTAAAAAACCAGAGCCTCCTCCTGCCAAAGGTACATCAAGTTGTAATTTAAAATTTGTGTATGTGTCTCTGAAAACAGATATATAAACATACTCTATACATGTGTTTGTTTTTGTAATACATAACATTTTGTTCTATCAGTTCTTTATAACACCAGTAAAGACATATTAGTATATATGTCTTACTGTTTATGTTTAAAGTGTTTGGGTTTTTTTCTATCTGATATTATTTTGAAAATGAAATTCTTAAAACAAAAATGTCTTTAAAGTGCCTGAGGTACCCAAGCGAGCTGTCCCAGAAGAGGCAGTACCTGTTGCTGTACCTAAAAAACCAGAACCTCTGCCTGCCAAAGGTACCTGACATATGTGCTTCCTGGTTCATAAATTTCAGCTCTTGCACTTTATGTTCTCTCTGTCTTATCTGTTGTGTACGTAAATCAATTTCTTGAATTTAAATATCTTTGAAGTGCCAGAAATACCAAAGAGACCTGCCCCAGAAGAAAAAGTACCTGTTTTTGTTCCTGAGGAAGAGGAAGTGGAAGAGGAAGTTATACCAGAGATACCAGCAAAAGGTACATCACCTTGTCTTCAGAATTATCAGAAAACTTTTTTAATTAATTAAAATACTTGCATCTTCATTGTTTTATTTATGTTCTGTATGAACTTTACCTGTGATTTCCATCTCATCGTTTCTCTTCTTTGAAAAATTGTAATCTTGTTTTGTCTTGTCTTCTTTATTTTAATGTTTTTATACTTTAAAAGTAATTTTTAAATTTCTAAGAAAAATGCTACCCTAAAGTGCCAGATGTGCCTAAGAAAGCTATATCAGAAGGAAAAATACCTATGGCTGTTCTTAAAGTAAAGGAACATCCACTAGCTTTGTAGTACTATAATACATTTTCTTGCTACTTAGGATTTCACACTTCTATGGAATTTGGTTTTGGGGATCACAACTTGTAAAAATGTAATGTCCATTCCTTATTTTCAGTAGTCCAGTATTCATTGTTATAAGAAATACTAGGGCTCAGATAGGGTTTGATCCTGCAGCATTGAAATCCATGACAGCTTTAGTATTGACTTCAGAATCCTTTACTGATCAGACCTTTATTGATCAATTATAAAAATATGCCTCAACTGGAATTAAGAGCCTTGTATATAAATCTGCACTAGCAGCACCTGGCAAATACTGTTTACATGGCACAATGTGTCTTTTAACCAAAACATCCAATGGTTTATCCCATAGGTTACAAACTAGACATTCTTCAGAGCATTGAAATTATACCAGTATTTAGCTTGGGATCTGTAGGTGCATTTTAAAATCCCACAACACACACTGCGAAAGGCACTACAGGAAGAAAATAAAAACAGAAATGACTGTGTGAATAACCAACATTCAAAAGGGAAAGTTCATCACAAAAACAAGTTACTGTAGAAACATCCTCTGAACACTGTTTCCATTCAGCTGAGTAGACCATAAACAGTCTGAAAGGCAAACACTTAGGCAATTTGTAGAAAAACCTTAGACAAAATATCCTATGTACTTGGTGTGTGTACGCATGCAGTTAATGCGACTGAATAAACTGTGGAGCAATCTGTGTTCCAGTAAACTACTCCTGGGTATAGCTTCTACATGTGCACCTGGGACAACAGCAAATTGAGTAGGGGAGGAGCAGTTTAGGTCAGGGCTGCTCCTGCCCTACTCAGCTCTCCTGCAGTAGCCAGGGGAGCTCCACACTCCAGCTGCAGCTACCTGCGTGCCAGCTCTGGACTGGCAGGGGACACAGGGGTGAGCCTCAAGCTCTGGCTGATGGCAGCAATATGTCCTGGGGTCTGTGAGGCAGCCCTGGGCTAGCAGGGAACACTGGGGATTAGGCCCAGGCAGTGGGTGCTGAGTCAGACAGCAGAAAGGCTGGCTGGGCTATGAGGCTCCTGCAGCTGCTAAGCCATGTGGCTAGGTAGTATGCAGGAGTATGGCCCCCTGCTGGCTGGGCTGACTGGGTGGAATTTACACCCAGGTCAGTGTTTACACATGCATTGCTGCGCAGTAAATAATTCCACAATAGGAGAGTACTTGTATTTACAAGTACTACCCTGCTGCACCATCTAAAAGGGCCACACGGATAGATGCTGATGTTTTACTGCAGAGCTAATTAGTCTACTCTGCAGTAAGCATCTTGTGTACATATGCCCCTATGTCCTTTCCTCTACACTATGTGTTTGTTTGGTAATGATATAACATATATAACAATCATAGTGGAGAGCTGCCTGATACAATCCTTATCATCCAGTTCCATTGTAGTGTTCCTGGAGAAAATCAATTTACACAGTTTTCATATATAAGCAATTACTGTTGCTGTTCAAACGTGTGTCCTTTTTATTTTGTGTCATGATATTGTTCTATGTAATACTGCTTAAATTTGAAATTCTTAAAATGAAACAATGTGTTTAAAGTTCCCGAGGTGGCCAAGAAAGCTGTCCCAGAAGAAAAAATACCAATAGCTGTTCCTAAAAAAGTGGAACCTCCTCCAAAAAAAGGTACATCAAGTAAATAACTCAGAAAATAAGCACTGTTATTATTTACTTGCATTTTCAACAACTACACTAACATTCAAGATACTGTTATAATTTTAGAAATTTGTATTTTTGTGTCTGTACGGTCTTCTTGTGTTTGACATGTTAATTTTATTGCTGGAGTTTTAACATAATATAACATCTACAAAGTATTTATGTTGTCAGAGAACCCTGTTTTGGAGATAATATGTTTGTTATTTATAATCTAATTCTGTTCTAAAATCATTTTGATTAAATTCTTTATATCAGATCTTACTTTTGTATACAAGTCTGTATCCTTACGGTTTTTTTGTCATTTTGCTTCCTCTTTACTTGCAAATAATATTCTTAAAATAAAACAATGTCTTTAAAGTTCCTGAGGTACCCAAGAAACCCATCCCTGAAGAGAAAGTGCCAGTTCCTAAAAAGGTGGCAGCTCCACCAGCTAAAGGTACTACAGTTTATAAATGAATGTTAATAATGACAATAATAAATAACAAGCATTATTTAATTTACTCTTTACACAAAGCAGTTTAATGTATGTTCCTCATGTTGATTTTGTGCTTGGATATGTACTTATTTGTAAGTTGTCTGTTTTGTACATGTATGTTCCTTAATGTTTTTTGAAATTGTGTAAATAACAAAAATACTAAAGCTAGGTCATGTCTTTAAAGTGCCTAAGGTTCCCAAGAAAGCTGTTCCTGAAGAGAAAGTACCCATTGCTCCTCCTAAAAAAGTAGAGGCTCCAACTGTTAAAGGTATATGTACTCTTGACTGCTGTTGTACATGTTAAAACAAAACTCTTGATCTTACTCTTTCTAACTTCCTGTGTGTTATGAGAGTTCTTGTGGCTCCCTGTGAATTCTTATCTCTGTTTTGTATGAGTTTTTGTTGCTTTCTTATTCATATTGTTTTTATAAGCCAATTTAAAATTACTAAAAAGAAACCTGTATCTTTAAAGTCCCTGAGGTACCTAAGAGAGCTGTACCAGAAGAAAAGCTGCCAGTTGCTGTGCCCAAACCCAAGGCAGTTCCTCCAGCTAAAGGTACAAACATGCCTCACTAAATTCATTTTAAGTTACAGTCTTCCTAGTCATTCCTAAAACTTTTTGTATTGTAATTGCTGTTTTATTAAATGTATTTCTTCCATGTTAACATAATTTCTTGTATGTGGTTTTCTGTTCTATGTTATCTCTTTATGTCTTATTCTACACAAATTTTATTCAAATATTTGCAAGGGATTAATGGTAATAATACTATTTCTAAAGTGCCAGAAGTGCCTAAGAAACCCATCCAGGAAGAGAGAATCCTTGTTCCCACAGTGGAGGGGTACAAATATGAATATGAGGAGTATGAGAAATATGAGCGGTATGAAGCAGTTGAAGAGTTTGAGCAGATCCAGGAACGTGAGGAATATGAGGAATATGAGGAACCTGAAGAACCTGAGAAGCATGAGGAGCCTGAGGAACCTGAGGAGATCTATAAGTATGAGGAGCCTGAGGAACCTGAAGAGATATATGAGGAATATGAAGTCCAGGAACCTGAAGAGTTCTATGAGAAGTATGAGAAGATTCGGGTGACTGAAGAGATCTATGAGAAATATGAGGAAGTTCAGGAGCCTGAAGAGGTCTATGAGGTCCAACCACCAAGAGGTATATCAATTCATGATTTCTTTATTCTTAATAGTCTGTATTGAGTTTCCTACTGATGTTCAGACCTCCTTCCAGCATTCAAAATTGTGTTTTTTCCTGCTTATATCCCACCTGTGCCTGTAGTTAGCGAGAGAAATTTTATATGACCATTTCCCCTCTTGGCTGTTTCTCAATATACTGACCTTCCTATCAGGTATAAGGCATAGTGCAAGGCTGACTTTATTTAGCTGTAATAAGAGCAATTTAGGCATTCCTTAATTTTTTGTCTTCAATTCAATTATAATTTAGATCCAACCTAATTACAAGTGCTAACATTGCTTCCTATTGCTTCCTATTGTAAACCAGTTACCCTATTGTGAAGAATTATTCCCAATAATGGAACAGATAAAGCTTAGATAAAACTTTTCTTTCCATCATTTTAATTTGTAATATTTCACACCAAATAGAAAGTCTACTGAAAAAAATGACTATTCCCCACATGAGAAAAAAATCTTGCATAATTGTCAGTTGCTTGCATAACTTTGAGCTCAGTCAGTATATATTTCAGCTCTTTATATCCACTGTAATACTTTGAAATTAATTTAAAAATCCCTAATAAAATATCTTTAAAGTGCCTGAGGTTCCTAAGAGACGTGTACCAGAAGAAAAAGTACCTGTTGCTGTTCCTAAAAAAGAAGCTCCACCAGCTAAAGGTACATCAGTGTTCAGATAAATTTAAAACCAAAGCCCTCTGTCTCCCAACATTGCTTCCACTAAGATCCCTCTCTTCATTTGACCATGAAGCCTGTAGTCTTTAACCTGATTTAGGCCAATCAGGTTTAAGTTAGGATTATGATGCTAAATGAATGCTGTTTCTTTCAAAATGGGAAATCATGGCTCATTCCTAAAACTTCTAATTAAGGGAGTTTTCCTCTGGGTTTGCACATTCCTACATATATTTTTAAACAAGCTTCATGATAATAACAGGGTACTTGAGGTCTATCCACCTATACCTTGCTGGCACATAATCCTGCATTGGTTAAAGCTCAAAGATTTTTTTCCTCTCCCTTCTTAATGTCAAATAAATTAAATTTCTACTCATTTCTGGATCGGGTTCTTGTGCCCAGTGTGGCCCCTACCCGCTGGAATTGGGCTCTGTACACCGGAGCTGCACTTCACATAACAAGATTGGGCCCTGGCACCCAGCACCATTCCTGCCCAGCCTCATATGCACACCCTGCACACTGGGAGCAGACCCTGGCACCCAACGCTGGACCCGGGCCCCCACACTGCCCCTGCACTCCAAAATCAGGCCCCATATTGCCCTGCATGCCTGATCTAGCTGAAGTACCATGTTATGCATACCACAGGGCTCTGCAAGAGTCAGAAAATTTGGCAGCAGGAGCATAGCCACCTACAAATTTTTGGACCCATGGCGAGCCTTGCCAACTGGATGACATGGCTCTGGGGGCAAGTTCTGGCCACAAGCCAGAGGCTGAGTATCCCTGGCCTAAGCCATTGCTCACTGAAACCAATGGGAGTCTCTCCACTGTCTTTAATCATACCTGAATTAAAAGTAGGGTTGTCAAATATGACTCATGCAGTTGAGTAACATGGAGTTGAGTAACATGGAGGTATATTGGGCTTCTTGGTTCATACAGTATTTAATCTTCTACCTAGAATGTCTATTTAAGAGCCCATACCAATGGGCTGTCTATAAGGTCTATACCAATTTACAATTCATCCAACAAGAGCAAAACTTTTCTTTTCAATGAATATGTATAAGCTCCTCTAATATTCATAGAGTCTGGATGCATAACCAAAGGAAAATAGTTCCCAAAGTTAGGACACAGGATAAGGCCAACAAGAACACACAGATGGAGGCAGAGGGCTGGCTTTCTGTTTTATGTTGATATACTCCTAATATGTTATATGGTGCAGTTCACTTGTGTTCTTTTAAATTCTGTAATTCTCTGTTGAAAGAAACGATTTGTTGTTTGATTTCTTGTTTTATTTTTTTCCAAAATATTGTAAACATTCTTACAAAAACCAATAATGTCTGCCTGCAGTGCCTGCAGTGCCTAAGAAACCTGTCCCAGAAGAAAAAGTATCTATTCCTGTACCTAAAAAAGAAGTTCCTCCCAAACCTAAAGGTATATTTCCATTTGTTATGAATCACTGAACTTTAAATCTTTAAGTCTTTTGTTTTCTTTATTCATTGAGTAAGATATGACTACAATTTGTGTCTTTTCCTGTGATTCTGTTCTTGTTTGAATCATGTTTGTTTGTGTGTCTTCTGTTGCCCTGCTAAGTCATTTGTTAAGGTAATACATTAATTTTATTAAAAGACTATTATATCTTTAAACTGCCCAAAGTACATAAAAAAGCAATACAGAAAGAAAAACTACTGTAGGTCTTCTTGACAGGGAAGAGCCTGTACTGAGTTCTTCCAAATAACTTTAAACATTCTAAACGTGTGTAATATCTTTAAAGTGCGTGCCATACCCAAGAGGGCTGTTCCTGAAGACAAAACACCCACAATTGCTCCTGAAATAGAAGTTCCACCAATGAAAAGTAGGTGGACCTTTAATTGGAATTTTATGGAATTGGTTGGCATTTTATGGATAGATAACAAAGCTCTTTCTCTGAACTAACATATTTGACAGTTTAATTGGGTTTTTTTTCTTTGATATACCCAGGATTTCTAGTCTTTTGCCATAGCTTAGGTTTTGTGATGATGAGCAAGAAATAGGCCAATATTACATGTGTGTAACACGGAATTTTAACATTAGGCCCAAAGTGCTCTTATTCTAGGAACACTTCAGTGAGTTTTGTTTAAACTAAGTGTAGTGAGTAACTTGTCCACAAGTGTTAAAGAAAAGACATTGACATGTTTATTTGTTTATTTAAAATACACTATACAAAAGTTATTAAAAACTTTGTTCATTTCTTAAAACAGCAAATAAAAAAAATGGATGGCACCTATTCCAAGCAGGACAATACCAAATAAGAGTCAATATATTTTCAAAGATTTAATTCTATTTCAGTAGATTAATTTAGAAACTAAACAATATCAGTTCCTACAGAAATGCAAAATATTGGAAGTACATTAGGAGTATATTTTTATTAGTAATGCTTTGTTTTCTCAGTGTGAGATTGTTGTCTTAATTTACAAAAAATTTTGAGATTACTAAAAGAAAGCTACTATTTTTAAAGTGCCTGAGGTTCATAGGAGAATTCTTTCTGAAGAAAGAGTACCTACTGTTATTTCTAGAAAAGAGGAAGCTTCACCATATGAACATACATCAATTCTTCAATGAAATTACAAAACATTGCAGGAAATTAAAGGCAGTTAGTTTCAGGGTCATGTCCATTTTCAGTACAATTGAAGAGACACCATCAATTTGAATTCTGAGAACTGCTAAAAGTAATTTCCCCCTGTACCCTTGAGTTTATTTCCTACTTTAATTTTTTTTATTCATTTTTAAAAGTTTCTCTCTCCTCAAATCCAAGGCTCTGATCTAGAAAAGATCTACAAAATGTTTAAGTTTAATGATATGATAAGATTTAATGAATGCCATTTAAGTGCTGCTAATACCATTGCTCAATTAAACTTTAAATAACTAGAGGGGAAAAACAGTACAATTTGACTATACATAAAATGCTGTCCAATGTCGAAAATAATCTAACTCGAAAAATGTAGGAAAATAGTTTTGTAATCTTTTAGTTTTACTAATATAACTATTATTTGCAGTAGTTGTAGACAAAAATTCCCAGAAGTGTACTATTATCCACTGAAGATATTTAATTAATTTATGCATTTGTACAGGTAGCTGTTTGTCACTTTACAAATATGTATGATAACATGTTGTTTTAATCTTTGTGTTCTAAATGACTTAAAAATTTCTAAAATAACTAATATCTTTAAAGTATCTGAAGTTTATGAAGAAATTCTGGAAGAAAAAATTCCTGTTGTTATCCCTAGAAAGCCAGAATCTCCACCACCCAAAGGTATATTATTTCTTTAAGCAATTTAAAAAATAATGAACTCAGTGTAAATCACATTATTTGTCTTCATGATTCATTTTAAGTTCTATACAATTAATTCATGTAATCATCCTAACTGCTTCTTGAATGTCTTAAAAGTTTGTCTGTCTGCATCTTCCATTCTCTCTCTGTTCTTTGCATTTTGTATTTTACAAATTCTTAAAAGAAACTAATATCTTTAAAGTGTCTGAAGTTTATGAAGAAATTCTCCTGGAAGAGAAAATCCATGTTGTTTTTCCTAGAGAGCCAGAAGTTCCACCAGCTAAAGGTATATAATTTCTTCAAGCAATTTATAAAATAATGAACTCTCTGTAAATCACATTATTCATCTTCCTGAATCAAGTTATGTTCCTTACAGTTAATTCATATGTTTATAATAACTAATCCCCCTTCGTCTTAAAAGTTTGTCTAGCTGTCTCTCTGTTCTTTGAATTTTGTATTTTACAAATCCTTAATACTAATATCTTTCAAGTGCCTCCAGTGCCCAAGAAACCTGTCCCACATAAGAAAATATCTCCTTCTGTACCAGAAGAAGAAGCTCCACCAATTAAAGGTACATGAGCTTCAACTAGGATTTTAATGAAACAAAAGATGTCGGTATATTCTTTTAAAGTTTATTTAATCCTCTGTGTGAGGCATCCAATGCCTTTGTGTATTACGCTGATTTAAGAGGAGGCTCTCTAGCAGTATTATGATATTCTGTGGCTTCATCTATGAGCCTAATTAATTCCTTGATAATTCCTTGATAACTAGTTCCTTGAGACATTACATCTTCATTGAAACTATAAAGCAGTGAATTCCAGCCATTGGTCTTCATATGTTAATACCATCTATTCTGGTATATTTTCCACTAGCTCCTTCAGTTGATTTACAAACTGTGTATTTTGCTCCTTATTTTTTTATATTTGAAGGTTTTTTTTAATTTCTAAAACAATCCAATCTCTTTAAAGTGCCTGAGGTACCAAAGAAAGTCATCCTCAAAGAAAAAGTACTTATCGCTTTACCTAAAGAAGAAGCTCCACCTCTTGAAGGTACATGCACAATTGAATGGAATTTAAGGAAAGAAAATAACTTTTTTATGTATTCTTTAACCTCTTTTAATGTGCAATATGTGTTCCATTTGATATAAAACCCAAGCCCTAGCTAGCTGCAATAGTTAAGGGGGTAGCTTTTGAGGTGAGGTTTATTAATCTCTGCATCAAATTTAGAATTGTTTAAGCACATTTTTATTGGCACTGTCCATTTATTTCAAAGGATGATAAAAAAATAACAATTTTCCTCACATTGAGGTTGTTCCTCAGAAAATTACCTTGTTTTATTTAAATTACAGAAAATATTTTTCTGGGTCACAAACTAAAGTTTTTTTTCATAATTTTCTTGTAAAGATTTTACAAAAACAAAGTATTAAAGAAGATACTAATTTTTCTGTCTGTTTAAAGCTAGTTTCACTGAAGATATTAATAAAAATATTTCAAAATAGTGAGAGAACAGAATAAGTGCATGAGATTAAGTGGCAAGGAGTCCCACCAAAAAAAATCCCTTAGCAATAGATTAGAAAGAAAGTGGACATAGCCTGGCTTGCAGCTGAGGCTTATAAAGTAAGCATCACTACACCACATTCAAATTCAGTCCCAGGAAATAATGAGGCTTAGGACATACCACACTACCTCCCTACCCACAGCACACTGAAATCAAGAAGTGAGCAATGTTTTTTTGGTAACCTACTTTTTTAGTAACCTACTTAACAGTGGCCCGTTTCTAAGGATAGGTCAGGAGCCTATGTTTCCCACTGTGATATCAGGTCTTGCATTTGGTTTTTTGTCTCTCGTGTTGTCTTTTTGTTTTAACATGTTATAAGTAAATTTGAAAATTCTAAAAGAAAACTAATATCTTTTAAGAACCTGAAGTTTATGATGAAATTCCTCCAGAAGAGAAAGTTCTTACGGTTGTTCCAAGAGAAGAGGAAGTTCCCCCTGAAGAAGGTACATTACTGTCTTCATCAACTCTTCAAAGAACTTTCAAAGCACCAAAAACCAGAAAATGCAATTATTCATGTTCATTGTTTAACTCCTGTTCAATATGTTTCACCCTTATGTTCATCCCAATTATTTCCCACTTTTTTATCAATTTGTCTGCCTATGTTTTACGTTGTATTTCTGTTCTTTATTTTTTATACATTCTAAAAATGAACTAATATCTTTAAAAGTGCCTGAGGTGCGCAAGAAACAGGTTCCAGGAGAAAAAGTCCATATTTCTGTGCCCAAAAAGCCAGAACCAACTGCAGTGCCTAAAAAATCAGAACCTCCACCAACCAAAGGTATACATTATTTGATAATTGAAGTTTTAGTAAACAGTTCTATCTTATTTTGCTAGGAAAATCTCTTCTTTGTCTATGATACTGTTCTTTAATTTTAATTATCTTCTAATTTGTCTGTCAAACTGATATCAGGATTTGGTATCAATGTCCCTTTTTTATATGTCCTGTTTTGTGTTACTTTACTATACTTTATTATTTGTATATGCAGTTGAAATTCCTAAAATTAAATGCATGAATATCTTTAAAGTGTCTGAAGTGCCCAAGAAAGCTGTTCCAGAAGAGAAAATCCCTGTCACTGTTCCTAAAAAGCCAGAAGCTCCACCCACTGAAGGTATAGAGCATAATATGAAGTAATGAACAATTATCTTGTTTGCCAGATAAACAGTATTTTTTCTCAGAAGCATGTCTTGGTCTTTGCTTTTGTTATTATCAGATCTTTGGAAATTATTTACAATCGGCAGTTCTTCTCTTCTAGAAGTACATTTCTGATGATACTTTTATTGCAAGGATACATAAAATTACATCAGGCAACTGGATAGAAGAAAGAGAAAGAAATCAAGCTATGATTGCAAAATAATAAGCAGCAACATAGCCCATTTAATAGACATTCCATATAGGTTGAATGTTGTCACTAATGGATATCAGAATCACTGTAAATGACTTTACAAGTCCATTCACAACTATTAGAGAATAATATTGCAACCCCCTATCACCAGCATCATGTTAGTTTTAATGGCCATTTGACTACTAGTTTGGATGGGAGAAGTGGCAGTCCAGAAGCAGTCATTCCTTCTGCCATTTTTGAGAATGTACTAGAACTGTCAGTTTGGAGGTTTTTCACTACTGGTTGATAAAAGACTATTGGAGTTCCCGTGAATGGTGCTAACACCAATGCCCTCATTAAAATAATAGGGCCAATGAAGTCCAATAGGGATATCTTGACCAAAAAAAGTGTATATAATTGGTACAGAATGTGTGTTAAACAGATGTCTGTTACTTCATGTCAACATGTTTTTGTCTCTTTTCTTTTCTTAATACTTGTATATGTATTTTAGAATTCCTAAAACTAAAATAAACTAATATCTTTAAAGTGCCTGAGGTACCGAAGAAAGCTATCCCAGAAAAGAAAGAACCTGTTGCTGTACCTAAAAAGCCAGAACCTCCACCACCTAAAGGTACATGCCAATACTGGAGACATTCTGAAGATAAATGTCTCCCTCTCTTGGAAATAAGGGTTATAATCCTTTGTTTTAAAATCTAGAATAGCCTTTAGTAGTAATGTAGTACATATCGCATAAAACAAATCACTCTTTGCATTTTATATCTTTAATCTTCCCAATATGCCTCTTACGGTGGATCCTTATTCTTAACCATTTAAATACCTTTGGAATATTAAATATAACAAAACAAATACTGTTTTCTTTAAAGTGCCTGAGGTGCCCAAGAAAGTTCCAGAAGAGAAAGTACCTGTTGCCGTTCCTAAAAAGCCAGAACCTCCTCCAGCTAAAGGTACATTTCACCACAGATAAATCAAGAGAGAAAACCTTTGCCTTGTTCTTATTAATGTTATACTTTAAGTAAGCATGATCCTGTTTCTTTATTTTTATTGTCTAAACTCTACATTTCTATTATTCTGAAGAGTCCAAATCCCTTGTTGCTGGACTATAACTCTCATCAGAATAATAAAAGTTCATAGATTAGAGATAGCTGCACATCAGATAGACAGAGGAAAAGGCTTTGAGGCTACTTTAGAAGTTTCTAAGAAGAAACAAGTCTTCTTTGGTACGTTTATCTCAAACATGCTAGATTCTGTCCACGTCTACACTTGATGCTTATTGTGCAAGAGTTCATTACCAGGGTGCAGTATCTCATTAGTACTGTGCAGTAGCATTGCAGGGCACAAACCATGATGCGACACTGCTGCATAGTAGTGCATAGACCTACTGCACAATAGTAGTGAGCTACTGTGCTACCAATGTCACCAGGAAGCTATGTGGAGATCTTACTGTGCAGTAATGCCAGTTACTGCACAGTCATGCAGTATTTGAGTATGCAAGTACTACATAACTGTGCAGTAACAACTGTGCAGCCAGTGTCTCATGTGGACACAGCCTCTAGGTGTGGAATCAATTAAAAATGGGATTAAATAATCTCAAATCACAAATTTGGAGATATTAGTTCCGGATGGCTTCGGTAGCCATAGAACAAGTCACTTGATATATGGATAGTCTAGAGAAGAAATTGTCAAGCACAACTTCACTTTAGGAGAAATTGTTCTCCTGAAAAGTGTTGGGTGGAAAGGGCAGCTATAAAAAAGGCGATGTTAGCATGAGCCAAAATGAAAGAAAAAACTAACCCAAAAGGAAAAGAAAATCCATCTGACATGGAGGATTCAGATATTGTAGTGAAAATATGCCCATTATAGTAGAAGAAAGGATGAGGGTAATAAATGTATATGATGGCTTAAATAATCTCCATAGTTTTATTTTCTTCTTTTGCTTTAAAGTTTTACAGGTATCAATAAAATTCTTTATAATAAGAAAAACTAATGCTATTTCTTTAAAGTGCCTGAGGTGCCAAAGAAAGTGGTCCCTGAAGAGAAAGTAAAAGTGCCTGTCCCTAAAAAACCAGAAGCTCCACCAGCTAAAGGTATGTGTTATTACAGTAAAATTCTACTGACAGTTTGTCCTATTCTCACTAATGTAACTTTTAAATATTCACTCTGTCCAGTTTCTTTTCCACTTTAACCTATCATTTATACATTTTATTGTGGGGTGGGGGGGAGATGTCTCTTCCCCAACTGATATTTACACATGGCTCTTAATAAAGAGTGTAAAT
The DNA here is from genome assembly GCF_001723895.1 of Crocodylus porosus. NCBI lineage: Eukaryota > Metazoa > Chordata > Crocodylia > Crocodylidae > Crocodylus > Crocodylus porosus. The sequence goes on from NW_017728949.1 coordinate 37,857,590, forward strand.
AACTGACACATTAAGTGGTATAGTATATTCTATGTTTAGTTATATAAGATCTGCCTTTTAAGATCAAAATTATTGAGGGCCCTATACTGTTCTTAATGCTTTCCACACTTCCTTGAAATTTTTACTGTACACATAAAATTTAACTTTAAAGTGCCCGAGGTCCCCAAGAAGGTGGTTCCAGAAGAAAAAGTACCAGTTGCTGTGCCTGAAGAACCAGAAGTACCACCAGCCAAAGGTATTTGTTATTACTGAGAAATCACTGGGGGGACATCTTAGTCTTTTTGTTTGTTTGTTTGTTTGTTTGTTTTAACATTGTTCAAGACAACATCAAAGATATTTGACATTGTACTTCTATTGTCTGTGGGTTTGTAAATCTTATTTTTTGTGTATAAGTGAAACAAAGGATGCTTGGAACTTGATAGCCTCATGAAAATCCCCTGGCCTTCATATTTTCTATTGCTATTTTATTCTTAATGTTTTAGCCCTAATTATGGTATTAATATTTTTAAAGTGCCTGAGGTCCCAAAGAAAGTGGTCCCAGAAAAAAAAGTGCCTGTTGAAGTACCTAAGAAACCAGAACCTCCACCTCCTAAAGGTATATGTCACAACTGATGAAATCACATAAACATTCTTTGGTTATACAGAATACATTTTAAAATAGACTTTGTTTTCTGTTATGAGATTTATCATTGTTTCTCATTGTATAAATTAGTGTGTGTGTGTGTGTGTGTGTGTGTGTGTGCAGTAATGCCAGTTACTGCACAGTCATGCAGGATTTGAGTATGCAAGTACTACATAACTGTGCGGTAACAACTGTGCAGTAAGCATCTCATGTGGACACAGCCTCTAGGTGTGGAATCAATTAAAAGTGGGATTAAATAATCTCATGTGCTCAAGTGTGTGCTCATTTATGTGTATACATATGAGAGGGAGGAGTTAAAGCTCACCACCACAAGACCAATGCAAGGGAGGGAATGTCATGAAGTGAAAGAGATAAATTACCATTTAGATCTGTAATTGTGAATATATTTTGTGTCTCCGAGTTTTGGATTTCTAGACCAGTTTAAATATTTCAGAAATATCTTTGTCGCTCATAAAAATAAAAGAAACAACTTTCTTTTAAGTGCCTGAAGTACCCAAGAAAGTGGTCCCAGAAAAGAAAGTACCCATTGAAGTACCAAAGAAACCAGAACCTCCACCACTGAAAGGTAATTGTTACAAGTGATGAAACCACAGCAAAATCTTGGCTTGGTTCTCTGGAATGAAACATACTTTTCTTTTCCTGTTAAGACATTTGTGAATTGTTCTTCTTGTGTGTGCATTTGTGTATGAGTGCGTTCTTGTAGAGTGCATTTGTGTATGAGTAAAACTCAACATAGTTAAAAGAGCTAGCAAGAGATCGGTTCAAAAGAATGACTTTCATTGAGTGACAGAGGGTGCACCTACACATTCATTAATGTGCTTTTGCTAATGTGCATTAAATTTAGTACCTCCACTCTGCGGTACTAGAAAAAGACGCATTAGCCTATTTTAATGTGCATTGGTGTGAAAGTGTACATTTTCTTTATGATGGAGGAACCATGGATTAAATGCTTTAATGTGCATTAAAATAAACTAATGTGCATTATAGCTTATGTATAGATATGTCCAGAGAGAGGCAAATTGACATCGTGAATGTTTCTGATATTTCTGAGTTTTGATTTTCCACAGTATTTTTAATATTTTAAAACTATCTGTGACATTCATAAAAATAAAAGAAATTGCTTTCTTTTAAGTGCCTGAGGTTCCCAAAGAAGTGGCCCCAGAGAAGAAAGTACCAGTGGAAGTACCTAAGAAACCAGTACCTCCACCACCTAAAGGTATATATTAGTCACTGAGAAAATCATAATAAAATGTTGACTATTTTTTGCAAATATTACCTTTAAAAAATTACTGTTTATAATAAATATAACTAGATTGGCTCCTCTCCTTTAGTTATCCATGCATAGTTCCTATAAACAGTGGGTTTTATGTAACCTTGTCAAACACTTGCAATAAGTCCCCTGTCTTTGTTACCCTGTTTTTTCTGAGCTTGCTATTACTGATGCTGGTTTATGTCTATCTCCATCTTACATTTTAATTTTATATTTTTAATACGTTATAAAATTGTTTATATTCCAAAAAAATAAAATAAGTTAATATCTTTGAAGTACCTGAGGTGCCGAAGAAAGTTGTTCCAGAAGAAAAAGTACCAGTGGCTGTACCTAAAGAACCAGAACCTCCTGCTGTCCCTAAAAAACCAGAACCTCCACCTGCTAAAGGTACTTATATATACACTGACATCATAAAATAAAATCTTATGTATCACTTTATTATTTTTTAAAGCCGCAGATCTTTAAAGGCAGCTTTTACATGAGTTTGGGGGGTTCATGTGCACATATGTGTGTATGTGTGACTAGCTGATGTTTGAATATACATTGGCATTGCTTATGTCTGATGTTTCCTAGGCTTTATAACTCTTATTAATGTAGTGTATGTTGAATATTCCTGGAAGTAAAAACAACTAATGTCTTTAAAGTACCAGAGGTACCGAAGAAAGCTGTCCCAGAAGAGAAAGTACCAGTTGCTGTGCCTAAAAAACCAGAACCTGCTGTTGTACCTAAAGAACCAGAGCCTCCACCTGTTAAAGGTAAAAAAACCACCCCAGTACTGAAGAAAACATAACACTAATATTTTTATCTGGTTTTCTTGTTTTTTAAAAATTGTCCAGGTCATCTCAGGCTCCTAAACTCTATACATTCTGTGACTTGTACTATGTATGTGCATGTTATCTACCTGATGTCTAAAAAACAGTGTAAAAATGTTTGCTGTCTCTATTTGTATGTTTTATTCTTCTTCCTTATATTTTCTATATATATTTGATATTCATGAAAATCAATACAACTAATATCTTTAAAGTGCCGGAGCTACCGAAGAGAGTTGTCGCAGAAGAGATAGCACCTGAGGTTGAACCTGAAATAATAGAGCCTTTTGCTGAACCTGAAATACCAGAAGCTCCACCAGCTAAAAGTACATGTCTTCCTTGCTGCTACCATGAAAGAACCCTTTTCTTGTCAGCTAGAATAGCCTGACCATTTTCCATTTGTTGTTTGCAAATCTTCTCATTGTCTAACTGTATTCTCTGTGTATATGTGTGCTGTGTGAGACAAGCCCCTATTCAGCAAAATGTTTCAATACATATTTAAGTACTCTGCTGAAAAGGGCTAGCAACTGCAATTAAGTGATAACTGAATATCACCTTATCAATGTCTTTCATAAGTCTGTGGTTTTTGTTCCATTGATCCCTCCAATATTGTCCACAAGCCTTTAACAATCCTAAAAGAAAGAAAACAAATCCCTTTTAAAAAATGCCTGAGGAGACAGAGAGCTGTTCCAGAGGTGCCTATTGTCACGTCTAAAAAAACCAAAAGCCAACTGCCCTTCCTATAAAAACCAGAAGCTCCATCAACTAAAGATAATTAATGTAATTTTTTTCTTGTCCTCTTGAATAAAAGTTTAACATATGCTCTCCTGCTTATCATCTAAAATATGTTACATGCATTTATCATGAGAATCATACGGTATCTAAGAGAGTGAATTGACCTCACCCATTTCTTGAATATGTTCATGCTTTCTGAGTCACTGTTCAGCTGGTATAAAATTAAAGTTACTAATATCTTCAAAGTGCCTGAGGTACCCAAGAAAGCTGTGCCAGAAGATAGAGTACCTGTTGCTGTACCAAGAAAGCTAGAACCCCCACCAGAGAGAGGTACATGTCTTTAGAGATATTATCATAAAGAAGAAACTTAATTTTGTTCTCATAAGACTTGCCTTAATGTCCTTTGCCCAGTCTATTATTCCCTGTCTTACTGTGAAAACTGTACTGAATGTAATAGTGCAAAAGTAACAAATCAAGATCTTTGAATGTATCTACAGTAATGTTTTAACATTACTGTCTTCTGTGTTTTATTCCTTTACTTAATACCTCATTCACATTTTTATAAATGTAAAACTAAAGCAAGCTAATATCTTTAAAGTAGCTGAAATTTCTGTGACAGTGATCCCACTTACTACTTTGTTTAACAAAAAAAAGAACCACTGCCAGCTAAAGGTGCATGTCACCATGCATATGGTTATAAGGAAGAAAATTAGTCTTGTTCCCTTGAACAACATTTTTATCTGACCTCCTCCAATCTATTCTTTCCTATTTGTGTGTTGTAAATTGTAATTAGGATAGAAATTGAATGCAGACGTGTCAAACCCTGACTCTGCCTAGCAACTGGAGATATTTTATGGCATCTAGAATGTTCACAAATTCAGAGTTAATATTTAATTGTTTGCAAAAAACCCCAACAAAACTCTCTCAAACTTAGGAACACTATTAGTAGAGTAATGCAGAGTAACCCAAATCAATGCTGCCTTCCTAAATTAGATTACTGACAGACTGAAACTATGGATCGGAAATCAACTAAAAAGCTAGAACTTCCACCAGCTCAGAGTACCTGTTGATACAAATAGTTCCACAGGCCAAAATTTAGCCTGGTTTTCTTGACACTTACTTTAAATACAATTAATTTCCTCCATTATTGAACATCCGAGATGTGTAGAGTGTAGGTTATTGTGAATGAGTACATCTAGTATGACAAAAACTTGATTGAGTTATAAATTAAGCCAAAAAATACAATCAGGTGATGTGCTCCATATATTCAATATAATAAGAGTCTAACAACTTTTAATAAAAAAAAGAGAAAGTGTTTTTGAGGGAGTTTCCAGTTTTGAGTTAATGTAAATTATGGCAGCATGGTCTTTATGATTCTCCTGACAGTCTTAAGCACTGGAATAGAGAGATATAAATACTCAACATACAGAGCCTCTTCTATTATTCACAATAAAACACTTTAATTGACAACACTTAGACATTAAAGCAAAATAAGAAAGGATTAGATATATATTTTTTAAAAGATATCACTACATTAGACAATAAAAGGAAAAAGATAAGAGTGAGATCAACAAAGAGGAGGGAATAAAACCAAAGGGCAATAGTAGGGGTAACAATGAGGGGAGATAAGCCCTCACTTTACAACTGCACAGTATTGTTCACTGTGTGGCTCTGAACAAGCAATTAAAGAGAAAGAAAAAATCTATGTTACCTCTTACATAAGGATAATGAAGAATATTTGTGCAACTCCTCCTAGAGGGGGTTCTCTTGCAACTAGCAGGCCTGTATTTAATTTACATGCTAGGACACAAAAATTGTTGTTGAAAGGAGAATTTGGTTTCTCACTGGGTGTGTCTACACTTGCAATTAATTCAACGCAATAAACTCTGGAGCAGTTTGAGCCACAGTAAACTACTCTCAGGAACAGTATCTACACATGTGCCCAAGAAAGCAGCAATTTGAGCTGAGGCAGAGCAGTTTATGCCGGGACAAGTCAGCCCCAGGCTCCAGATGACAGCATAGGGAAGCAGAGAGGTTGGCTGGAGCAAAAGAAGCTGAAAGTGTGAAGGCATGTGGCTAGGTGGCAAGCAGGAGCTGGGCCTGCCCAGGAACTGACCAGTACAATTTATGCCTGCATCCAGTATCTACATGTGCATTTAACTGCAGTAAACTATCCTGGCCTAAAATGTCATGTCCCAAACAATACTATCTTACTAGAGCATTAATTAGTTAAAAGTGGCCTGATGCCATTAGACATGTAGACAGTGATGCTTTTCTCTGCAGCTACTTAGTGTACTCTGCAGTTAAGTGCATGTGTAAATGTGACCACTGAGAGATGTAGAGACCAAAATAACTTGATAAGATCAAGGTCTATGTGGTATGTTTCATTGTTTGTTTAATGCACAACTTTGACATTCAGTAAACTAAAAGATACTAATATCTTCAAGTGCCTGAAGTACCCAAGAAAGTTCTGCCAGAA
>NW_017728949.1:37864205-37866810 GCF_001723895.1 Crocodylus porosus
TCCTGTTCAGCAGAAAACTAGAGCACATGCCCAAGTGCTTATCTGTTTTTTAAGTGCATGTCCAAGTGCTTTGCTAATAAAGGCCAACCAGAGAGATTAATTGATGTTTGCCTATGATATCCATGTCTTTCAAATGTGTGTGATTTATGTTTCATTCTAGCTTGTAATGTTGAGTACACATTTTTAACAATTTTAAAAGTAGGGTAAACTAATATCTTTAAAGTACCTGAGATAGTGGAAGAAGTGCCTTTCCCAGAAGAGGAAGTGCCTGTTGCTGAGCCTAAAAAACCAGAACCGGCTCCTGTGCCTAAAAAACCAGCAGCACCACCAGCTAAAGGTATATATTATCATCAACACAGGCTTTTCTTTTGGTCTTGAATACTAGTTTAGCATACTTTGGCTAATATTTTATCAGGTTTGTGAAACCTAATTGTGATGTTAATTGTGCTGTCTTTATGAGAGCATGTGTGACTTCAATAGTAGATTGTTAACAGTACTTATGTCCTTTACATTTATGTTCATTTTCCTAATGGTTTGTACATCTGTTTAACAATCATATAAGTAAAATGAACTAATATCTTTAAAGTGCTTAAGATGCCTAAGAGAGCAGTTCCAGAAGAGAAAGCTCCTGTTGCTGTACCTAAAAAAGTAGAACTTCGTCCAACCAAAGGTACATGTCATCCTCCATGATATCATAATGAAGATTTTTTGTCTCATTTTCTTGAATGTCATTTTCCACTGACTTCTTTCAGTCCATTCTCTACTAAAAGGCATGAATTTCACTTAATGTGTGAACTGTATTTGATGGGTGTCAAATATCTGCTTACTGGCTCATGCTGAGTCAATACAATGCTGTCCTCCTTAATCTGCTGACAGCTTGAATCAATGATCAGGAAGGTTTAAACTACTCCTCACCTTTCTGTAAATTTATTTAACATTGAAACCTACTGGTAACTCTGTAATGAGATGCACCTTTGGTAATTATTTTAGCAATAGAATGAGTACCCAAATATACATGCCACCCCAAAGAGTAGGCTCTGGAGGATAGAAGAGTGGACTTCCATGAAGACCTGGAGTGGGGAAGATGGGCTGAGACAGGAGGATGAGGAAAGAGTACAAATAAAGAGCAGAAATAGTGATAATACTGAGGGGAAGTATGTTTCATTCCCAACATGAAGCTGAATGTCCACCTACAGATATTAACAAACACAAAAGAGAACTATAAACTGAGTTACTGTATGGTGGTCAGATTCCACATTTGATGTTCAGTCCTGTCTTTGGAAATCAACTGTGTACAGAGAGTAGGAATGTATTCTTGCATTTGTATCCTGATGCAGAGAATATTAAAAAATGAATATCCTCTTTCTCGTATGACACCCTTTTAATGCCTCATATTTGATACAAGAACAGTGAAAGTAATGATGATTAAATAATCTTGTTTACTTGTTGGATATGTTCATGTTCTGTTTCCTTACATATCTCATTCTTTTACATACAACATTTACAAAAGTAAAATATATTAATATCTTCAAAGTGCCTGAGGTACCCAAGAAAACTATCCCAAAAGAAAAAGTACATGCTGTTGTACCTAAAAAGCTAGAACCTTCATCAATAAGATGTACAAGTCATCATAGATATTACCCTAAAAAATATTTGTCTTATTTTCTTGACATTTACTTTTAATGTAATTTATCTCTTCTATTCGCCAACACCTGAGATTTGCAGATTCTAAGTATAGTTGTACTGAGGGGATGCCAAATACTTTGCTTACTGGCTCTATTAAGCCAGAATTTATAATTCTCTGATATGCTCCATGTATTCAAACTAATCAGACACTAAAACTTTATTATTTAAATAATAATGGAATATTGAGAACTTTCCAGATTTAAAATAATATAAATTAGAGCATTGCTGTGTTCATGACTGCTTACAAGCAAAGGATTTAAGAGATGTAAGCTCCTCCAGGTGCAAAAATTTGCTCATACACAAACAAACATATATAAACACTTAACATCATGAAACATAAACTCAAAGGCACAAAGATAAACAATCAAGAGATTTAAAGAAAATTAGATCATTAGAAAGAACCAAAAGGAGAAAGGGAATATATGTGGGGGTGACTGGTAGACAGTACAGAAACCAGAAGTAGCTACAAGGAAGGAAATCTCGGAGGAAAAACAGAGACACAGAAGGAGAAGAGAAGAGAGAGTTCAACAGAGAAAAAAAATCAGATGGAAGGGTGAGAACTGATAACAGTGTTGCTGACTGTGGCTCTAAACAAACAATGAATGAGAAAGGAAAGGTCTAGGATTGTTCCTACACAAATATTCCTACAGAAACTCTGTTGCAATCAGTGGGGCTATATTTAACTTACTTCATGCTAGGACACAGAAATTATTATTGAAAGGAAAATTCAGTTTCTCAGAGAGTGCATTTGACCCCATGTTGTTGTGTGTGAGAGAGGCAGAGACCAAAAGGACTTGAAAAAATCAAGGTCTATGTGATGTGTGTCATTGTTTGTTTAATGCACAACTTTGACATTCAGTAAACTAAAAGATACTAATATCTTCAAGTGCCTGAAGTACCCAAGAAAGTTCTGCCAGAA